>NC_069688.1:57983899-58297180 GCF_023699985.2 Odocoileus virginianus
CTCTGAGAGCAGAGCTTCAAAATTGCCATCTGAATCCTTGGAGTTCCTTTAAAATTCACAGCATACAAATATACATACAATATTTGCATCATTATCATTATAGTAGAACTCAGTTTCAACAAATTCTTCCTCACCATCATAAAGTTCTGGGTTGAAGAATCCTTTTGAGTGACTTCATCTACTAATAACCTAAATTCAATGAACCCTGTTTGATTTTTAGACTCAATTTTCTGAAATCCCAAGTAGGTAAAATCATATATGTGGAAACTTCTCACAGAAGACTGTGTTAATGAGATTTGTTTCTAAGATATACTAAAGGTAAACACATGTCATTTTGTAATTTCTGAAAACAAGTTGGAGCAATCTTAATCTTGCAGGAAAATAAGGAAAACACTATCAACTATTGATAAATAATTAGTTGTAAGAATTCCCATGTCAGGTTCTCTACTAGAAATGATAAAGCCCACAATTTAGTATATTATTTCAAGAAGTAAGCTTACATTTTGGAAAAATAAGACCACAAGTTTCTTGTAGGTTAACTAGATTACATGAAGCTCTAGACAGATTTTCCCATAATGCTGTTATACATGGTTATGAGCTTAAAGTCAGCTACAAGAACATACCTGTCTCATATACAGGTATAGAATGGCTTTGTGATTAAAAACAGGCCTAATATAGTAATACAACTTGAATCATTCGGTATATATCTCCCCCTTTAGCATAAGAGCAAGTTCTTCTCAACCCCAAATCACAGGCGGTGGCTCCTAATATTCCAATGAAAGTGACATCTAAAAGAGCTCAGTGAGCGGTAAAGAAGGTCCGGAGATATACAGGCAGAGCCATCTTTGTGGGCCAGAGTCCTGCGCAGTCACATAAGACCTCAAGCTTAGAAGGGTCTCTCATTTGGATTAATGCTGTGCTGTCACCATTTTGAAATTCCTAACAGGTGCTGAACAAAGAGCTTCACACTTTCATTTTGAACTGTGCCCAGCAAATTTCATATCCAATCTTATGTCTAGGGTCTCTGCAGTGTGGATCAGCATGAGGCCTGGGGTAGACACGTCAAGCTTCAGAGACAGGGATGTGGAACATGAGGCCTGGGGTAGACACGTCAAGCTTCACAGACAGGGATGTGGAACATGAGGCCTGGGGTAGACACGTCAAGCTTCACAGACAGGGATGTGGAATTAGTCCCTGAGACACCAGAAATGAGAGGAGTGGTCTCCTATGCATCTGACTGACAGAAAGATAGCATATGCTCAAGGGTATCAGAGAAAGAGGAGGACTTCGTGACCTACGATAGTCAAAAAACTCTTCATTCAGAGCGTATTATTTGTACTCAATCAAACCAGTAAGACTAGCTAAGATTTATAGTATTAAGTAGGCCAGGCACTATCTAACTTCTTTGCATATATTAACATATTTAATTGTTGGTAGTACTGATTAGAAAACTTAAATAAAAAAGATTAAATAATTTGGTTAAGGTCTGATACTTTGGCGACCTGATGCGAAGAGCTGACTCATTTGAAAAGACCCTGATGCTGGGAAAGATTGAAGGCAGGAGGAGAAGGGGACGACAGAAGATGAGATGGTGGGATGGCATCACCGACTCAATGGATGAGTTTGAATAAACTCCGGGAGTTGGTGATGGACAGGGAAGCCTGGCGTGCTGCAGTCCATGGGGTCTCAAAGAGTCGGACACGACTGAGCAACTGAACTGAACTGAACTGAAGGTCTAGTAGCTTCTAAGTGGCTTACCCAGGCAGCTTAGCTCCAAAGTCTATGCTCTTAATATTGCAGAGGGCTTAAGGATTCAAATGATTATGCATAAACTCTTTCTCATGCACATTTTATTTGCTATCTCTGTTAACTGAGATAATATGTGGAGATAAAAAATGATGGCAATGTAAGACAATGTTATCACAATGAGGCCAACAGTTTATACCTCTTTGAGTCATCTACTATATTCTCTTTTAGAGGCAGACCTAACTCTTCTTTCGCTGGGTAAAAATATGCTTTAAGTGAATTGTCTTATTTATTCCTCCCAGGGTTATAGCACCTAGAACATAGGCTTCCCTGATAGCTCAGCTGGTAAAGAATCTGCCTGAAATGTGGGAGACGTGGCTTCGATCCCTGGGTTGGAAAGATCCCCCGGAGGAGGGCATGGCAACCCAGTATTCTTGCCTAGAGAATTCCATGGACAGAGGAGCCTGGAGTTGCAAAGAGTTGGACACAACTAAGTGACTAAGCACAGAACAGCACAACACGCATGTCCTTTAGATACATGATGAGTTAATGAGTGAATGAACAAACAAATGAACAAGAACAATTACCTAAAAGCTAACTACAAACCAGATAAAAACTACAACATAATATAAGCTTTTACTGAGGGAAGAGGCCTCTAAACATTTTTACAATGTATTATATTTACATGATTCCTTTTTGGGGTATCAAGATATAGGATTACCTATAGCATAATATAATCAAAAGAGTTGACCTTACCTTTCTGATTTCATCAAATGGTTGGTTTCCAGTATTTTCTTTTTGGATTATGTTCATTATATCAGTATGAAATTTCTTTGCATTCAGAAAAACAAGCGGGTTGTTTATTGAGATAATTTTCACCTGCTGCAGGGTTTCCTTTTAGAGAGAGAGAGAAAAAAAGAAATGAACAGATTCAGAGTTCTGAATGAAATAAATCCTACAATGAATTGAAACCCTGTAAGTCCAACTGTCACTCAATCATAATTGACAATTTCTTTGCTGATGTTTTCATTATTAAAAATTGTCGGAGGACTTAATATACTACTATACTTCTCAAGGAAAATATGTACTTCTTCTTTACTAAGAAACTTTAGCAATCATTAGATAAGTCTGTAGCCTTTCAGAAAATATCCCTTATTCCTACTGAGTTTTGGGGAGGCAAAAGACTATCCAAAGAGTATCAGAAAGACTTCTCCTCCTAAAAGTACCTCTTCCACTCAATCCAGAAATTTAAAATTCCTTTGCCTAGCCATCCGGTACTTTTTAAAATGAAAATATGGCCTGAAAGGTCAACTGTCAATCATTTATCTGATAATGATGTAGCCTTCCTTTGCCTGGAAGTCACCTTACAAGTGATTGATAGTTCTAATTGGGAGAAAGAAACCAAGAGGTATTATCAGGAAGGTACTTTCACTTTGGGCAGGCCTAGATTATATTGGATTGCCAGGATGTAGGCAAGACATGAAGAAATGGAGAAGGAGAAATTTCAATACAAAATTTGTCTACTGCAGCCATTTGCCCAGGTCTTCCTGGCAATACCCTCTTCTCAGATGGTAAAGAATCTACTTGCAATGTGGGTGACCTGGGTTGCGAAGATCCCTTGAAGGCAGGCATGGCACACCACGCCAGTATTCTTGCCTGGAGAGTCGCCATGGACAGAGGAACCTGGCGGACTACTGCCCATGGGGTCACAAAGAGTAAGACGTGATGAGTGACTAAGCGGACCACAGCACCATGACCTTTGGAGCAGGGGCCTATCTTAGAAGCCGAGAGAAATGTAAGCTCTATGAAATGTTAATTCCTCACCAACTAAATAAAGCAGTACTCCTTCAGACACATACAGACGGAGATAGAAAGATTGGAAAATAATAGATACTGTGAATTTGGATAATTCATTTAACCTCTCTTAGCTTCCTTGTTTTTTAAAGTAGGTAATTTTTTTAACAAGTTCATCATTAAATAAGTCTGAATTCATTTTTCCCACATGGTATTGTACCTGGTCATCTGTTGAAACTGCTTTCTTTTTTTTTAAACAGATATTAGTTTTAAAAAGTCATAGATACTGTGAGTTCTGTAAGTTAAGTTCCTTTGTTTTGACTTACAAGCTTCAACTTCATCACAGAATAAAGAACATAGGCCCAAGAAGGCATAATCAGTCACACATACAGAACAGTATTGTTTTTATAATTTGAAGCTTTCTGAATGGACAGGTTCAGTCCTGATGTAACTATAAAAAGATTATTTAATGAATAGACTGAAAATAGTACAAATGTTATTAACTTTAATCATTAGTAGTGTAAACAGCCTTATGTTATTAATTGTTATTCAAACTTAAAAACCTATTTTTGAATCCCCAAGAAAGCAGCAGGCATACACAATCATGTCACCTTGTACTTAGGAGAGTGTCCATTTATATTTCAATAGAAACTTTGGTTTTAGCAAGGAATCACAAACATTTAAAACAATGGTTTTAATTGTCATTTTAAGTGTATCACAGGGGAAAGTGTACTTTAATTAAATATACATACAAGTGATGCTGGCAAGGTTGAAAGCTATTCCTAATTTTGATAACTCTAAAAACTAGTTTGTACATGACAAGAAAAAGAGCAATTTCTTTGAAGCAAGCAAACAAAAAGTTCATGGTGTTTTGTATCCAACAGTATGCCTGTTATGACAATAACATACAAACTGAGCACCCTAGATCTCTCTTTATATCCTAAAAAAATGGGTATTTACATTATTCATGGGCTGTACCAAACGTAAAGAAAGATCAATTGTACACTCACCCCTTAGTCAGGATAAACTGTCCTGGGGTGTACAGCTTTACACTATCATTAAAATTGTTTGCAAAAGGAACAGAGAACTAAACAAAATAAAACATCTTTCCTTGAGAGTGGGGAATCTTTTATTTGCTGTTAAAATCAACAAATACTATTGATAAAGTAAAAAAAAATGGAATGGGGGCCCACAAACATTATCTAAGTAAGCTGAGCAATACACATTACAGCTTTGAAAATAAAAGCTATATATGTTACAAGTCCCAAGTAGGCAGTGTCAAAATGACATCTATTTCCTTGCTCGCTTTGTGATCATAGCCCTTGGAGGCACTTCAGGTCACACTGCACTGCCTTTTCTCTGCAGGCTGTAAACTCTGAAGACAACACTCAGTGTCTCATCCGCACTCATCAGGGCGCCTGCTTGCCAAGCTCTCCCCAATAACCGGATGCAGAGAGTGACCAACTGTCTCTCTGCAAAAACGTCTATCCGTCTTCAAACACCCGATGGGCTCTGCATCTAAGGTCCAAATCATGCTTTCGGAGAGATCTGCAACCACTTCTGCACCAAGTGCAGAGCACGACTCTCTGTCATTTTCAAATCCCAGCCAAAAACACCCTCATCAGGGTCAGGCCACAAAAGGTCACCAAGACGATCTTGATCTGGGTCACCGATTGGCTGCATAATTCACCAAATCCGCTCCACAGACTGGAGATCTGGCGACAATCCTCCATGACAGCAGAATATTTTCTCATCCAGGATGACTGCTATCCATAAACAGTTAAAGTAGTCTGCGAAAGTTTTCCATACTTTAACGATATATCTTCTTTTGATTCATGATAAAATCCCTAAATTCTACTGATACTGTCACATTCGTGGTTTCCTCTGAGAACAAAACAATCAAGAGATACTTGGTTTTGTAAGCCAGTAAGACGCAGAGTGTCCAATGACTGCTTTCCCTTGTTCACATAGTCCCCAGGAAACAGGTAATTGCTTCTGGAGGGAAACCACTGTGCTCAGAAAGTCACAGCAAATCATATAGGATTGCCCATGGATATCACCGTGTATTTTGAATGGTGCTTCCAGTCCTAGTAGGATAGGCTGACTGAGAAAGCTCTCTCAGGACTGTAATAACCACAGTCCTCCAATTTCATGCCCTTGTAGCCGAACATTCTTGCCAGGCTTGGACCCTCTCCCTTGCAGCAGCCATGGGATGATGCTGTCAGTGTTGTTCATCTAGATCCGCCATCGCCTTCCCATGGCCGCTGGCCCCCCTGGGATCCTCAGGTCCTTCCCCATCCCAGCAGCACAGAGACGGCGCTGCAGCAGCCGCAGAAACCACAGCCGCCCCCATCACCCCCAGCGACTCTGCTCGTGGCCTCCTCCTCCTTCCCCTACTGGAGTAGTGAGAGTTAAGCAGGGACATTTTAAACCAGATAATCTCAAAAAGTTTCTAAAGCCACACAACTGCTCAAGCTCCAGACAGTGAGGACATTTATCACAGCTAAACAATTCAAGAAAATAAAAACCTTTACGTTACCAAAGGAACTTTTAATAAAGAGGCAATCTCTTAAAAGACAAAATAAAACATTTGGCCTGTTGTGTTTAGTTATGACAAATCTCCCGCATCTTAGATTGTCTCATTAATCTCACCATATGATTGGGCCAGTATGTTTTAAGTTAGTGTGCTTTTTAAAGATAAGCTTTTATTAAGGAATGGAGTTGGGCCAGAAAAGAAATTCTCAATAGAGTTGAAGTCCCTGAATAGAAAGAGACCTTCCAAACTGTTTCATATGAAGAAGGAGAGGGAGAGAGAAGGAACAGATCACCACTACACTTGACATTAGCTTAAAACTCCACCGAAGAGTTCATATTCAAGTCTTTCTCTTAGTGTTTTCCCTCTTAGTTTTGATATAAAACATTAAAAAACCAGTGAGGTGCAATATTCTAATAAAATTAAGATTTCCTGTGGCACAGTTATTATTCGGGTAGGTAACTAGACTGGAACAAATCAAGGGCAAGACATGGAGAGACTGTGGCACTTTCATCTTCCTGCAAAGCCCCTTATTCATTTTCTCATACATTTAGCCTGAGGAGAAGGTATGGATTAGGTACCGTTTATAATGAGTGATCTTTAAACTGAAAAATAGTTAAATTTGAATTCTGCTTCAAAGCTAAGAATGTCAAGACTATGGCACACAGCTGCATGTGTGGGGTGGATACACAGAGGCCTAAGTCTGGGATTTGGCACCTGAAAAATTTTAATGAAGAAAAGAAAGGGACAGGAAAGAAAGAAAGGTAACATTGGTGGAAAACTTGAGTCTGGGACACCTTCAAAGTCTTTGAACTCTGATAGCTTTCTGTGAAGCAAATCTTTCCATACCTAATAAAAACACAAGCCATTTCCCTGGGTATCAGAGAAGGGCTCCTATTGCTTACGTTTTACTTCCAGTCTACTCAGAAATACCCTGACACTGATCCTTCTCTAGGAGGTTAGTTCTGTCTGTTCTGAGGACAATCATTAGGTATTAAAACAAGTAAAAATGAAAAATAAAGATAAAAAAGGTTAGTCAAGCATCACAAAGCAGTTTCAAAGTAAGGCCAATTTTTTTAATTGACAAGAATTTCAGTCAACATTTTCTTTCTTCACCTTAAACTTGTATCGTCCTTCAGAACAAGAAGCTAGAAATCAAACACAATTGGCCTGCCTAAACATGGATTGCGTGTGAGCCTGCTAAGCCTCTTCAGTCGTGTCTGACTCTGTGCAACCCTATGGACTGTAGCCGGCCAGGCTCCTCTGTCCATGGGATTCCTCAGGGAAGAATACTGGAGTGGGTTACCATGCCCACCTCCAGGGAATCTCAGACCCAGGGATCGAACCTGCGTCTCTTACGTCTCCTGCCTGGGCAGGCGAGTTCTTTACCACTAGCGCCACCTGGGGGCGAGATAATTTAATAAGTTATTTCCTTAAAAAGGTGTCCACTGTGCAAGAAACCAAGCCTAGAGTCGTTAATTACGCCCTACTGATAAGATTCATTGACTGTGTTAACAAATACCATGATCCTACTTTTCTTTATTCCCTTCCCTCTTCCCTGTCTTCCTCCATCATTTAATTTGGAATAGACTTAGTTTAGTTTGACTGTTATATGTCAATATAAACTAATAGCTCAGATGGTAAAGAATCTGCCTGCAATGCAGGAGACCCTTGGGTCAGGAAAATCACCTGGAGAAGGAAATTTCAAACCACTCCAGTATCCTCGGAGAATTCCACGGAGAAGAGTCTGGTGGGCTACAGCCCATGAGGTCGCAAAGAGTCAGACACAACTAAGTGACACACACACAAACTAACAGACATGTCAGATGGAAAAGAGGTTTCCAAATACTTGAACTAATCTGGACCACGATTCTGCTGTGAACTGTATTTTTATGTACCATGTTATTCTATTATTTGACTGCTGATACAAAATTTCTGTTGTTGTTCTATTGATTTGTTGCATGTTGATTGCCATATATATAGTGGTCACATATACTATTAAAAGTCTAATGTATGACAAAACCCACTGCAATGTTGTGAAGTAACTAGCCTCCAACTAATAAAAATAAATAAAAATAAAAATTAAAAAAAGTTCAAATTAATCAAAAATAGAATTATCATTTTAAAATTAGTAATTTATCTGCTTCTTATATCTTGAAATTATCTGACCTACAAAAATTATTAATTACACAAAGGAAAAGGAAACTAAACTTACATCATCCATTTCTGTCTTCATTTTAAATTCCATTTCTTTCATATTTTTTGTACTCAGAGTCTTTGCTCTAGAATGAAAGCATATATAAAATATATAATTTGCAAGTTACTACATTAACCATGAAGAAGTAAAAAGGATGAGTCACTTCATTATAACAATTAGAAAGTATCTAGACTGGTTTCCACACTACATCCCAACTGTTCATAAGACACTGGTAAATGTGTATCTCTCTGGGACCCTCACAAATAAAGTAACAGCACAGACATCTAAACTGAGATTTTTAAAATGTAGTTTATCTCACCTGAACTCCCAGCTATCATATCTTCAAGGTGTAGGAGGTGAATTGACAAAAAAGAGGGAGCAATGAGGGAAAAGGCTAGAAAATATATGGTTTGTCAGAAATCTTGTGTAAAATACAGGAAGTAAAGAGGAAATCAATAGCAAGATAGGATCAGATAACAATGATATATATATATATATATATATATATAGAGAGAGAGAGAGAGAGAGAGAGAGACACTCTATAAGGAGTTCATGTTCTGAGCCACAGTCAGCTCCCACTCTTGTTTTTGCTGACTGTATAGAGATTCTCCATCTTCGGCTGCAAAGAATATAATCAATCTGATTTTGGCATTGCCCATCCAGTGATATCCATGTGTAGAATTGTCTCTTGTGTTGTTAGAAGAGGGTATTTGCTATGACCAATGCGTTCTCTTGGCAAAACTGTTAGCCTTTGCCCTGCTTCATTTCATACTCCAAAGCCAAACCTGCCTGTTACTCCAGGTATCTCTTGACTTCCTACTTTTACATTCTAGTCCCCTATGATGAAAGGACATCTTTTTTGGTGTTAGGACTTGTATGTCTTCACAGAACTGTTCAACTTCAGCTTCTTTGGCATTGGTGGTTGGGGCATAGACTTGGATTACTATGATACTGAATGGTTTGCCTTGGAAACAAACAGAGAACATTCTGTAATTTTTGAGACTGCACGCAAGTACTGCATTTCAGACTTTTTTTGTTGACTATGAGGGCTACTCCATTTCTTCTAAGGGATTCTTGCCCACAGTAGTAGATATAATAATGGTCATCTGAATTAAATTCACCCATTTCAGTCCATTATAGTTCACTGATTCCTAAAATCTCAATGTTCACTCTTGCCATCTCCTGTTTGACCACTTTCATTTTACCGTGATTCATGGACCTAACATTCCAGGTTCCTATGCAATGTTGCTCTTTACAGCATCAGACTTTGCTTCCATCACCAGTCACATCCACAACTAGGCATTGTTTTCACTTTGGCTTCATCTCTTCATTCTTTTTGGCGTTATTTCCCCACTCTTCTCCAGTAGCATATTGGGCACCTACTGACCTGCAGAGTTCATCTTTCACTGTCATATCTTTTTGGCTTTTTGTACTGTTCATGGGGTTCTCAAGGCCAGAATATGGAAGTGGTTTGCCATTCTCTTCTCCAGTGGACCATATTCTGTCAGAGCTCTCCACCATGACCCGACCCTCTAGTATGCAGGTCAAGAAGCAACAGTCAGAACTGGACATGGAAAAATGGACTAGCTCCAAACTGGGAAAGAAGTACACCAAGGCTGCATATTGTCACCCTGCCTTTTTAACTTATGCAGACTACGTCATGCAAAATGCCCGGCTGGATGAAGCAAAAGCTGGAATCAATATTGCTGGAAGAAATATCAATAACCTCAGATATGCAGATGACACCACCCTTATAGCAGAAAGTGAAGAAAAACTAAAGAGCCTCTTGATGAAAGTGAAAGAGGAGGGTGAAAAAAACTGGCTTAAAACTCAACATTCAAAAAAAAAAAAAACACAAAACTCAACATTCAAAAAACTAAGATCATGGTCCCATCACTCCATAGCAAATAGATGGGGAAACAATGGAAACCATGACAGACTTTCTTTTCATGGGCTCCAAAAATCACTGCAGATGGTGACTGCAGCCATGAAATTAAAAGATGCTTACTCCTTGGAAGAAAAGCTATGACCAACCTAGACAGCATATTAAAAAGCAGAGACATTACTTTGCTGACAAAGGTCCATCTAGTCAAAGCTATGGTTTTTCCAGTAGTCATGTGTAGATGTGAGAGTTGGACCATAAAGAAAGCTGAGCAATGAAGAATTGATGCTTTTGAACTATGATGTTGGAAAAAACTCTTGAGAGTCCCTTGGACTGCAAGGAGATCCAACCAGTTCATCCTAAAGGAAATCAATGCTGAATATTCATTGGAAGGACTGATGCTGAAGCTGAAACTCCAATAGTTTGGCCACCTGATGCAAAGAACTGACTCATTGGAAAAGACCCTGATGCTGGGGAAGACTGAAGGAAGAGAAGAAGGGGATGACAGAGGATGAGATGGTTGGATGGCATCACCGACTCGATGGACATGAGTTTGAGCAAGCTCTGGGAGACGGTGATGGACAGGGAGGCCTGGCGTGCTGCAGTTCATAGGGTTGCAAAGAATGAGACATCAGTCAGCAACTGAACTGCACTGATAGACTCTATAACAACTGAATCTATAGAGATAAAACTTTAATTTTTAAGAGTACATTATTTCACAAAGAATTTCAAAAGAAGGATAAGATATGAGTGGAAGCTTTATCAGATGCTAAACACTGAGCAAACAAAAAATAATCAAAATATGGAATGCTTTACAGATGTTTAGTAAAAAACAAAAACAATGTACTTTTTAATAAGTTATCTGGAAAAAGTAGCTAATTAATACAACTTCAGAAAAATTAAATGTATTGAAGCCATTTAACTTTTCAAATGATTACACTGCTATATTGTTTGGGTCTCATTAGAGACTATATTCATTCCCTTAATTAAAAAAAAGTAACTCTATAATGCAGTATATGGCTATGAGGCTAATTAATTCACTTTAATAGTTTTTGTATATTCTATTTTATAGTTATAACAAAATATTTCTCCTCCATTAAGGCCATTTCTTCTCCATTAAGACTAACATTGTTATATATCACATGTAGATAAAAACTTTTGTTTCTAGCTTTAAATCTAAAAGCATGAGATTATAATACCATCTATTCCACAGAAATAAAAGTAACTGCCAACACCATTTATTTTGCTGCTGTGTCAGAATAAACAGCATTTAAATAATATCTTACCTTGGGAAGCGACCGATCACGATAGCTACGGTACACACAACACCAAACAGCAGCCCAATGTTGGCAGCAAAACATACTGTGAATAAGTATGTGCTGACCCATATGCCCTGGAAGAGAACAGGAGACAGAGTGTATGGGTCCTTTCATATGCTCATCGTCCTCCTGATTGCTAAGTTCTCACAGTCTTGCTCTACAACATCCCTGTGATGAAAGCTCTCAGCGAGAATGCATCATTTAAGGAGTAATAGACCAAGCCCAGGGAAGCTGACAAGATGGCAGAGGACTTGGTGGATGTGGAGTACATCTCCGTCCACAATGCATCAGGAATACATCTGCAGATGGAGATCCCACAGAGCGCCAGCTGAGTGCTGGCAGGAGTCCCTGACCTCTGGAAAGGAATGTAGATCCACACAAAATGGGAGGACAGGGAATCCTGGCCTGCAGAAGTCCATGGAGTCACAAAGAGTTGGATACAACTTAGTGACTGAACAACAACAGAGGAAGAAGAGAGAAAGAAAGGGCCTGAGAAAAAATTCTGTAGCAATTATAGTTGAAAACTTCTCTAACATGGGAAAGGAAATGGCCAAACAAGTTTAAGAAGCACAGAGAGTTTCATATAAGACAAACTCAAGGAGAAACACATCGAGACACTTATTAATCAAGCTAACAAAAATTACACCCAAAGAAAACAATACTAAAAGCAAGAAGGGGAAAAGCAACAGGTAAAATAAAGAGAAGCTATATAAGGTTAATAGCTGATCTCTCAGCAGAAACTCTGCAGGCCAGAAGGGAGTGGCAAGATATATCTAAAATTATGAAAGGAAAAAACTTACAATCAAGATTACTCTACCCAGCAAGGATCACATTCAGATTTGAGGCAAAAACCTAAAGCTTTACAGACAAGCAAAAGTCAATTCAGCACCACCAAATCAGCTATACAACAAATGCTAAAGGGATTTCTAACAACAGGAAACCCAAGAGAAGGAAAAGACCTACAAAAATAAACTCAGAACAATTAAGGAAATGCCCAAAGAAACATATACACCAATAAGTACTTTTAATGTAAATGGGTTAAATGCGTCAACCAAAAGACATAGACTAGCTGAATGGATACAGAAATAAGACCCTTATACATGCTCTCTAAAAGAGAACCACTTCAGACCTAGGGGCACATACATATTGAAAGTGAGAGGATAGAAAATGTATTTCAGGCAAATGGGAATCAAAAGAAACCCAGAGTAGCAATTTGCATTTCAGACAAATAGACCTTATAAGCAATTCGCATATCAGACAAATAGACCTTAAAATAAAAAACATTACAAGAGGTAAAGAAGGATGATGCATAATAATCAAGCTATCAATCCAAGAAGAAAACAGAACATTGTAAATAGTCATGCATCCAACATAGGAGCACCTCAACACATAAGGCAAACATTAACAGGCATAAAAGGGAAATGAAGAGCAACACAATAATAGTAGGGGACTTTTCCACCAATTGACAGGTCTTCCGGGCAGAAAATTAATAAGGAAACACAAGCTACAAATTACACATTAGATCAGATGAACCAAATGGATATCTTCAGAGCATTCCAGCCAATGCACTGGAATACACTTTCTTCTCAAGTGCACATGGAACATTCTCAGGATAGGTCACATCTTGGGTCACAAATCAAGCTTTACTAAATCTAAGAAAATTGAAATTGTAACAGGTATCTTCTCTGACCACAATGCTATAACAGTTGATATTAATAATAGGAAAGAAACTGTAAAAAAGCACAAACACATGGAGATTTAAACAATACACTTCTTAATAGCCAATAGGTTACTAAAAAGATTTCTTAAATACCTTTAGACAAATGACACTGAAAACACGATGACCCAAAACCTATTGGGAAGTTCTAAGAGGGAAGTATACAGCAATGCAATCCTATCTCAAGAGATAGGAAAAAATATCAAATAGACAACGTAATGCAACTGGGAACAGAACAAAAAACAAACAAAAGCATAGTAAGTAAGTAGAAGTAAATAAATCATAAGATGAGAAAAGAAATAAATAAAAAAGAAATGAAAGAAAAATGCCAAAGATCAATAAAACTAAAAACTGGTTCTTTGAGAAGAAAAACAAAATTCATAAACCATTAGACAGACTCATCAAGATAAAAAGAAGGAAGACTCAAATGAACAAAATTAGAAATGAAAAATTAGAGATTGCAACAGACAGTGCAGAAATACAAAAGATCATAAGAGACTACCACGAGCAACTATATGCCAATAAAATGGACAACCTAGAAAAAAAATGGACAAATTCTTAGAAAATTACAACCTCTAAGAATGAACAAGGAATAAACAGAAATACAAACAGATCACTCTCAAGCATGTAAATCACAATTGTGATAAAAAAAGAAATCGCCCAAAAACAAAATCCAGGGCTACATGGCTTCACAAGTGAATTCTATCAAATGTTTAGAGAAGAGTTAAAGCTGTTGCTCCTTAAATTCTTCCCAAAAAATTGCTGAGGAAGGAACACTAATGAACTCATTCTAGAAGGCCACCATTACTCTGATGCCAAAACTGGAAAAGACATCACAAAAAAGGAAAATTACAGGTCAGTATCAAAGGTGAACATAGATGAAAAATTTCTAAACAAAATTCCAGCAAACAGAATCCAATGACACATTAAAAACATCATGCACCATGATTAATTAGGGTTTAATCCTACGGATACTTCAATATATACAAATCAATCAATGTTACATACCATATTAACAAATTGAAAGATAAAAATCATATGATATTTTCTATAGATGCAGAAGAAGCTTTTTACAATATTCAGCACCCATTTGTGATAACAATTCTTCAGAAAATAGGCATAGACAGAACCTATGTCAACCTAATAAAGGCCATATATGAGAAACCCACAGCAAATATTATTCTCAATGGTGAAAAGCTGAAAGCATTTTCTCTGAGATCAGGAACAAGTCAAGAGTGCGCACTGTCACCATTATTTTTCAATACAGCTTTGGAAGTCCTAGCCATGGCAATCAGAGAAGAAAAAGAAATAAAAGGAATCTAGATGAAAAAAGAAGTAAAATTCTCACTGTTTACAGATGACATGGTACTATACATAGTAAATCCTAAAGACACTACCAGAAAATTACTAGAGGCTATCAATGAATTTAATAAAGTCACAGGATAAAAAAATCAATACACAGAAATACCTTGCATTCTTATATACGAACAATGATAAATCAAAAGAAAAATTAAGGAATTAATTCCATTCGCTATTGCAACACATAAAATGAAATAAAAGACCAAGGAATATACCAAGGAGACAAAAGACCTGTATGCAGAAAATTAAGACACTGGTGAAAAAAAATCAGAGATGACATAAACAGATGGAGAGATATACCATCTTCTTAGACAGGGAGAATAAATATTGTGAAAATGAGTATACTAACCAAAGTAATTTAGATTCAATGCAAACTCTATCAAATTAACATTGACATTTTTCACAGCACTAGAACAATAAGATTTACAATGTCTATGGAAACATAAAAGACTCCAAATAGCCAAAGCAATCTTGAGGAAGAACAATGGAGCTGGAGGAATCAATTTTCCTGACATTAAACTGTACACTACAGCTACAGTGATCAAGACAACATGGTACTCACAGGTCCAACTGCCTCTCAGAGTCCTTCCTTCTGGCACACATCTTGGCTGAACAATGCGTGTGCCACCAGGAAACACCAGGAAGGAGTCAGAATGATTGACCAAAGACATCCTGGAAAGTAATACTATCACCATAAAACCTAAGACTGTGAGCCACGTGGCAGAGCAGTTCCCCTGGATTCCTTTACCCTACTGCTCTCCACTCAGGCATCCCTTCCTAATAAAGTCCCTTGCATTGTCAGAAAAAATGAATAAACAAAAGAGCATGATCCTGACACAAAAACAGAAACACAGAATGATGGAGAAATGACAGCCTCTTCCAGAAGTCATGCTGGGAATGCTGGACAAGTGTAAGTACATGTAAAAAAATGAAATTGGAACACTTCCTAATACCGTACACAAAAATAAACTCAAAATGCATTAAAGACCTAAATGTAAGACCAAAAGTCTATACAACTCTTGGAGGAAAACATAGGCAGAACACTCTTCTACATAAATCATAGCAAGATCCTCTTTGAGCCACTTCCTAAGTAATGAAAACAAAAATAAGCGTAAACAATTGGGACTAATTTAACTTAGAAGCCTTTGCACAGCAAAGGAAATCATAAACAAGATGAAAAAATCCTCAGAATGGGAGGAAATAGTTGGAAATGAAATAGCTGACAAAGGATTAATCTCCAAAACATATAAGCAGCTCATGTAGCAAGCTCAATACCAGAAAAACAAACAATCCAATCTAAAAATGGGCAGAAGACCTAAACAGACATTTCTCTGAAAAAGACATACAGCTGGCCAGAAAACACAGGGAAAAAAATGCTCAATATCACTCATTATTAGAGAAATGCAAATCAAAAGTACAATGAGGTATTACCTTACACTAGTCAGAAATGCCATCATTAAAAAATCTACAAAAAATAAATGTTGGAGAGGATGTGGAAAAAAGGCAAACTTTTTTCATTGTTAATGGGAAAGTAAATTGATACGGCCCCTATGGAGACATTATGAAGATTTCTTTACAAACCAGGAATAAGAATACTACAAGACCCAGATATATATTAATATATGCAAGGTAGGTATCTAGTGGGAAGTTTCCGGATAACACAGGAAGTTCAAACTTGTGCCCTCTGACAACCAGGGGTGGTGGGATGGGTTGGACAGTGGGAAGAAGGTTCAATAAAGAGGGGACATATGTATCCTTATAGCTGATTCACATTGTTGTATGGCAGAAAGCAACACAGCACTCTAAAGCAATTATCCTACAATTAAAAATAAATTATATATATTTTTATAAATTAAATTGTATATGTGCGTGTGTGTGTGTGTGTGTGTGTGTGTGTGTGTGTGTGTGTGTGTTAGTCACTCAGTTGTGTCCAACTCTTTGTGACTCCGTGGACTGTAGCCCACCAGGCTTCTATGTCCATGGGATTCTCCAGGCAAGAATACTGGAGTGGCTTGCCATTCCCTTCTCCAGCGGATCTTCCAGACCCAGGGATCAAACCCTGATCTCCTGCATTGTAGTCAGATTCTTTACGATTTGAGCTACAGGGAGGCATATATATATATACACACACACATACCACATAACCAACCTGTTTCACTACTGGGTAATTACCTGAGAGAAATAAAAATATATGTTCACACAAACACACACACAAAGTCCAGAAATAAAGAAACAAATCCACACTCCATCAGACTCCCTGTGGCAGAGGTTAATGGAGTAACAAAGTGAAAAAGTTCAGTCTTTTATATGGAGATGTTGCCAACTGCTAATTTAATCCTCACAAACACTTTATTTAAAATCTGTAAATTGTTGGTTTATGTGTTTGGTTCAAAAGCATGCCATAATTTTCCACTATTTTCTCATTCAATGTAATAATATTACAAATAAAACTGTGAATAGTTTTGATCATTTTCAATAGCATTCTCTTTTCTAGGATTGCTATAAAAAGAATTAAGGTTACTAATTTACTACTAATGATGCATAAGGCTCTCTATTTCACTTATTAGGGTATAGTTGGTTTACAATGTTTTGTGTTTCTGTTGTACCACAATGTGAATCAGCCTGTAAGTATACATCACTTTGCCAACAAAGGTCTGTCTAGTCACGGCTATGGTTTTTCCAGTGGTCATGTATAGATGTGAGAGTTGGCCTATAAAGAAAGCTGAGCACTGAAGCATTGATGCTTTTGAACTGTGGTGTTGGACAAGACTCTTGAGAGTCCCTTGGACTGCGAGGAGATCCAACCAGTCCATCCTAAAGGAGATCAGTCCTGAATATTCATTGGAAGGACTGATGCTGAAGCTGAAACTCCAATGCTTTGGCCACCTGATAGGAAGAACTGACTCATTGGAAAAGACCCTGATGCTGGGAAAGATTGTAGGTGAAAGGAGACGGGGGCGACTGAGGATGTGATGGTTGGATGGCATCACCGACTCAATGGATATGAGTTTGAGTAAGCTCTGGGAGTTGATGATGGACAGGGAGGCCTGGCCTGCTGCAGTCCATGGGGTCGCAAAGAGTCGGACAGGACTGAGTGACTGAACTGAGCTGAACTAAAATTTTACATATATCCCCCCCCTCTTGGATCTCCATCCCACCCATCTAGATCACCACAGTGCCCTGAGCTGAGCACCCTGCACTACACAGCAGGTTCCCACTGGCCTTCTACCTCACACACAGTAGGGTATATATGTCAGTCTCACAATCCATCTTACCCCACCGCCTGCCACATTGTGTCCACATGTCCAGTCTCTGCATCTGCATCTCTGTTCCTGCCCTGAAGATAGGTTGATTGCACCATTTTTCTACATTCCACATACATACATTATTCTGTGATATTTGGTTTTCTCTTTCTGCATATTTCACTCCTTATGACAGTCTCTAGGTCAATCCATATCTCTACAGATGACCCATTTTTGTTCCTTTTTATAGCTTAATGATATTTCATTGCATAAATATGTATATATGTATACATATATCTAGTTTTTCATTTGCTAAGTCATGTCCAACTCTGTAACCCCTTGGATAGCAGCACGCCAAGCTTCCCTGTCCTTCACTATCTTCCTGAGTTTACTCAAACTAATGTTAGTTTGAGTTAGTGATGCCATCTCATCCCCTGACACTTCCTAGAGATCTCTCCCCTTCCATTATGATAATGTCCTTCTCCTTATGTGATTAATGAGTTTCTTATCAATACCTTTATCATGGGATTATCAATAGCTTGTTAAATAACTTTGCATCTTCTCAGTTTTTCTATTTCCATGTGCCACTTCATATATATCACCTTAAAAAAGTCTTGTTCCTTCATCAGCCTGGTTAATTTTGGTCTCTTGGACTGCCTAAAAAATACTATTCCTTCAAGTCTCAGTCTACATTTCAGCTTTGCTCTAACTCTTCTGTATTAACCCAGTCCAAACTAAATGTTTCAGCTTCTACTTTTCTCCAGTGCCAAGTTCTTACTTTTGCTTCTGTTATGTTGTATCATGCTTCACGTAACAGTTAATGTGTCTGTGTCTGCAGGCTGCACAGATATCAGTGTCTGAAGAGGATAAGTACTTCTTTATTCATCTCTGCATTTTCACGTAACACCTAGTACTGTACCTTGGTAGGAGCTCAGTAATATTGAGATATAAGAGGAGTATTATTAAATTAGGCTCCAGCATAAATAATCCTCCAAAGTCTCTCAGAGTAATGAATTTGAAGGAGTACATAGATAATTGCATTTCAATATGGTAAATGCCATAATAGAACTCAGCAGAGTCTACTAATGAAATAGCTCACCCATCTATGGGAGGGAGAGAATACTGAATGTTCTCACACAGACACATTTCTCTAGAACAAGCATACTAAAAACTGATGTTAGTAGAATCCATATTTTATAGTATAATTTAATCTGTTCCTTTATGCTATGTTGTTAGCCGCTCAGTCGTGTCTGACTCTTTGCAGCTCCACGGACTGTAGCCCACCAGCTTCTTTGTCCATGGAATTCTCCAGGTCAGAATCCTGGAGTGGGTTGCCATCCCCTTCACCAGGGGGTCTTCCCAATCCAGGGATCGAACTCTGGTCTCTCGCATTGCAGGCAGATTCTTTACCAGCTGAGCCACCAGAGGAATGTGTTCCTAGCAATATACTATTAACATAATATTCTTCTCAATGTAACTCACTTAAAAAAGCAATTCATGAGACTCTGTATTTAGAATGAATATGGTCACCATTTGGAGAAGGAAATGGCAACTCACTCTAGTATTCTTGCCTGGGAAATCCCATGAACAGAAGAGCCTAGGGAGCTACGATCCATGGGACTGTAAAGACTTGGACATGACTGAGCGACCGAGAACATGGTCACTATTAATATGTTTATCCTATGTCAATGAAGTATATGTTTCTTAGAAATTAATGCTGGCTTTTCATATATGTTATATATAGTCATATTTCTACTAGCTGTTTCTTGATGATCTTAACTTCTATAATCAATTCATAATGGAAACTGGGAATTCACAAACCATTCAAGTGATAACATTTTTTAGAAAGGTCTTAAACAGCACATCAGTCAAAACTTGATACAATTCCATTTCTGTTCTTATAAGAACATTTTATATTTTCATGTTTTAAGACTTTGAAAAAAAATTATAGTCTGTAAATAAGTAAAAACTGTTTGTAAAATGTAAGTCTCAAATGGCTAAAACTATCTTCTGCAAATGGAACTATTAAAGCTTATTTTGTAACATGTGTTTAAGCCAAGAGAGCAATTTTAGGTTAAACTTCTACTTACCCAGTCAATTTTATCCACATTCCAGTATTTTTTTAAATCTCGAAACTGTATTAGCATTCCCTTCAGTCCCACAACAATAATACTTGCAAGAACACACTACAAATAAAAAATAAGCTGATGAAGATGCAAGATAAAGACTTTAATCTAAATTTAAAAGAATCAATGTATTTTATGTCTTTGTTTTCTAAATACCTACTAGAGAATAGTTATCATCATTTAGAAGACTAAAGTAATATTCATTTTGTTTAGAACTAACCTATTATTGTACTTTAAGAACATAATATCAGTTCTAGAAAAGTCACAGGGTAGATGTTATTCCATTCTTAAAAAAAGGAGGAAATAAAAAGAAAAGTAGTGAACTATAAGGGTGAATGTGATAAGACTGAATGTCCTGTTAACGTTATAATTATTCATTGCCATTTGTTTGCAATTTATTGCAAAAATTCAGTGTATCATGTATTTCTTTAATCATCTTGAATATAAATTATCTGGTTGCATCAGAATATATTTATAAGTCTCTTGAGAAATAAACTTGATTATTGGAAGATCCTCTCATGAAAATGATTTATTCTTATTACATGAAGGAAGAATTAAAACAAGAACTGTCTCTGGATCCCTGAAGACCAGCATCTTGCTATAGTGTCCCAGGCCTGCGAAAAGCAAGGCAGATACCCACACTAATGTTCTGAGTCACTTTGTATAAAGATGTATCAAGGGTGGCAAGAAATATTTTGTTCCCTACTCTCTTGCCCAGCATGCATTTTCTAAGAGTCTAAATTTTATAAACTTCTTCCAAAGTCTATTTCTTATAACAGAGATTGCTTAATTCTACCTTCGAACTGAATACAAAATAAATCTAATTAAATGAAAACAGCCATGGTACTCTCCCATACCTTACCCATCAAATGTGGGCTCTTTCTATCTCTCCTCCATACAACCATTACTTATGCCACATAACTTTTCAGATTTAGGATCACTGAGGTTGTTCTTCAAAGAAATGCTTAAAATGGAATGATTCTCTTTAATGTTAAATTTTAAAATTAAATAATAAAAAGTATTGCTTACCATGGGCAGCCAGTAAAGCAAAGGCCCTATTGCATAGATGACTATCAGGACAAAAACGCAGGATATTAGACAAGCCACCTATAAAACACAAGACAGGCAAAAAAAGAAATCCTTGAATTTTTTTGTGATTCCAAAGTTATAGGGGGAAAGATAATCTTAGTTCTTCTTGATAAGAAGAAACAAAATGTTGGCACGTGATTGTTAAATTATACAGATTGTCATTATCTATACTGTATAGTTGAAGGAGCCCAAATGTGACAGGTGACAAACTAGTGTGACGAAATTCAGTCAGCAATAAGAGAAAAGCCATTCTACACAAAGAAACAGGACACTGTCAACTATTATCACACATCACAATTTTCTGTTGTTTGTTTGATGGTGAAAATGACATTTCAATTGTACTTAAGCCCACTGTTGTTCACCTGACCTCCCTTCTCATTTCTTAGTTATGTGGGTAATAACTGCATACACACAGCTTTAGGGGTTTTCTGGGCTGATGACAAATTTCCACAGAAGCCTTTGCTCTCTTCTTAGGAGTCCTTCGTTAGTATGAAACAGTTAGATGGGATATGGAAGCAGTCTCTGCAGTGAAGCAAACAATTTTATTAATCCTAAAAAAATCATTAGTACTGTGTTTTAACCAACTCAATATGTTGACAAAAGGCAATTCAAAACAGCTCACTTCTAACTAAGCTCCACTTGATGGAGAACCAGTTTCATGTAAACAAATGTTCACATCTTAATAGAAACATTTAGCCAAACTGTCATCCTACCAAGAGGCTTTCCCAGGACCAAAAAAAATACCTAAAATATCGTAATGGAGGAATCAAAGGAAACTGGAGTGGTTAAAAATAAATATATAGACAAATAATCAATAGTAAGGTCTCAGAGCAACTTGAGTTCTCATACACTGCTACTGGGACTTAAGATATGGTGCAGCCACTTCCAAAAAAAGTTTGGCAGTTTCTCATGAAGTAATGTCTGACCTAAAACTACCTAAGAGAAATGAAAACTTATGCCTATCAACATACATGTAAATATTTATAGCAGCTGTATTCATAAACACCAAAACTGTAAATAATTAAATTGCTTACCAATTGGTGAATAGATAAATTTTGGTACATCCTTACAAGAGAATACTACTCAATAATAAAAAGAATAGACTATTCACAAATGTAACAGCATAGATTAAACTCAAAATCATAAAACTAAGAGAAAGCAACTGATACAAGTTCCTTCCATATTTAGTGGAACTCCCCTACAGCATTATATAGCATGTAAAAGGGAAAAATCCTTCTGTGGGAAATAACTCATTAGGGAACTAGAGGTTGTTAGGGAAGTTCTAATACACTAAACTGCCACTAAACTGATCATTTAGGAGTAACTGGTGATTTTACATGAGTTTTTAAATGACAAAATATTATGCCTGTCATTCCACTAGACTGAAAAAAGCTCGTTGTCAGAAGGCAGGTTATAGAATTCATTCAGATATCCCCATAAGTGATTCAGTATATCCATGTTCATGTGGAAAGAAAAAGGCACCAACTGTTAAACTGCACTTCATGTCAAAAGACAATGGCATGCAGTGTCGCTGTGAGACCTTTATCAAACACTTACAAAGGTACCTTAATCTTATTTGCAGCTATGAACTTGAGACAGCTAGACTCTAAACTCCTTTGAAGGATATGAGGGACATAGAGGCAAAGTGACTTTCCCAAGGTCACAAAGCTAAGAATTAGAAGGAATATGGATTATGAACTGAATTAGATCCATAAAGTCAAATATATTTCAAGTTTCTAGATACCTTAAATACACTAAAGCTGTTAGAGAAGCTACAACCTAATTAAATAATTCTTTTTAAAAACAGTAAACTTCAACTACCTTCAAGATTTTCTCTAAAGATTACTTATCTTTTATTTACACAGTTTTTTGTAAATACATTAACAATAGTGTGCTCACTGAACTATAATTTCAGTCTTATTGTTAAAATAAGAGTAAATGGATCTTACTTTCAAAAGATGACAATGGGTGAAAAAAAACTATTTGTTTACCTTAGATAGTAAGTCATATAATGAAACAGACTATGTAATCAAATAGCTTATGTCAGCTCTTTAATGCATTTCATCTTTGTTGATGCCCTAGATCAAAAGACAAGGGCATCTAATTAGGTAAGAAATCCTTATCAGTTATGCCCAGGGTATCTACTCCTCGGGCATAGAAATCAATAATATAATATATAATACTGACACTCTTTGTCTCCATAAATAAGAGACCCAGGTGCTAAAGTTTGAATTTGGAAAACCCCTTTAAAAGCAATCAGTCCAAGCCACTGTTCTGTAGATAACCAACTCAGTCACTATACACTGAGGTTAAACTAAGTTGAGATATTTGCAATGCTATAACAGAATTCTCTGACTTTAGACTTCTGTAATAACACAGTTACACTATGTTTTCAAGTATTACCCACATTCTGAACATCCATAACTTTGTATATGAAGTGCTACTTTCTTATATACCTCTGACTTACCTAGAAAAAAATTTAAAGGCAAATTACAACCAGAAGGGAGATAAACTTGTTTCCTTTATTAAACTCAGAAAACAAACAAAGCTAAATGCCTCCTTATTAATAAGTTCCAGCTTAGCTTAGACTGCAACTAGTAGGAAAAAACTGTTCACACATTTACTTAACCAGAGGACAAACATTTTTCTAGGCATTTTAGTTTTCTTTAACTCATTTCATTTCATGGTAATTATATATCCACAGATAACTTTTTATTCTAAAGTTGTAACTATTCAGGTTTATGCTAACTCTGGTACAGGATAATGAAATAATCTATATTTTCTTCTTGTTACATTCTCAAACAAATATTATCTGTGTTACAGGTTACTTACAAAGATGACTATGCAAACATCAGTGTTAACCTTTTCCTAAGGGAAAACCATCCTGAATATTCATTGGAAGGACTGATGCTGAAGCTGAAGCTCCAACACTTTGGCCACCTGATGCGAAGAACTGACTCTTGAAAAGACCCTGATGCTGGGAAAGATTGAAGATGGGAGGAGAAAGGGACGATGGAGGATGAGATGGCTGGATGGCATCACTGGCTCAATGGACATGAGTTTGAGTAAACTCCGGGAGTTGGTGATGGACAGGGAGTCCTGGCGTGCTGCAGTCCATGGGGTCACAAAGAGTCGGACACGACTGAGCAGCTGAACTGAACTGAACTGAACCTTGAGAAATAGAGTATTTCCTGCCGTATCAGTAAACAAGGATGTCACTGCCATCAGGGACTGCAGCCCTCCAGTGTGAGCTCCTGGGCTCCTAAGGGCACCCGGGAAGAAGAATCCCTGTGATCCGGCAGCCACTCCCTGTGGTGCACCTCAGAGAAGCTCAGGGTGTGAAAAACACAGAACACTGGTCCCAGATGGTGGAGACACGTATGAAAGGAGTGATTTCAGGGAGCCCAGACTCTCCTATCTTCCCCTACCTAGAAAAGCACCAAGTTCCTTAACTTGAATAGATCTGGCTTCCTTTTATAATAATGTTTTGATTTTCACACTACTTGCTCCTTGTTGCAAAACTTCTCCATGACTTTACTCCGCCCCTGGCTTCCTCAGATCAGTTTTCTCGGGGTCCCTTGAGTTGCTGTCCTCAGGCTTGAAGTCCTAAAAATTCCCACTGAATAAAGCATAACTGGGCTTCCCTTGTGGCTCAGCTGGTAAAGAATCCACCTGCAACGTGGGAGACCTGGGTTCAGTCCCTGGGTTGGGAAGATCCCCTGGAGAAGGGAAAGGCTACCCACTCCAATACTCTGGCCTGGAGAATTCCAGGGACTGGATATAGTCAATGGAGTTGCAAAGAGTCGGACACAACTGAGCGACTTTCACTAAAGCATAACTCTCAACTTTTAGGTTGTGAATATTTTTTTAAGTTGACAGTTATGGCAACCATGAAGAAGGATCCCTCTCCTCTGCCCGAATCCCATGAGGGTCTAAAGCCTTGGTACCAGCAGAGGCTCCGCATGCCCATCGACCACCTCAGGGAGTCCAGACGAATTTGAGTGAGTTTTTCGTGGTTCTAGGATCTCCCACTATTGATGATTTTAAGTTTTAGTTGATGGGGAACAAGGCTATCCTTGGAACTTGGTTTCAAGAAGAAGTACCTGGGTTGCTCAGTTTAGATACTGAGTGACATCCTCGGTTGAAGGACTGGGAAGATTTTATTCAAGTCAGGCAGTAAGTGGGTTATCCCCAGTATAAAAGACACTGGGAAGCATTAGTCTGGATACTGACTGGTTGGTTATCCTCAGTTTAGAGACCAGGAAGACTTTGCTCAGCTAAACACTGAGAGTCCCTTGGACTATAAGGAGATCCAACCAGTCCATCCTAAAGGAGATCAGTCCTGGTTGTTCACTGGAAGGACTGATGTTGAAGCTGAAATTCCAATACTTTGGCCACCTGATGCAAAGAGTTGACTCACTGGAAAAGACTCTGATGCTGGGAAAGATTGAGGGCAGGAGGAGAAGGGGACATCAGGGGATGATATGGTTGGATGGCATCACCAACTCAATGGACATGAGTTTGGGTAAACTCTGGGAGTTGGTGATGGACAGGGAGGCCTGGCGTGCTGCAGTCCATGGGGTTGCAAAGAGTCAGACATGACTGAGCAACTGAACTTGATCCTAAGCCTGATTTCAAATTAAAGCATTTTCCTGATTTCAAATGTACTATATTAAGTGAGAATAAAAGCTATTGCCTGACTTATTCTGTTCCTTCTTAAACCAGCAAAATTGACTAGTTTTATAATCATCCAATACTTTTATTTTTCATTCACTCTTCCCACACTTACTGTGCTAAGTGCTATGTGCTTAGCCATGTGCTAAGTCTTGGGCTGGACACTGATGATATGGGGAACAAAAGCAGACAGGGACTTCTAGGAGCTGCAGTCAAGAGCAGAAGGCAGACACCAATCATGTAATCACACTGATAAACATGTGAAGTCCAACAATCGTGTAATCACACTGATAAACATGTGAAGTCCAACAGAGCTAAGGTCTCTGAAGGAAAGAACACAGTCGGCCCAGAAGTCTTAGTGAAATCTGATGAATGGGAGGAGTTACCTTAGAAGGGAAGAGGAGGCAGCCACAGAGACAAAACGGATAAAAGGAAGACACCAGAGCTCAGGAGGAAGGAGGCGCCGGACTAGAGAGCTGAGAGTGAGGCGGAGAACAGTCCAGGATGAGGCTGCAGGGGGAAGCACACAGTTTGGGTAGGTGAAAGGTCAGAAAGCTAAGACCTTTATGGGCTCTGGGAGGAAGGAACAAGGCCATATCTGCATTTTAAAAGCTATCTTTCTACAGAGATACTCGTAGTGTTTCTGAATAAGAAAGAATCAATTGGTGAAATGATTGGCTATTATTAGCCTGAAAGTTGAAAGATTTTCATTCTTCTAGGGTAACTTACTGGGTATAAGTCTAGTACCTACGAGAAAAAGAGAGATATTTTAAGGGATTACTTTGTGAAGTCTTGTCACATGGAAAGCTGGTTTCACAAATAGCCTATTTAGAACAAAACTTTTAAGACTTGTCTGTCCCAAAGCCTTCTTCAAATCATGTCTGTTATCCCCACGTAAACTTAATAGTTGTAATGCCAAAATGACTACCATGGGAAAACATCCTCAATTGAGGTATGCACATTAAGTCAGATTACTTCCCTGTGCAATTTAATGGGACTAGTTGAGCAGATCATGGATGATCTCAACAAGCAAACCAGCATAAAAATACAGTGCTACTGAGCTTTGCTTCTCTGAATTAGCATTTTGTTAGGTGCCTTTTCTTTCTTCTGAAGTCTAATGAAGAGAATACCATGAAGAACTGATGAAAGGAAATCTCACACACTCATCCTTCTAAGAAACCAGGTGGAAATCACTATAGAATCCTCGAATTTTACAGATGTTAAGTCTTCAGAGTAAGGAATGATATTTGAGTACACTATGTATTAAACATTCAAATTTAGATTACAAATATTTGAGAGTTGGCAAAAATGCTTGTGCCAATGCACATTATGAACTTATGCTTTAAATCATGAACCACCTAAAAATCAAATGTCATGTAAAACAACATTGAATGAGAATTACACATCCTTATGTCATATTATTATAGAATCAGAATTTGTTACTGCTTCCCATCTGCTCCATGATACATTCATCAATAATTTTATTAGTTTATGCTATATTTTAATGTTTATTTACCCATCTTTCTCTTGCCACTCTCCCCCAAGGCCAAGAACTATATATTTTTCAAATTTACTCTTCTACAACACCTCCAAAAGGACTTAATATAAGGTAGGCTACTAAAAAATGGGTTTCCCAGGTTACTCAGCAGGCAAAGATTCCACTTGCAATGCAAGAGACACCAGTTGCATCCCTGGTCCAGGAAGATGCTACATGCCGCAGAGCAACAAGGCCGTGTGCCCCAGCCCCTGAGCCCACGTGCTGCAGGGACCAAAGCCCACGCCCAGCGCCCAGGCCCCGCAACATGAGGAGCGCTGCATGCGAAGCCCTCGCAGGGCAACAAAGGCAGCCCACCAACGGCGACCAGAGAAAGCCAGCGTGCAGCAACTAAGACACGTCACAGCCAACTAATAACACAGAAAAAGCCGAAAAAGAAAATCAAATGTGCATGAGTTATTTTAACAATGGCTAGCTGTTCATGTTAATTTATTAAATCAACACACATATGAATTTCCTTGTATAGAACAGTGCTTAAGAATGCAAGATTTGGAGTAAATCTATCTGGGTTCAAATCTCAGCTCTGCCACTTCCTAGCTCTGTGACCTGAGTAAGTTAGTTTAACCCTCTTTTCCTCAATGTTCTCATGTGGAAACCTAGAATAATAATTATGCCTCCTTCATAGAGTTTCCTAAAACATTAAATGAGTTCATTTACAAAAAAAAAGTATGACATGCAATGCCTGGCATATAACTCAATATATGCTTCCACCACCACCACCATCCTTATCATCACAGAATCATCTTAATTGCCACTGTTGATAATTTTACTAGTATCCAGCATAATCACTACTATACAGCAGGCTCTAAAATGTCAAACTGATTTGAGTTCCTAAAACACACCATTGTTTCTTTAAGCCAAAATGTACAGACATTGTATTGTTCACTCACATACTTGTACATCTCTATAGACAGGAATGTCAGTATCAAGGCTGATGCTGCATACAACTGTTTTCATTCTATTTAAAGGAAATGAACGAAGATTTTAAAATTTCCAACTGACGGGTTAGATTAGCAAAAAGTAAAATCAGAGGCACCACGAGAGGGAGCTTTTGCTCAGCGATTGACGACAAGAAGCCTGCGCTAGTACAGGACTTTTCTCTTTTTGTCTGCTCATTGAATCCTTCAGCTTCTCAAGGATCATTTCTAAGCAGGAGAACAGATAAACTGCCTTGATGTTTAAGAGACTAAAGAAATAACATTATTCTCGGGGACTTAGATGCTCATTCCTCTCTCTCTCTCAGTCCTTCTGTGCCTGCTGAAGAATGAAGTTACCTGTGTCTTTGCTCCTGTGCCATACAGGCCAGCAGTTCTTCCCATGGCAGCCGCACTTGGTATACAGAAGAAGAACGAAGCGATCACATTGCTGAGGCCATGGGCCAGGAGTTCCTGCAGGAATGATGACAGGGCAATGTATCATTTCCTAATCACGATCCACTTTTAGCGTGTGTGTGTTTGAGTGTGTGTGTGTGCGATGTGCTCAGTCATGCCCAATTCTTTGCAACACCATGGACTACAGCCTGCCAGACTCCTCTGTCCATGGAGGAGTCTGTTTATACAGGCAAGAATATTGGAGTAGGTTGCCATTTCCTACTCCATGGGATCTTCCTGACCCAGGGATCGAACCTGCCTCTCTAGCATCTCCTGCACTGACAGTGGATTCTTAACTGCTGCACCACCTGGGAAGCCCAGATTTTAGAGACCACAGATAAAGCTTGTCATGGAATGCAGCGTCTTTTGTATTCTTCTGTTTTCTCCACTGGTTGTAATTTAACCATCATTCTAAAAATAGCTAACATTTACTGAGTGCTTCCAATGAGCCAGAAACTGTTCTGAGCCCTTCACTCATTTGATCCTTCTAACAATAATAACTTTATAGGGAAGCACAAGGTATTTACTGTATCTGTTGCCAATTACTCGGGTTTCAAGTTACTACAATAAAGGGTTTTGTTCCCACCATTCCACCAATGACCTCCAGGGTGCTAAATCCAATGGTTAATTCCTACCTCCCCTGGCAGTAAAAGTGGCATTTGACACAGTTGCCCACATTCTCCGCCTTAAAGCCTCCTTCCAGGTCCTTCTGGAACCTCTCACCCCCCTGGTTTCCTCCGACCTCCCCAGTCACTGCTTCTCAGCCTCCTTCTCACATAAACAATCACACACATTGGATCACTCTTTTCTCTATTCTGAGCTACCCAAACATGTTGACAGCCGTCACATTTATATCTCCAAGCCTAGACTACTCTTTGGAACTTCAGACTGATATAGCCAACCTATTCCTCAGCATCTTCATTTGAATTGTTAACAGGTATCCCAAGCTTAATTAATCAGCTATTGCTCTACATACTCCCACGCTGGTCCTCCCACACCCTTCCCCACCTCAAGCTCTATTTGGGCCAAAAGCTTTAGAGAGAGTCTTGACTTCCCCTTTGCCCAGATGGTGCCCACATCCAATTCTTAATCCGTCCACTTCTCATCTCCTTCATTGCTGCATCCAAGTCATCAGATGTCACCTGGATTCCTACAGAAGCTTCCTAACACTTTTCTGCTCCTGCTGTTGCTAGAAACACAGACAAAAATCCCTGCCCTCACAGACTGGTGTTCTAGTGGAGGGATGCTACCAATAAACAAGATGAACACAGAAAGTAAAACAGAGTGGAAAGCTTTGGAGATGAGGATTTGGCTTACCAAGAAAGGCCTCTCTAAGAAGGAAATATTTAAATAAAGGAGGAATGCAGCTACTTGAGGGTATAGAATTCCTGGAAAAGGGAACAGCAAGTACAGACATCCTGAACTAACAACATAGCTAGTAAACTCAAAAAAAAAAAAAAAAAAAAAAAAACCAAGGCAGGAAGTGAGGCTAGAACAGGCTACAAAAAAAATGCGAGATTATAGAGGAAAAGAGATGGTAGTAAGGTCAGGTAGGGCCTTGTAAGCCTTGGCAATAGGCTTTTAATCTAAGTACTACGGGCAGCCACTGGGAGGTTTTGAGATGAAGAAAGACATGGTCTGTATTATGCACCATCGTATCCCTTGCTCCTAGACCAGTGTCTGCTATACATAGGGTTCAATATCCATCTGTTGAATGAATAAGCCTGCTTTTTTACAAATGACAAAACTAGGGCATAGAAACAATTTCAGAGTGAGATTTTAGGCATAGGTACTTTGGGATTCTAACCACTACTGCACAGCTATGTCTGCAGACCTCTGTAGGAATGCAGGGCCATGGGGCTGAGACAAAACACTAGTAAAAGTAGATTCCAAAACATTCTCAGTAAAATCTTCATCCTTTGTATGCTAAGAAACCCATTCATCCTTTAGTTTTTTACATAGAAGGATAATAGTGTTCTTTGTATTTTGAAATCTGAATTTTTTAAAAAGTTGGCATGTAATCATAAATATATTTAGATTTTCTGCTAAAAACAAAAAGAACAAGGTATCCCTCTATTTCAAAACAAAAGTGTACTATAATCAACCCACGAAGATCAGATTTTCACCTTTCTATCAGTGATTTACAGATTTTTCGGTTTGTTCTACCTATTCTTGTTATACACTTAGGAAAGCTGTATTTTTCATAAATTCAACATTTTCAGCATCTGGAAGTACACATCAAAATGATACAATAGCTATGGGGAGGTGTGGAGAGGGACTGGGACATACTACACCTGATTGTCATCAACTGAATATCCGAATTTTTTGGCAGATCCTTGCGCAAGAGCCAGTGAGGCCACATAGCCTACAAGTGCCACTCCGAAGGCTTCCGTGATGACTGCAGAGAGGATGTTCATAGGGGGAGCTCGAGGGGGAGGAATTCTGTGAAAGGAAAACCATACTGAACTCATCAACTCACATGTAATTTCTGTAACAACTTGCAGTGAATTCAACTATGGTAAAGACTCTGAAGTTGACACAAAATACATGAAATACCCCTGAGAAAACCAAGCAGCCTTGCCCTTAGAAGCCTTTTATTTTCTACATTTTTTTGGAGAAAAGCAAAATCCAAAGAACACCATAGGGAGAGCACCACACATTTAACTGGCATTTACTCCCAGGAAATTTAAGTAATAGCACAGAAACTTTGACTCAACAAGAATGTCCTGCATCAGAACAAAAGCAAATCAGGAACATTCTTTCACTGAATCTTTTGAAACACTTATGTGGCTGGCACTAGATACTGTACCTCCTGCCTTGAATGCTACAGTAGTGTATGCAAACATTAGTTTACTGTGAGCTATGATTCTTTCAGCTAATCCTTAAGTTTTCCATTGAGTTAATTATGTTTTTAACTTGACCCTCTAATGGTGCACTTAATGATTGTTAAAAAGCAGACAACAGACCCACAGTGGAGTTATTTGTGCTAAGCTCCATGTAAGCAAATCAAGAATTAATACCTAAGTGAAGTTTCACCTTATTTCAGGAGAAAAATATCTATATAGGCTCCACCTACCCTCTGTTGCAAAACATGGGACCGCATAAGAGCTAACACTGTTTCTCAGTTTTACTTTTTGCTATTTTTTTATTTTTTATTGTAGTGTAGCAGACTACCAACCTTGTGATAATTTCAGGTGGGAAGCAAAAGGACTCAGTCATACAAATATATGTATCCATTCTTTCCCAAACTCCCCTCCCATTCCGGCTGCCACTAATATTGAGCAGAGTTCCATGTGCTATGGAAGGTCTTTGTTGGTTACCCATTTTAAATATAGCAGTGTGTACATGTCCATCCCAAACTCCCTAACTATCCCTTCCCCATCCTTCCCCCCAACAACCATAAGTTTGTTCTTTAAGTTCATGAGTCTCTTTCTGTTTTGTAACTGTATTTGTATACTTTTTTTTTATATTCCACATATAAGGAGTATCATACAATAGTTCTCCTTCTCTATCTGACTGACTGTATTCACTATGACAATCTCCAGGTCCGTCCATGCTGCTGCACATGACGTTATTTCATTCCTTTTAATGGCTGAGTAGTATTTCATTGTATATGGGTACCACTTCCTCTTTATCCATTACTGTCGATAGACATTTAGGTTGCTTCCATTTCTTGGCTAGCATATACAGTGCTGCAATGAACACAGGGTGCATGTACCCTTTCGGATTATATTTTGCTCCAGATATATCCCCAGGAATGGGATTGCAGGGTCATATGGTAGCTCTGTTTTTAGATTTTTAAGGAAGCTCCATACTGTATGACACAGGGGCAGTACCAGTTTACATTCACACGAACAGTGTGGGAGGGTTCCCTTCTCCCCACAGCCTCTCCAGCACTTACTGTTTGTGGATGACCACTGCAGTTTGATGATGACCATTCGGGCTGGAAAATGGTCAGGGGAAGCCTGGCATGCTGCAGGCCATGGCGTCACAACGAGTCGGACATGATGGAGTGACTGAACAACAACAAATTCTGGCTGGTGTGAGATGATATCTCACTGAAGTTTTGAATTGCTTTTGTCTAGTAATTAGTGATGTTGAACATCTTTTCATGTGCTTCTTGGTCATCAGTATGTCTTCTTTCGAGAAATGTCTATTTAGGTCTTCTGCCCGTTTTTAAACAATATTATTTGCTTTAATACTATCAAGTGTCATGAACTGTGGGTAAATTTTGGAAACTAATCCCTTGTCAGTCACATCCTTAGCAAATATTTTTTCCTGATATGTGTGTTTTCTTTTCATTTTCTTTATTGTTTCCTTTGCTATGCAGAAATACATCTTATTTGTACATTTTTGCTTTTGTTTCCATTATTCTGGGAGACAGATTAAAAAAGATATTGCTGTGATTTATGTCAGAGTACTCTGCCTATGTTTTCCTCTGGGCGTGTTATAGCGCCCAGTGTCACATTCAGATCTTTAATCTGTTTTGAGATTATTTTTCTATATGGTATTGAAGAATGATATAATTTCACTTTTTAACATGTGGGCTTTGCTGGTGGCTCAGACAGTAAAGAATTCATCTGGTATGTGGGAGACCTGGGTTTAATCCCTGGGTTGAGAAGATCCCCTGGAGGAGGGCATGGCAACCCTCTCTAGGACTTCCCTGGGAGCTCAGTTAGTAAAGAATCCACCTGCAATGCAGGAGACCCTGGTTCAATTCCTGGGCCAGGAAGATGCCCTGGAGAAGGGACAGGCTGCCCACTCCAGCATTCTTGGGATTCCCTGGGGGCTCAGATGGTAACGAATCTGCCTGCAATGTGGAAGACCTGAGTTAAATCTCTAGGTTGGGAAGATACTCTGGAAAAGGGCATGTGAACCCACTCCAGTATTCTTGCCTGGAGAAGCCCCATGGACAGCGGAGCCTGACGAGCTACAGTCCATGGGGCCGCAAAGGGTTGGACATGACTGAGCGACTAAGCATAGCACACAAATTTCATTTCTTACATGTCACTGTCCAATTTTCCCAGCACCATTTGTTGAAGAGACTAACTTTCCAATATTATGTTGTCTTGCCTCCTTTGTCATAGATTAATTGACCAGAAGGGTGTGAGTTTATTTCTGCACTTTCAATCCTGTTCCATTAATCTATGTTTCTATTTTTGTTCTAGTACCATCCTGTTTTGATTTGTAGTATAATCTGAAATCAGGGCACCTGGTTCTTCTAGCCCTGATTTTCTTTCTCAAGATTGCTTTGGCCATTCTGGGTCTATTGCATTTCCATACAGATTTTAAGATTTTTGGTTGTACTTCTGTGAAAAATGCCACTGGAAATTTGATAGGGATTGCATTCAATCTGTAGATTGCTTTGGGTAGTATGGTAATTTTGCCAATATTGATTCTTCTAATCTACAAACATGGTATATTTTTCTATCTCTTTGTGTCTTTGATTTCTTTCATCAGCCTCTTATAGTTTTCAGAGTATAGGTCTTTTGTCTCTTTAAATAAGCTTATTCCTAGGTATTTTATTTTTTTGATGTGATAGAAAATGGAATTGTTTCTTGAATTTCTCTTACTAATATTTCATTGTTAATGTATAGAAATTCAAGTGATTTCTCTGTATTAATTTTGTAACTTGCAAATCTTTGTTTTTGTTGTTCAGTTGCTCAGTCATATTTGACTCTTTATGACCCCACGGACTGCAGTGCAGCAGGCTTCCCTGTCCCTCACTATCCCCCAGAGCTTGCTCAAATTCATGTCCATTGAGTCGGTGATACCATCCAACCATCTCATCCTCTGTCATCCCCTTCTCCTCCCGCCTTCAATCTTTCTCAGCATCAGGGTCTTTCAAATGATTCAGTTCTTTTCATCAGGTAGCCAAAGTATTGGAGTTTCAGCTTCAACATCAGTCCTTCCAATGAATATTCAGGACTGATTTCTTTTAGGATGAACTGGTTGGATCTCCTTGCAGTTCAAGGGACTCTCAAGAGTCTTTTCCAACACCACAGTTCAAAAGCATCAACTCTTCAGTGCTCAGCCTTCTCTATGGTCCAACTCTCACATCTGTATATACCTACTGGAAAAACCATAACTTTGACTATACAAACCTTTGTTTGCAAAGTGATGTCTCTGTTAGTTTTGTAACCTGCAAATCTACCAAATTCATTGATGATTTCTAGTAGCTCTCTGGTAGCATCTTTAGGATCTTCTGTGTATAGCATCATGTCATCTGCAAACAATGACTGTTTTACTTCTTCTTTCCCCATTTGGGTTCCTTTTATTCTTTTTCTTCTCTGATTACCATGGATTGGACTTCCAAACTATGTTGAATAAAAGTGATGAGAGTGGAATTCTTGTCTTCTTCTTGATCTTTGAGGAAATACTTTCAGATTTTCACCGTTGAGCATGATGTTAGCGTAGGCTTGTCTTACGGCTATTATGATGTTGAAGTGTGTTCTCTCTATGCCCACTTTCTGGAGATCTTTTAACAAAAATGGGTAGGAATTTTATCAAAACCTTCTTTGTATTAATTGAGATGATCATACAGATTTTATTCTTCATTTACTGACGTGGTTTATCACATTGATATGTAGATCTTGAAAAATACGTGCATCCCTGGTATGAAGTCCATTTGATCAAGGTGCATGATCTTTTTAATGTATTGAGGGATTTAGATTGCCAGTATTTTGTTCAAGATTTTTGCATCTATGGTCATCAGTGATATTGGCCTGTAATTTTCTTTTTTCATGGTATCTTTTTCTGGTTTTGGTATCAGGGTGATGGTGGCCTCATAAAATGAGTTTGGAAAAGTTCCGTCCTCTACAATTTTTTGGAACAGTTTCAGAGGGATAGGTATTAGCTCTTCTCTAAATGTTTGATAGAATTTGACTGTGAAGTCACCAGGACCTGGACTTTTGTTTGTTGAGAGTTTTTTATTCACAGTTGCAATTTCAGTGTTTGTGATTGCTCTGTCATATTTTCTCATTCTTCCTGATTCAGTCTTGGGAGACTATATCTTTCTAAGGTCCATTTCTTATATGTCCATTTCTTCAAGGTTATCCATTCTATTGGCATACAGTTGCTCATATTAGTCTTTTATGATAATTTGTATTTCTGTGGAGTCAGTTGCAACTTTTTTCACTACTAACTTTATTGATTTGAGTCTTCTCCCTTTTTTTCTTGATGAGTCTGGCTAAAGGTTTATCTGTCTTTTCAAAGAACCATCTCTTAGTTTCATCAATTTTTGAATTATTTTCTCTATTTCATTAATTTCTGCTCTGATCTTTATGATTTGTTTCCTTCTACTTAACTTCAGGTTTAATTGTTCTTCTTTCTCTAGTTGTTTGAAGTGTAAAGTTAGGCTTTTTTTTCTTGATTCTTGAGGTAAGAGTGGTAGGAGTGTATTGCTGTAAACTTCTTTCTTAGAACTGCTTTTGCTGCATCCCATAGGTTTTGGAAGGTTTGACTTTCATTTTTATTGTCTCCAGATTTTAATTTCCTCTTTGATTTCTTCAGTAATCCAATGGTTATTTAGTAGCATGTTGTTTAGCTGCCACATGTTTGTGTTTTTTATAGTGGTTTTTTTTTTAATTGTAGGACAATTGCTTTACAATATTGTGTTGGCTTCTGCCATACATCAGCATGAATCAGCCACAGGTATACACATGTTCCCTCCCTCCTGAACCCCCTTCCCATCTTCCACCCCATCCCACCCCTCTGGTCTATCACAGAGCACTTTGTTGAGCTCCCTGTGTCACATAGCAGATTCCCATTTGCTGTCTATTTTACATATGGTAGTGCATACGTTTCCATGCTATTCTGTCAGTTAGTCCCACCCTCTCCTTCCCCCACTGTGTCCACAAGTCTTTTCTCTATGTTCGCATCTCCATTCAGTTCAGTTCAGTTCAGTCGCTCAGTCGTGTCCGACTCTTTGTGACCCCATGATCGCAGCACGCCAGGCCTCCTTGTCCATCACCAACTCCCGGAGTTTACTCAAACTCATGCCCATCAAGTCGGTGATGCCATCCAGCCATCTCATCCTCTGTCGTCCCCTTCTCCTCCTGCCCCAAATCCCTCCCAGCATCAGGGTATTTTCCAATGAGTCAACTTTTCGCATGAGGTGGCCAAAGTATTGGAGTTTCAGCTTCAGCGTCAGTCCTTCCAATGAACAACCAGGACTGATCTCCTTTAGGATGGACTGGTTGGATCTCCTTCCAGTCCAAGGGACTCTCAAGAGTCTTGCTGCCCTGCAAATGGGTTCTGTTTTGAGGTGCTCCTCTGTTGGGTGCATATATATTTATAATTGTTATATCTTTTTCTTGGATTGAATTCTTGATCATTATGTAGTGTCCTCTTTGTCTCTTAAAACAGCCTTTGCTTTAAAGCCTATTTTTTCTGACATGAGTATTGCTGCTCCAGTTTTATTATCATTTCCACTTGCATAGAATACATTCTCCCATTCCTTTACTCTCAGTCTATCAGTGTCCCTAGGTCTGCAGTGGGTCTTCTGTAGACAGCATATATATAGGTCTTTTTTTCAATCCACCCAGCAAGTCCATTGCCTTTGGTTGGTGCATCTAATTCATTTACATTTAAGACAAGTATCAATATGCATGATCCTATTACCATTTTCTTAATTGTTTGGGGTTTATATTTGCAGGTCTTTTCCTTCTCTTAAGTTTTGTGCCTAGAGAAGTTCCTTTAGCATTTGCTGTAAAACTGATTTGGTGGTAGTGAATTCTCTTAATTTTTGTTTGTCTGTAAAACTTTTGATTTCTCCATCAAATCTGAACAAAGTCATGCTGGGTAGAGTATTCTTGTTTGTGAGTTCTTCCCTTTCATCACTTTAACTATATCCTGCCATTACCTTCTGACTTGTAGAATTTTGGTTGTGAAATCAGCTGATAACATATAAAACACACAAGGGTATATGTCATTTTTCCCTTGTTGCTTTTAACATTTTATCTTTGTCCTGAATTTTTGTCACTTTGATTGCTATGTGTCTCAGTGTATTCCTCCTTAGGTTTATCCTGCCTAGGACTCTGTGCATTTCAAGGATTTGGTTGATTATTTCCTTTCCCACATTGGGGAAGTTTTCAAATATTTTCTCAGGTGCTTTCTCTCTTTCTTCTCCTCTGGCAGCCCTATAATGTGAATGTTGGTGCATTTAATGTTGTCTCAGAAGTCTCTTATGCTCTCTTCATTTCTTTCCATTCTTTTTCCTATATTCTGCTTTGCTGCAATGATTCCACCATTTTGTCTTCCAGGTCACTTATCCATTCTTCTCCCTGTTATTCTGCAACTGATTCCTTCTAGTAGATTGTTCATCTACATTTCTTTGTCCTTTAGCTCTTCTAGGTCTTTGGTAAACATTTCTTGCATCTTCTCCATTCCTTTCCCAGGATCCTGGATCATCTTCCCTATCATTCTGAATTCTTTTTTAGAAGTTTGCCAATCTCCACTTCATTTAGTTGTTCTTTTAGTTTGATTTTATCTTGTTCCTTCACCTGGAATATAATCCTCTGTCTTTTCATTTTGATTAACTTTCTGTGGTTGTGGTTTTTGTTCTTGAAGTTGTGGGATTGTAGTTTTTCCCGCTTCTTCTATCTGCCCTCTGGTGGATGAGGCTAAGAGGCTTGTGCAAGCTTCTGTTTCTCAGTTTTAAACAACTGTTTAAAATATTTCTTCCAACTAATACAACTAATACCTAGTCATTGTCTTATTTTTTTTTCTGAAAACCACTTGAGCCAAAGTATCATTGTTTATTTATCCCTGATGATGCTTTGTGACACTTACTCCTCTCTTTAAAAAAAAAAAAAAATCCCTCTGGGGAAACAGTTAGAAGAAAGGGGGAAAATAATTAATGTTAATGTAATACTGAGCATGTAAATTGAATGCTCAGCACTTTCATAGTAGCAGTTTTATTAAATTCTTCCCACAATCCCCCGATCAAGTACCACTAATGTAATGTATAGAGAAGAAAACATTTTAAGAAATGTATCTTAATCATAAAGTGATGGTAGAGCTGAGATTCAAGCTCAGCTCCATCTTTTCAATGCCATACTTTTTCTATGATTCTTTAAGAAGATGAGTTTGTAAAAGTCACTCAAAATAAAGGATAACTAGACTAGATGAAGGAGAAGCATGGTATTTTTTGCCCACTTGCTCAAGTTTAACCCTAAGTCAAACTGATTTGTACCATTACAAGCCCTGAGACATATACTTAAAAGTGTTTCAAACTACAAGACATTTTGTTTCATGAAAATAAAGCTTGCCTAATTATTAATAATGATAGGTTAATCTATAGGAATAAAAAATAATAAACTAAATTTGAAGGTAAAGTAGAGAACTGTTCAGAAAGCACAAGTTGATTCCAATAATCACTATTGGCCTATGTTTAGAAGATAAAAATATGGAGAAGCCAACAACTCTAATTTTGCCCCAAATCTATAAATATTAGTGTATAGTACAGCCCATTAAAAGAGAATAATTTATAAGACATCCTCCTTCTCCCCTAAAATGATGTTGTTTTCTTTCAGGCTATATTTAGAAAAATATTTTGTACTTTTAGGGTGAATACTGCTTCTTTTTGTTAATCTTCTCTTAGTGTCCAAAGGAAGGCTTTAAGACAGGTGGGAAACATGCTCTCTTTTCTATTTCCACCCTCTTTTTTACCAATGCATGCCTCCCATGTCTATAGGTTTGCTATATCGATGCTTGTGTACTTTTACTATATTTTAAGTGAAATAAAAATAGTCATAGGAATGTGTGAGTGGAATAGTGAAGACTACATCCTAGAGCATGACTCTAATTTGGAAATTTGATGATCTGTTTTCTTTTTCAAATAATTTGTGTTAATAATTTCCAAATCTTTCACTTGAAGCAATGCTGTATAAGCTAGTTATCAACTTCTCGAATAACAGATATACACTTTAAAAGTTATTTTTCTTTATTGTGAACTGTTTCTAACACTGTAAAATAGAGATTAACTAGAATTTTGTACCACATATAACCTTTGAGAGAAATAAAATTCATACCCACCTACTACCCAGTTTCTTCCTCCATCAACAAACAAACAAAAGGAAAGAGAGAAAGAAAAAAGACTACATTACCCTTTTGGAATATGGCCAACTACTTCTAATCCGTACGTGTTTTCCATATTGGTACAATAACAAGTAAAACATGCAGCAATAATCTGTGTGGTTCCATTTGAAAAAGAGAAAAAGAAAATTATTCCTATCTCTCAAACATCTTAAAACTATTTTTAAAAGCAAACATTATCCACGTGCTCCATGATTATCAACAGTAATATAGTAGTTGCACAGATTTTTTAAAACTAAGAAAATGTTTAAATAAAATCTCTCTGAGATTTGAGAGCACTTAATCTGCAGTCTCAAAAATTAAATGCCATTACAATAATACAACTTTTATCATATCCTTTCCAATTATATCAACCCAATTATGTCTGATTCTGAAGGGGTGCAGAATACAGAATATAGGAATGTGTGTTTGTGTGTGTGTATGTGTGTGTGTATGTATGCACAGATACCACAATCCAACCTAAATACATGTCTCTCATGATAAGAAAGAATGTTTTAACACAGAACATTTTCCTTTCATTGGAGTAGTCACCAAAGTGTTTAAGATGTTCTATCAATATTTGTAATGTAGGTTAGTAATTGATGATCTACAGTCTCCTTGAATAATCTTGAATTTTGAGCTTTTGCTATTTCTTGAAGAAAAATATGCTAGTTAATAATGTGTTGAAACCAATATTTTTTAAATTACCTCCCTGGAGTTTCAGGAGCCTGACCCTCTATTGTATGACATACAGTAAGCAAAGCCATACATTCTCTGCAAGCATCCACAGTCCCCTTTAAAACGTATGTTCGGAATTCTGTTCAGGATTTGTTTTCACCAGTCATACCACCTTAATGTTTTCCATCCATTTTCACATTCTCTTCATTCTTTTGACTATTTAATAGGTACTGGAAATTTCACATGGTTATCTATCAGTTTGATATCTGTTTAACCATTTCTATACTATGCTTTTTTGTTAAAAAGAAACACACTAATTACCTAAAGTATAAATTTACCATATACATGGTCAGAAAAAATGTGTAAAAAAAAATTACACTAGCAAAATAAGGAATATCTAACAATGTCCAATAATATTATTTTGTAGGGATTTTTACTGTATATTTCTCTTCTCCGTGATGATATTTAACTGAATTTATAAGATTTCTCAAAACATTAAATAGACAAAAAACAAAGGACCCTTGAGAATTTTTTAAAAGGCAACAAAACTTGACAGGTAATAGTTTCAAATTTTATAAATATTATGACATAATTGTATTTTCTAAATAGAATAGTAGTAAAAAAAATTCAGGCTATTAGGTTGGAATCAGAAGCTTTAATGTATTCAGAAATTCCTAAGCCAGTTAATACATTTTAATTGCTAATAAATTTCATGAAATATTTATATCAAGTCAGAAAATATTATGAGTTGTAAAAGAAAATACACTATAGCCACAAGATGCTGAATCCTTATTGAAAATGGAAGAATGCATGGTGTTCAATGAACATAGCCAATATTAAAATTAAGTAACTTAAGTCACTAACTTTGTCTTTCAGACAATGCTTTAGAAGTTTCTCATCTGCCATCTTCCAACTGTAACTCTCCTCATAAAATGGGAGTTTTGTGGGGGCAAGAGGAGGTACCTAACTCAAACCTGGGCTCATCTTTATGGATCACACACTGGATTCCCAGGAATTTATAATTTCCTGCCCAAATATATAATTTCCTGCAAGTCTGCATCTAGATACCTTCCCCAGGTCTAGCCTTCCAGCATGGCCCAAGGGAAGGCTAAGAAACAGTTGTGGTGGCTGAAGAGTGGAGACGTGTTTGGAGTTTGCATGCTGGGGCAGCAGTATCCATGTATATACTCATGAGTCCCATTGGAGGGGATAGAGCTGAACAGGAAGGAAGAGGCAGGCTGAGGGGCTGGCTTTCTCCTTGCTCCACACTGCCACATTCTGGCAGAGCCCAAAGAATTGGGAAAATTCTCTATTTTAACCTGCCTTTCAAGGTGTTCTAGTCAAGATAGGAAAATAGAACCCGTTTTATTTACATTCTGATCTATAACTCAAGTATTTGGGCCTATATTACTATTTTTGCTTTAGGTCTTACAACAGTAGGGTCAACACTGCATAAGGAGTGACGTGAAATGAAGTGAAGTCGCACAGTCGGGTCCGACTCCCTGCGACCCCATGAACTGTAGCCCACCAGGCTGCTCTGTCCATGGGATTCTCCACCCTGTACTTTTGTAAGGATAATTTTTACTATTTCTGTAAAAAAAAAAAATAGGCAACTATTTTATTCAATATTGAATAAAACCAATTCAAGGGCCTACTTCCCCAAGGTAACTTTCAATGTCTGGTCTCATGAAACATATAACCAAGATTCCCAATATATAATAAGGATTCCTTAATATCTATAGGACTTTGGAATAAAATATGTTTCACAGTTGGTTTTTTAAAAAACTATTAATAATCATAGTATCCTCCACTTGTATGGCTTATCTTAATTACACATACATACAAACACACATATTATATAGGTCACATATGTTATACGTCAGTGAGTTCAGTCACTCAGTCATGTCCGACTCTTTGTGACTCCATGGACTGCAGCATGCCAGGCTTCCCAGTCCACCACCAACTCCCAGAGCTTACTCAAACTCATGTCCATCAAGTCAGTTATATGTATCTCCACATATTATCAAGTCTAACTAGCAAACACCCTCTTCCAACAACACAACAGAAGACTCTACACATGGACATCACCACATGGTCAATACCAAAATCAGATTGATTATATTTTTTGCAGCCAAAGATGGAGAAGCTCTATACAGTCAGCAAAAACAAGACCAGGAGCTCAAGCCACAAAAAAGACTGTGGCTCAGATCATGCACTCTTTATTGCCAAATTCAGACTTAAAATGAAGAAAGTAGGGAAAACCACTAGACCATTCAATTATGACCTAAATCAAATCCCTTACAATTATACAGTGGAAGTGACAAATAGATTCAAGGGATTAGATCTGATAGACAAAGTGCCTGAAGAACTATGGATGGAGGTTCATGACGTTGTACAAGAGGCAGTGATCAGACCATCCCCAAGAAAACAAAATGCAAAAAGGCAAAATGATTGTCTGAGAAGACCTTACAAATATCTGAGAAAAGAAGAGAAGCTGAAGGCAAAGGAGAAAAGGAAAGATAAACCCATTTGAATGCAGAGTTACAAAGAATAGCAAGGAGAGATAAGAAAGCTTTCCTCAGTGATCAATGTAAAGAAATAAGAAGAAAATAATAGAATGGGAAAGACTAAAGATCTCTTCAAGAAAATGAGACATACCAAGGGAATATTTCATGCAAAGATGGGCACAATAAAGAAATGATATCACAGAAATCATATCACAGAAATGATATGGACCTAACAGAAACAGAAGATATTAAGAAGATGTGGCAAGAATACACAGAAGAACTATGCAAAAAAGATCTTTATGACCCAGATAACCATGATGGTGTGATCACTCACCAAGAGCCAGACATCCTGGAATGTGAAGTCAAGTGGGCCTTAGGAAGCATCACTACAAACAAAGCTAGTGGAAGTGATGGAATTCCAGTTGAGCTATTTCAAATCCTAAAAGATGATGCTGTGAAAGTGCTGCACTCAATTCGCCAGCAAATTTGGAAAACTCATCAGTGGCCATAGGACTGGAAAAGGTCAGTTTTCATTCTAATCCCTAAGAAAGGCAATGCCAAAGAATGCTCAAACTACCTCACAATTGCACTCATCTCACACGCTAGCAAAGTAATGCTCAAAACACCCCAAGCCAGGCTTCAACAATACATGAACTGTGAACTTCCAGATGTTCAAGCTGGATTTACAAAAGGCAGAAGAACCAGAGACCAAATTGCCAACATCACCTGGATCATCAAAAAAGCAAGAGAGTTCAGGAGAAACAGCTCACTTCAGTTCAGTTCAGTAGCTCATTCTACTTCTGCTTTGTTGACTGCACCAAAGCCTCTGACTGTGTGGGTCACAACAAACTGTGGAAAATTCTTAAAGAGACGGGAATACCAGACCACCTGACCTGCCACCTAAGAAATCTGTATGCAGGTCAAGAAGCAACAGTTAGAACTGGACATGGAACAACAGACTGGTTCCAAATCAGGAAAGGAGCATGAAAAGGCTGTATATTGTCACTCTGCTTATTTAACTTATATGCAGAGTACATCATGCGAAATGCCAGGTTGGATGGAGCACAAGCTGGAATCAACATTGCCAGGAGAAATATCAATAACCTCAGATATGCAGATGACACCACCCTTATGGCAGAAAGCGAAGAAGAACTAAAGAGCCTCTTGATGAAAGCGAAAGAGGAGAGTGAAAAAATTGGCTTAAAACTCAACATTCAGAAAACTAAGATTGTGACATCAAGTCCCATCACCTCATGTCAAACAGATGGGGAAACAAAGGAAACAGTGACAGACTTTACTTTCTTGGGCTCCAAAATCACTGCAGATGGTGACTGCAGCCATGAAATTAAAAGACACTTGCTTCTTGGAAGGAAAGCTATGACCAACCTAGACAGCATATTGAAAAGCAGAGATATTACTTTGCCGACAAAGGCGTGCCCAGTCAAAGCTGTGGTTTTTCCAGTAGTCATGTATCAATGAGAGAGTTGGATTATAAGGAAAGCTGAGCACCAAAGAATTGATGCTTTTGAACTGTGGTGTTGGAGAAGACTCTTGAGAGTCCCTTGGACTGCAAGGAGATCCAACCAGTCCATCCTAAAGGAGATCAGTCCTGGGTGTTCATTGGAAGGACTGATGCTGAAGCTGAAGCTCTGAAACTTTGGCCACCTGATAGGAAGAACTGACTCGTTTGAAAAGTCCCTGATGCTGGGAAATATTGAAGGCAGGAGGAGAAGGGGACAAGAGGATGAAATGGTTGGATGGCATCACTGACTCGATGGACATGAGTTTGAGTAAACCCCGGGAACTGGTGATGGACAGGGAGGCCTGACATGCTGCAGTCCATGAGGTCACAGAGTCAGACACAACTGAGCAACTGAACTGAACTATTCAAAGAGGCAATACATGCCAGTTATGCAGAAAGAAGTCATATGCCTCAGAGACAGTTGCCAATATGCTAGCCTTATATACATATACAGAAAACCTACATCATTTTATTTGTATGAAGTGACAATTCAATAGGTGAAATTATTTAGACACCACTTATCCCAATAATTTTAAAAAAACCTAAGGCCAATTAATAATAAGTAATTTAGAAGACTGGTTTGCTTAACATTTCATTTTCAATCTAATGCTTTGTTTAGCTAAGAGTTCCCATTAGAAACTAAAACCAGGGCTGTGTAACAACCTAGAGGGGTGGGAAAGAGTGGGAAGTGGGAGGGAGTTTTAAGAGAGAGGAAGGGACATGTGCATACCTATGGCTGATTAATGTTGATCTACAGCAGAAACCAAACCCATATTGTACAGCAATCATCAATCAAGTACAAATAAATAAATATAATTTTTTAAAAAAGAGTTCCCATTAGAGGCTCTTAAAATTTCAAAATATATTTTTGAAATTCATAAGGCTTAGGAGCAAAGTACAATTTGTTGCTTTGCCAACTACAACAACAAAAATATCTTAGAGAATAAGCCTTGGCCACTGAAAATTTTAAGAATATCCTTTCAATAAAGCAAAATTAGGTCAGTAAATATAATAAATCTATCAATCATTAGTGGACATTTGTTGATTGATAATATTTCTATGCAGCATATAGATGCCATATCAAAAAGATGAGTCATCACTTTTTATTGCTTTATGGAGAATCATGCCAGAGATCTTTTGAGTCTCATCCTCAGAAATGTCTCCATATTTAAAATTTTAGGATACATGTTGTCTTATTTATCCAAAAACATACAAGCATATGAGAAATTCTGCAAAAATTAGAAACATGTGTGCCTCGTTTTTTAAATTATTGACTCAAAATATTTCCTCTCTATACATGAATGTACAGCCAAATTAGTCCTGCTTTAATGAGAGACAGGACTAATTGTGGGTTGCTATAGACAATAAGGTGAGCCTCTGCATGTTACCCACAGAAGTTGCAAGCGTTGCAGGGAAGAAAGTTAAACATTCATTTTGTACTTACCAAAACTAAGTCAACAGGAAGGACAATTTTAATTTTCCTCTTAAATTGCTCATTCAGCTCTTTAACCAGTACAAGCACCACGATGCTTAGCAAGGATAAGAGCAGTGCTTCCAGTCGCACAGACTTGATGTTCTTAAAGATATATGCATAGATCTACAGTAAGAAGCAAAAATACAAACAGATTTCAGAATCATCCACAACATACCAAAATTAAAATCTGGCCCCAGATGAACTCTGTGACGACTTGCAAAAAAAAACAACAAAAAAAGCTGAAAGGGAGAAGAGTGAAACAGTGGGGCGTAGAAGAGCATATCAGTTAGTGCTGACACAGATAAGGCTATGATTCATTTGCATGTACAGAACTGCTTTCCCCTTGATTCTTCCAACAAACTCAGTGTTTGTTCCTTCCTACATAAGGACAGTACAACACTTCCAGCTCCTTCTCAGTCACTTCAATGGGCAGAGATGTAAAACTCATAAGCTACATGCAGATTCACTATCAAGAGCAAATAACATGCAAGGCAAAGGCTAATAGAGTTTTGCCAAGAGAACGCACTGGCCATAGCAAACACCCTCTTCCAACAACACAAGAGAAGACTCTACACATGGACATCACCAGATGGTCAACACCGAAATCAGACTGATTATATTCTTTGCAGCCAAAGATGGAGAAGGTCTATACAGTCAGCAAAAACAAGACTGGGAGCTGACTGTGGCTCAGATCATGAACTCCTTATTGCCAAATTCAGACTTAAATTGAAGAAAGCAGGGAAAACCACTAGACCATTCAGGTATGACCTAAATCAAATCCCTTATGACTATACAGTGGAAGTGAGAAATAGATTTAAGGGAGTAGATCTGATAGACAGTGTGCCTGATGAACTATGGATGGAGGTTTGTGACATTGTACAGCAGACAGGGATCAAGACCACCCCCATGGAAAAGAAATGCAAAAGGGCAAAATGGTTGTCTGAGCAGGGCTTACAGATAGCTGTGAAAAGAAGAGAATCGAAAAGCAAAGGAGTAAAGGAAAGATACCCATTTGAATGCAGATATCCCATTTGATATCCATTTGAATGCAGAATTCCAAAGAATAGCAAGAAGAGATAAGAAAGACTACCTCAGCAATCAATGCAAAGAAATAGAGGAAAACAACAGAATGGGAAATACTAGAGATCTCTTCAAGAAAATTAGAGATACCAAAGGAACATTCCATGCAAAGATGGGTTCGATAAAGGACAGAAATGGTATGGACCTAACAGAAGCAGAAGATATTAAGAAGAGGTGGCAAGAATACACAGAAGAACTGTACAAAAAAGATCTTCATGACCCAGATAATCATGATTGTGTGATCACTCACCTAGAGTCAGACATCCTGGAATGTGAAGTCAAGTGGGCCTTAGAAAGCATCACTACAATCAAAGCTAGTGGAGGTGATGGAATTCCAGTTGAGCTATTTCAAATCCTGAAAGATGATGCTGTGAAGGTGCTGCACTCAATATGCCAGCAAATTTGGAAAACTCATCAGTGGCCACAAGACTGGAAAAGGTCAGTTTTCATTCTAATCCCAAAGAAAGGCAATCCCAAAGAATCCTCAAACTACTGCACAATTGCACTCATCTCAGTTCAGTTCAGTTCAGTCCCTCAGTTGTGTCCGACTCTTTAAGACCCCATGAATCACAGCACACCAGGCTTCCCTATCCATCAACAACTCCGGGAGCTTACTCAAACCCATGTCCATCGAGTCGGTGATGCCATCCAACCATCTCATCCTCTGTCATCCCCGTCTCCTCCCACCTTCAATTTTTCCCAGCATCAGGGTCTTTTCCAATGAGTCAACTCTTCGCATAAGGTGGTCAAAGTACTGGAGTTTCAGCTTCAGCATCAGTCCTTCCAGTGAACACCCAACACTGATCTCCTTTAGGATGGACTGGTTGGATCTTCTTGCACTACAGGGGACTCTCAAGAGTCTTCTCCTACACCATAGTTTAAAGGCATCAATTTTTCGGCAGTCAGATTTCTTCACAGTCCAACTCTCACATCCATACATGACCACTGGAAAAACCATAGCCTTGACCAGACGTACCTTTGTTGGAAAAGTAATGTCTCTGCATTTTAATATGCTATCTAGGTTGGTCATAACTTAATGCTCAAAATTCTCCAAGCCAGGCTTCAGCAATACGTGAACCATGAACTTCCAGATGTTCAAGCTGGTTTTAGAAAAGGCAAAGGAACCAGAGATCAAATTGCCAACATCCGCTGGATCATTGAAAAAGCAAGAGAGTGCCAGAAAAACATATATTTCTGCTTTATTGACTATGCCAAACCCTTTGACTGTGTGGATCACAATAAACTGTGGAATATTCTGAAAGAGATGGGAATACCAGACCACCTGACCTGCCTCTTGAGAAACCTATATGCAGGTCAGGAAGCAACAGTTAGAACTGCACATGAAACAACAAACTGGTTCCAAATAGGAAAAGCAGTATGTCAAGGCTGTATATTGTCACCCTGCTTATTTAACTTATAGGCAGAGTACATCATGCTAAATGCCAGGCTGGATGGAGCACAAGCTGGAATCAAGATTGCCGGGAGAAATATCAATAACCTCAGATGCAGATGACACCACCCTTATGGCAGAAAGTGAAGGAAGAACTAAAGACCCTCTTGATGAAAGTGAAAGAGGAGAGTGAAAAAGTTGGCTTAAAGCTCAACATTCAGAAAACTAAGATCATGACATCTGGTCCCATCACTTCATGGGAAATAGATGGGGAAATAGTGGAAATAGTGTCAGACTTTATTTTGGGGGGCTCCAAAATCACTGCAGATGGTGGCTACAGCCATGAAATTAAAAGATGCTTACTCCTTGGAAGGAAAGTTATGACCAACCTAAATAACATATTAAAAAGCAGAGACATTACTTTGCGAACAAAGGTCCATCTGGTCAAGGCTATGGTTTTTCCAGTGGTCATGTATGGATGTGAGAGTTAGACTGTGAAGAAAGCTGAGTGCCAAAAAATTGATGCTTTTGAATTGTGGTGTTGGAGAAGACTCTTGAGAGTCCCTTGGACTGCAAGGAGATCCCACCATTACATCCTAAAGGAGATCAGTCCTGGGTGTTCACTGGAAGGACTGATGCTGAAGCTGAAACTCCAATACTTTGGCCACCTTATGCGAAGAGTTGACTCATTGGAAAAGACCCTGATTCTGGGAGGGACTGGGGGCAGGAGGAGAAGGGGACGACAGGAGATGGTTGGATGGCATCACCGACTCGATGGACATGAGTTTGAGTAAATTCCAGGAGTTGTTGATGGACAGGGAGGCCTGGCATGCTGTGGTTCATGAGGTCGCAAAGAGTCGGACACGGTTGAGCAACTGAACTGAACTGAACTGATCCTATTCCACATCCTCCCCCTCAGCATTTCAATAAAACTCCATGGGAAAGGGATGTCATTTTTCAACTGCATCTGTATTGCCTATGAAGTAGTCAACCAACATCTGTTGAATAAATCTATTATAGCAATTCTTAAATCAAAGATGCATACTAATCTCCTCCCATCCATGTGTGGATTATTCTGTTGAATATTTCTGGTTTTGAAGCCTCATATTTAGTCAATTCTTCCACTTCGCAGGTGAGGAGACAAGTCTGCTGCCAGCCTTGGCTTTTGTTTTTTAAAGTAGCTTTCACATCCTTGGAGTCTTTAAACATGAGCCACAGTTTCCTAGGAATACACTCTCTCTGCCCCAACTTGCTTTTAACTTGATTATGCTTTAAATCTACATCTAAACAGATCTAGATTCCTACTCAGGGACCATTAAAGCCATCTATGATAATTCTAAAATTGATGTGGGTACAAATTCTCTTTATTCTTAAGAATGTAATGTCACCTATAAACTTTGCCTATATATCATTATATCATTAAACAACTTAGAATAGTTGTTGTTAAAATCAAGCTCCCCTAACCCTTCTACTTCCCAAAGTAGCACACACTAATAGGAAAATAAGACTGATATTAAGTTTAAATCTCAACCCCAGTCTGTGTTTTCATGAATACAAACACAACTCCAAAAGGAAGAAAAAATTACAACATTCTATTATTCTTTACATCATTTTATATGCAAATTTCTGATCAATAACTGCATCTCACATTGGGAATTTATCCCAGGCAACTATTGTTGTAAGGGATACAGTAAATCTCCAACCAAAATATGATGGAGAGGAAGTATGGTATGTTAAACAACTAGAGACAAGATGGGAGCACAAAACTCACTTGGCCCAAACTCACAACCAAGCATGCCAAGGTCCAAGTGGCATCCAGCCATCCCTTGTTTAGAAAACTAAGTTTAATTGAATCAGTTAAACAACTACATTTTATGGCGATGTATTTTTTCAGTGAAGGATGGAGAGCTTAGTTCAAGATAATTGAGTTGCTAAAATATCTGCCTTATAATATTTAGAATTTTAAGGTAATCTTCGTTACTAATTTCCATATACTTGTCTCATATCCAAATTAAACCTGCAACATTTTCTATCCCCTGGGTCACTGACTGATTCAAGCTACAGATGAATATTCCTTTTCTCTCCTCTTCAGTTTAATCTGTCCATTTTTCAGGGTGTAATGAATGTCCTCACAAGTCACGACAGAAATGTCACAATAACTGTGGAGAAAATGTGGGTTTCCATAAACCACCAAAGTGTGTTCTTGATTAAGAAATCTCAGGAGGCCTGTGTCTTCAAAGTAGATTTGTAGTCCACATATAACTCTTATTTGTACATATTTGATTGTGATCTCATTGTCTATAAAAGAAAATATTTCATTGGTTCTGATTTCCTTCCAATGTTTTTGTCCCATTTTGTTAACATTCTTGGTTCCTGCTTCATAGCCTTCAGGGATATCCAAACTAGAAAAATGCTTTGCTTGCACTTCATAGATGAGAATGGGAATGAAATTGCTTTCTGGTTCTGAAAACCCATTTTAAGAAAGGAAATACAAATTTCCCCAAAAGTTAATTGAATACATTGCCAAGTTTGACTTGTGCTTTGGGTTTAGTGAACAGAACTGTACATAATCATACTGAAGGATACTCATACAAAGTCATGCAAATGAAAACAGCTTTGCTAAATTTATCATAGGCTGCTACAGGCTGAGACACTTTGCACCACTTCAAAGAAATTCACAAGTGCTAATACGAGCTAAGAATTTTTGTTAATTTTTATTGGGCCTTTTGGGGAAAACAACCTTCTAATAAAAAGATACATTAGTTCTCAAAATAAAAATCAATCTTAATTGAAAAGAATCATTAAACTTTTCCCTCTTGTGGGACCAACTATCAGCCAGAAATTTTTAATTTGATAAAAAATTTTATTTGGTTTTGACCGATCTTCTTCCTCTCTTGTTGCCTCTCCAGATGTGTTTAGGCTTCAAAAAGTCACACAGTTAGACTTTTTCTTTAGATTTTGGTTTTACCAATTAGAGAATTTTGACTTCTAATGAGTATAACACTTCGAAGTTTCATTTTTTAATCTCTCAAAAGGGAACCCTAGTACACTGTTAGTGGAAATGTAAATTCGTACAGCTCCTATGGAAAACAGTATGATGTCTTCTCAAAAAAATTAAAAATAGAACTACCATATGACCCAGTAAGTTCACTCCTGCGTATTAATCCCTCAAAAATTAAAATGCTAATTCCAGAAGTCACATGTACCAGAATGTTCATAGCAATATTGTTTGCAATACCCAAGATATGGATACTATTCGGCCATAAAAAAGAATGAAATTTTGCTATTTGCAACAACATGGATGGATGTGGAGGTTATTATGTTAAGTGACATAAGTCATACAAAGAAAGACAAATACTATATTATATATTATATCATATATATGTGAGGTCTAAAAAGTAAAATTACAAATATAACAAAATAGAGGAAGACATTTTTGAGAACACGGGAATAAAATGATTTAACTGGTGAGCCAGGGTCCCAAGACAGAAGTGGCTCTTACAATAATATTGCTTCTGATTATTTTCAAATATACTGCAGAATTGTTCATAATTTATTAAAGGGATTTATAACTGCTTGGGGGAATTGAGCTGAATAGATGGAAATATTTTAAAATAAAAATAAACTAAAAAACGTATCATTCCTTTACTCCAGATGACTAGCCCTCATTAATAGCAGGTATTTTTATAAGTTTTATAAATTTTGGAATCATCTTTATTTGTAAATTGCAAAAGGATATATGATTTTGTTATATTGTTTATATTTGTTTTATCTGATTAACAGTCTTCTAGAGAGGAAAAGGATTAGTAGCTATTATTTACATAGCACTTTTTAAAACTCTAAATTTGTTATATCTGACTGTTCATTACTAGTACAAAGATAATCACTTCCATTAAATGTATATCTACCATGTTCCAAGCATTTTATTTTGGGAATGAATCCCCACTGGTATTATTATCACCAACTTATACAGTAGACAACTGGAAGCCGAAGTTACAAGGTCATTTAGTCAAGAGAAGAGCCATGCTCTGACTCAGGGCTTCTCTGATTCTAAAGCTCTAGTTCTATTGCCTCTTTCTAAGGGAAAAAAGATAGGTCAATTAATGTCTACCTGATTGCATGGGCCCTAATAAAATCATCAGATGTAAAAGTTCACTTAGAGAAAAAAAACTAAGTTTTACCCAACATACAACTGAAGAGGGATATTTCAAATTCATTATGAAACAGATATAACATTAAAAGAAAGTTTCATTAGAAGTACATAAATTAAAGATAAAATTTGAAGAACAAAGGGAAAATAAAATATTATATGTAAAAGGAATTAAAATAAATGATGATTTAGACCTAATTCTATTCACTTTTTTAAAGAAATAAGGTCATGACAATATTCCAGAACCTCCCTTTGAATATGCAGACCCCAGAAATGCTGGGAAAGCTACTCAAATGACCAGTGGAAAACGTTCATAGGATTTAACACTTTTGGGAGAATCCCTCACATGAGAAAGCTGGTTAACAGTCTTCAGCTAGAAGAGAAAGAGTTGCCTAAACACCTGAGCCTAACTGGAGTTGGTGACATGTGCTCTGCATTTCAGATGTAGCAAAGGGTGAAACACCGGGCTATGTCTACCCTCAAGACGAAAAGAAAAAGACAAATGTCATATGATATCACTTACATGTGGAATCTACAAATATAATAATAATACAAATGAACTTATTTCAAAACAGAAACAGACTCACTGACATAGAAAACAAACTTGCGGCTTCCAAAATGGAAAGAGAGTAAGGGTGAGGGATAAATTAGGAATCTGGAATTAACAGACACAAACTAAACAAGAAGGACCTACTGTATAGCATGCTCAGTCACTCCGTTGTGTCCATTCGTTTGCAACCCCATTGACTGGCCTGCCAGGCTCCTCTGTCCCTGGGACTTCCCGGGCAAGAATACCGGAGAAGGTTGCCATTTCCTTCTCCAGGGCACCTTCCCAGCCCAGGGATCGAACTCCCATCTCAGATGTCTCCCGCATTGGCAGGCAGATTCTTTACTTCTGAGCCACCTGGGAAGCCCAGCTGTATAGCACAGGGAATTATACTCAATACCTTGTATAACCTTAACGGAAAAGAATCTGAAAAGGAATCAACTACAATTCAAAACAAAAAATTATTAGAATCTCGTCCGATAATCTGAGAGGGCAGAACTGAGCACATCACACTAACATATATGATTCAGATTCCTCCTTAGGGATGTTCCGTGGAAACAAGAACTACCACCAGCCCCAGGTAACCAAAGAGACAGAGATTTCCGCTTTTCAGACTAGAGGATTAGAGTCTCTTACGAGAACATATGGGCTTCCCAGGTGGTGCTAGTGGTAAAGAATCTGCCTGCCAATGCAGGAGACCTAAGAGATACAGATCTGATCCCTGAGTCAGGAAGATCCCCTGGAGGAGGGCACGTCAACCCTTTCCAGTACTCTTGCCCAGAGAATCTCATGAACAGAGGAGCCTGGTGGGCTACAGTCCGTGGGGTCACAAAGAGCCAGACAGGACTCAGTAAGCACAGCACACAGCCCACACAGTAGAACATAATCAGGCAGCCACCAGGAAGAAAACACTACTGATGCCACTGGAGTGGCAGGTGGAAGATACCCAACACACAGTGACCTGAGAACAGAATAAATGCAAAAGGCTATGCTTTCTCTCAAGATTGCCCAGAAGCACTGCTCTTCCTATAATTAATCAATGCAGATTTTGATTGGCCAAGTCTGAATTCTTTCAGGAAATCTGAGTGTTCCAGCTAAGACTAAGGAGTGGTGACAGGCTTATTGTATGAGTCTCAAATATTCTAGATATTAATTTATGTTCTAAGGAATATCACTAGCAGATTCTTTATCCTTCAACAGCCTGAGTAATTTTAGTAAATTATATAACAGTTATGAGAACCTAGAAGGAAAAATCCAAAAATGTGTGAAATGACTCTCCTCTAGGTTCTCTTACCTGATGATCCATGCATCTATTTTGTCCTCTGTTCTGTACCTCTGGGCTGAGTTCAGTCAGCTCTCCTCTTTCACATCCCACCTAAATGATCTATGGCAAATTAATGTTACATTAAAACCATCAGATTCTTTTTCAGTCTAACTACACCAAAGCACACCTTCCAAATGTCCAAATGTAACCTATACATGACACAAAATTTATTTCTTAAGGTAATGCTCAGATTGCAATAATTTTTGACATTGCAATATCAACATTATTTTTGAAACCTTTGCAAAGAACTCAAGCATCATTCCAACCTAGATATTTAATAGTATGAGGATCTGTGACTTTGAAAAGTAAGAGCAACTTTTCTTTCTTTTCTATCTGCACAAAGCTTAGCAACTTCTACCAATTGAGTGATGCGAATTTAGTCAGCCATCTAAAAATGTCTCTAAATCTGATTCCATTTCAGCATAAGAACTTACAAAAGACCCCCAAAGTCACATTACAACGTCTGATCTACTAAGTAACGAAAATGTAGCTTGCTGTTTACCTTCCAAGAAGCCCCCCCCCAAAAAAATATATATATATATATATATATATATATATATATATCATACACAAAACACTTCAGTGTAGCATTTTATGTACATTGCCATCAGAGAAACAAAGGTCAAATGTTCTCATATCAGGCTACCCAGATTCTTTCAACACAACTAGTGAAAAGAGGAATGATTATTTGTGTAATGTGAAAACGACTTTAGTGACCAATTTGTAACCAGCATGTATTTCTTTACGTGTAGTTCATGCCGAGATAAGCGTGCTCTTCCCAGCCAGGAGGTCAAGACAGAATCTAGTACTGATTGGCTCCTGCTGACGCAGACCTGATGTCACCAAAAGTTGTAGCTTACCCAGTCACCTGATAATGTACAGCTGCTTTGGTCTGCTTTTGTTTTATCTGGAGCTTGGAATTACGTCGTTTACGCCCACATCCTAGCCACTTCTTTTGAGTTATGTACAGAAAACGCAAACTAGCCAAGATGGCGGTCAGGATGTCTCAACCCACGGTTGGTGGTGACTGAACCGCTGAGCTATTTACAGCACTGCGCATGCGTCACCGGCGCTCCCGCCCTGCTGCAGGGATGCAGGAGCTCCACCCGGAAGCGGCAGGGATTCCTGCTGCCTCACGGCGATGTCTGCCGCGTCAGCCTTGAGAGGAGAGAATACACGCGAATGCTGCCAGGCCGCTGCGTCAGCCAGGAGGGAGGTTGTGCGCGTCATCTTGTGTTATGTCTGCCTCCACGGGTGCTGTGAGAATAAACCCGTCCTTAGTTGCTGAGGCTCCTCGCGTTTCCTGCCAGCTTCCTAGCGTGCACCTTGCCCACCCTGGGTTCAGGAACAGTGCGGACAATGTGAACAGCGAGACATTTGGCGCTGTGAGCAGGACGGGAAGCAATACAAGTGACTAATCCCAGCGTTTCTCCCGTGTGCGTATGAAATGTGTGTGTCTGTGTGTTTAGCTGCTAAGTCAGTTCTGACTCTTGCGACCCCATGGATCATAGCCCGCCAGGCTTCTCTGTCCGTGGGATTCTCCAGGCAAGAATACTGGAGTGGGTTGCCATTTCCTTCTCCAGGGGATCTTCTCCACCGAGGGATCCAACCCTTATCTCCTGCATTGACGGATGGCATCTTTAACGTTGAGACACTAGGGTAGTACACATGCGAATAAATCTGTTTGGGTGTTAGTTCTAGAAGGTCTTGTAGGTCTTCATAGAACCGTTTAACTTCAGCTTCTTCAGCATTAGTGGTTGGGGCATAGACTTGGATTACTGTCTTTTTTTTTGGATTATTTTTTTTTTTCCCAGCAATCTTGATTCCAGCTTGTGCTTCATCCAGTCCAGCATTGTTAGAAAACGCCGCGGGAAGAAAGAGCCACCTCTAAGGACCGTTGATGAAGGCCTTTATTGGGCGGTCGCTCTCGGGCAGAACTCCCGGGGGCAGGTGAGTGAAGAGACAAACGGAGTCTGCAACCTGCGGCAAGCGGGGCGGCACCTATATACCCTGGCGGATACGGAAGCGGCGGGACCTTTTCGAATATGCTTGGAGTCAGGCTCTAGGGTGCTGATTGGCCTTTTGTCCCGTGTCGGTTTTTCTTGATTGGCCGGAGTCTTGGCACCTTCGCGTCCATCAGTCTGCCTGGCAACGGGCTGCTGATTGGTGGATGTCTGTCCCTGGTACTTATCTGGGACCTTTTGGCGGGGGCAGTCAGCGTGACCTTTCATCCCGGCCTTGTTGATATAGGACAAGGGGCGACGTTTGTCTTCTGGCTACTTCCTGCCAGAATACTTGGATTACTTGGATTACTTCCTGAATAGTTTGCCTTGGAAACAAACAGAGATCATTTTTAACATTGCACCCAAGTACTGCATTTCAGACTCTTTTGCCCAGGCGAGACTTCAACAGTATGTGAACTGAGAAATTCCAGATGTTCAAGGCTGGATTTAGAAAAGGCAGAAGAGCCAGAGATCAAATTGCCAACATCCATTAGATCATAGAAAATGCAAGAGAATTCCAGAAAAAGATCTACTTCTGCTTCATTGACTATGCTAAAGCCTTTGCCTGTGTCAGTCACAACAAGCCATGGAAAATTCTTAAAGAGATAGGAATACCAGACCACTTTACCTGCCTCCTGAAAATTCTGTATGCAGGTCAAGAAGCAACATTTAGAACAGAACATGGAACAACAGACTAGTTCCAAATAGGAAAAGGAGTATGTCAAGGCTGTATATTGTCACCCTGCTTATTTAACTTCTATGCAGAGTACATCATGCAAAATGCCAGGCTAGATGGAACACAAGCTGGAATCAACATTGCCGGGAGAAATATCAATAACCTCAGATAAGCAGATGACACCACCCTTATGGCAGAAAGTGAAGAGGAACTAAAGAGCCTCTTAATGAAAGTGAAAGAGGAGAGTGAAAAAGTTGGCTTAAAACTCAACACTCAAAAAACTAAGATCATGGTAACCAGTCCCATCACTTCTTGGCAAATAGATGGGGAAACAATGGAAACAGTGGCTGACTTTATTTTGGGGGGCTCCAAAATCACTGCAGATGGTGACTGCAGCCATGAAATTAAAAGATGCTGCTCTTGGAAAAAAAGCTATGACCAACCTAGACAGCATATTGAAAAGCAGAGACGTTACTTTGCCAACAAAGGTCCGTCTAGTCAAAGCTATGGTTTTTCCAGTAGTCATTTATGGATGTGAGAGTTGGGCTATAAAGAAAGCTGAGCGACAAAGAATTGATGCTTTTTAACCGTGGTGTTGAGAAAAATTCTTGAGAGTTCCTTGGACTGTAAGGAGATCCAACCAATCCATCCTAAAGGAAATCAGTCCTGATTATTCATTGGAAGGACTGATGCTGAAGCTGAAGCTCCAATACTTTGGCTACCTGATGCGAAGAACTGACTCATTAGAAAAGACCCTGATGCTGGGAAAGATTGAAGGTGGGAGGAGAAGGGGACCCCAGGGTATGAGATGGCTGGATGGCATCCTGACTTGATGGACATGAGTTTGAGTAAACCCCTGGAACTGGTGATGGACAGGGAAGCCTGCGTGCTGCAGTCCATGGGGTTGCAAAGAGTTGGACAGGACTTTGTGACTGAACTGAATGGATATGATCTATACCTGGGTTCATTATACTAAAAGAGTGTGGTAGGGTGTACTGTTGTCACACTGGGTCACAAGCCTGATGCGGCTTCCATTAGCAGTTAGTAACAAAAAAATTCAAGCTATATTTTTTTGACCATGTTCCCAAATTATACTGTTTAATTGTGTTGCAAAGAATTGCTCCCTAACTAGTAGGTTTCACTCCTAAACTAGTCTCATACCCTCAATCACATTTAAATATCCTAAAAGATTTTATTTAAACCCAAATTGCTTTAAAATTGAAAAAATCTCAGCATCGTAATTAACCAAATTTTACTATGTGAAACACACATGCCCCAAATGTATGAACAAAGATACAGGGGAAAACTCACATAAAAGAATCCAAGTGGTCCAGATATATACGGCATTTTCATTCCCAAGAGATATTTGGCTTGTGAAGTCACGACATGAGTGGCCGCCCCGGTTGTCATTGCACTGACCACAGGCTCTGTAATCAGGAATGTGGCGCTGCCCAGCTGGAGCACAAACATGGCCGCCTGAGAGGACGAAGAAAGGTGAGACTTCCCAGGCTCCCTAGAGGGTTTCGTGTCTGACACATTTTCATTTTCAACACACAGACACAGAGAAATGATGAGAAATGTGCTCCTTAAATTTCATTCATTCGACAGATTGAGGTTTCTTTAGAACATTAGTAGGTTCCAAGACTTTCCAAATGTTTTGGGGTACAATTACAAGTCTTTCAATTAAAGTTAGCACAGTTATTTTTTTTTAATTGTTTTCTTTTATTTTTTTTTTTTTAAAGTTAGCACAGTTATTTTTTGAACATTGATTTTTTTTTCTCTTTTCCTAATAATGCACGTTACAAGAAAGGAAATATGTTCAAATCAGTTAATATATGGGAGTCTGTGGGGTAAAAATAAAACTTGCGTTATCATATCTATAATTTTTTTAAAAGTCCAAAGGACATAATTCATGACTTTATACCTGATAGGCTTAAAATTCAAAAGTACCGAGGAGAAAAGTCCATTTCCTGAGTTTCAGCCAGGTTTTAAGAAATGGAAACATACTGTTTTGACGAGATACTCTGTCAAGTAGCTGTAAAGGGCGTATATTAATAAGAAGACATCAGTGTTTATGGAGAAGAGGAAAAGACAGAGATAGGTTTAAGGAATATGCCTTAAGAAACCCAGGAATCAGTAATAGGAAAGTCATTTTCTATAAACTTTTCCTTTCTGCTCATAACATTATGCTCCATTACAAAACTATTTCATGACCAGACAAAATCATCTCATCTGAGCAGAAGCTGTGCATTGAGTTCTGCTGGGCAAAGATGACAGCAAAAATCAAATCTCTTTTCTCACTGTTAACACTGCAATGATCAGTGAAGAGAAAGAACTCTGAGGAGATGGCCCACTCTCTGACTACATCCACTATATCCATGTCAACTGTCATAGAAATTTGCCGTTTTGAAAGTAACATTAAATTATATTCATGAGTATTCACACTGAAAAAGGGAACACAAAGTGAGTTAGGCTGACATATCTTCCTTAATGTGTTAATTATAATATTTAGGCCAGGTCTTAAAATTCTTGTTGGAAAATAAGATTAAGTATTAAATCAAGGGAAAGAATAGCAATGAAATCTCCTCCTATCAAGATGCCACAGTAATAAAAATGAGAAGTATAAAGTGCTAAATACTCCAGAGAACACACTGAAAAATATATCATTTCCTTCACATCACAGTGCTTCTTGACCAGAAACAATAATACTCTAAACTTGTATTTAGGATGGAGTTTTCTGAGCTCAAATATGAAAACTTGAGTTCTGATTCTGACCTTACCGTATCCTAATTTTCTGCCTATGGAATATCTGTTAAAATTTTCCAGGCCTCATCAGCTATAAAAAATGAGAATGATGTGTGCTCTATTGATTTTTCAGAATTGTTGAGAGTGTGAAATAACATATGAAAGAGTTTTGAAACCCATAAAATATGCAACATATGTGTTGTACCTGAAATGTTATAAGATGCCATATATATTTACATAGCATGGAAAACTAGCCACTAGATTTGAAAATGTAGAAAGAGCCACACCATATTTTCCAACTCTAGAGAGCATGAAAGAATTTATCAGTGCAGAAAGAAATGCATTTGAATTTCTTGCATTTATTAATAAAATAATTTATTATAAATTGCATTTATCCCCTCCCTTTTTATTCAGTATGTAATAAAGAAAACGATACAGGTTGCCAACACAGAAATCAGGCAATTCTTCCACCAAAAAATGAAACCAGAGCAGCAGCTTCTATTACCAACATTTTTTGGTTCAGAAACTGTGTCAGTTTGTCAAATAGAAATGTCCCAAGGGAAATACCCAATCAATCAATGGTGTAGGTACAAGTGGAACACACCAATTCATAGTCTTTTGATTTTGATTTTCATCCTAAAAATACAATTAGTTAAGAAAAATGTGGAACCAATTTTTCCCAAGTATCTTTCTATTAGTTCACTCCAAATTATGCACTAATTCTTACAGGCCATGAGGATGAAACTAGCATATTATTGAGGCAAAATGAACACCAGAGAGTTGAGTTTTCATTCACTGAAATGCAGCATACAAGTGATCCAAATCTGTGAAATTGGAAGCCTGCTTCCCTATATGGAACTTTACGCATATGTGGAGTGTCAGAAAGTTCTTATTTGTATGCCAAGAAATCTTATTTTCATTTGTTTTGAGAAGCAAATTCCTTTGAGAGGACGTGTAGAGATCGTCCCCATTTTACATTCTGGTTTTTATTTGTTTCCTACCCGGCACCTACTAAGAGGGGTTAGTATCTTCTCATGCCTGAGAAACAAAGGTCGCCTAACCTGAAGTGACAGGCCAGCCACCCCCAGCTAACCACTATCTTCTAGTAAAAACTTCTGTGTCATTTCCACAACCAGATTGCTACAAATAGAAGGATATAGGAAAAGTTCAAAATATGAAGGGCTCAGCCATTTCAAATCTTGAAAATACATGTACCTACCTTACAATACAAACCAAAAAGATTGGGGTAATCTGTAAAACTTATCCAAAGACCCCCTGTATTTTTGTAATATACTTCTTGTACACATTTTTATGCTTTAGCAAAAAACCTTCCCAGTAACGGACAAATTCCTAAAATGGAGAATTCTTGACTCTTAAAAGTTCGCCAAGCCCCTTAAGACCTCCTTCTGATACAAAATATTGTGTATGTGAAGGATGGTTGCAAACATGTGAGATTTAACTAAAGATAAATTACATTCTTCTTGATGACAGCATTCTCCATAATCCAAGACAAAGGGCAGACATTTTCGGAAAAAAGAGGGATAGGAGGAGAAAGACAAGAAGGAGAAATTTACGAACATCTCTTTCCTCACCACCTACATTTCAAGTTTGTTCACATCACAATGAGGGTTCTAGTATACAGAGGCTGAGGTATACAAGCTGAAGGCAGCAAGTACCTGTAACACACAGGCTTTGTAAGAGGTATCCACAGATGGGACTGCAGTTTCCAAGATTATCATGGAACTTAAGTATGTAAAATGAGGATCCTTCTATAATATTTTGCTTGGAGGCCTAATACTTAAATTTTATGCCAATGTTAAAAAAATGTTAGGTTAATGACTTAATAAACAGCCACATCTGTTCCTTTTACTAATAATGGGGATGATAATAATTATAATCTGGCTAGCCAACTCCCAAAATTTGCCCATGCAACATTTCCTGAGAAAATTAATTTCATACAATATATTTCAGCTGTTTGTAGTAATGTTGATATTCTGCGCTAATGCTGAAAACCCCTGACACACATTATCAAGGTTCACAAGCATGATACTATTTGGTAATGCTCTTATAAACACCATGTGTTCTGTATAAATTGAATGTATCTCAGATCTCAAGCCATTTTTTGCAAGAGGCCTTCAAGTAGTGAAAAAAGAAAAGAGTGCATATCAAACAACTACACTGACCAAGTGGATGGAATACTGCATGCATTTCAGGTTTTATCAGTTTACAGTCTGTATAATTATATTATACCAAATCATTTATTTGTTTGTTCAATGCATATTTATTGAATACCTGCTAGGGGCAAGGCACAATATTGCTACAGAATACAGAGATAAAGACACAGTTCCTTTGGAAAAACCTTATAAAGTGAGGCAAAGTGTTGTTGGGAGCAGGGAACGTTAACCAGGAGTGTAAAGAACTGCAACGTAGCTGTTACTAGGAAGGCAGAGACTAAGAAGTTGAGTGGGAGCTAAAACTCTGAAAGCCCTTTGTTCTCTACTGAGTATTGCATGCAGACTTGGGAAAGAGAGCTAAATTGCTCATGATAATAGATCGGTTGGCTTTCCCTGTGGTTTAGTGGTAAAGAACCTTCCTGAATCCACTGCAGGAGACATGGATTCAACCCCTGGGTGGGGAAGATCCCCTGGAGAAGGAAATGGCAACCCACTCCAGCATTCTCGCCTGGGAAATCCCACGGGCAGAAGGAGACTAGAGGGTGACAGTTCATGAGCCGCAAGAGTTCGCCATGACTTAGCAACTAAACAACAATGGAACGGCTGAGTGCTGCACAGAGATACGGCAGGAAAAAAACTCTGTGTGACCAGAGAATAGAGGAAAAACGTCAAAAGGATACCTATGAAGTTGTGTTCTGTGAAGTTATGTGCTACGGAATTCATAAGATAAAGCCTGCCTCCATACTATTCAGTAATAAAAAGGAATGGCCTATCAAGTCATGCAATGACTTACTGCATGATTCCATTATACAACATTCTAGAAAAGGCAAAACTGAAAAAGTAAGCAGATCAGTAGCTGCCGGGGCTTGGAAAATGTATAATAGGTGAAACACGGGGAATTTTTTAGAATGGTGAAACTACTCTGTACAATACTGTAATGGTGGATATATGATATCACATTTATCAAAACCCATGAACCTTAATTTTTAGAAAATTATTTGGAGGTTGGGAGGTCCCAGGGTGGATTGCAGAATGTGACAAAGAATCTGACAACCAAAGCTGCATTTACTATCTTTATATGTTTGCCTTTTCTAAGTAGCATTTAAATGGACTCCTACAATATATAGACTTTTCACATTAGTTAAAGGTATGAAAAAACCTCACAGAAAGGGATGCCAAAAATGTGCTCACATGAATAACTCTGGAAATGAGTGAAGTATGTAAAGTGAAAGTGAAAGTTGCTCAGTTGTGTTCAACTCTTTGCGACCCCATGGACTGTATAATCCATGGAATTCTCCAAGCTAGAGTACTGGAGTGGGTAGCCGTTCCCTTCTTCTCTACCCAGGGATTGAACCCAGGTCTCCCACATTGCGGGCAGATTCTTCACCAGCTGAGCCACAGAGAAGCCCGAAGTATGTCAAACCAAAGGTTATAAAGATGCTGTCCTTTAGTTGGTAAAGTTCATTCCCATGGGTCTAGAAGTTAATAATTCTGAAACCACTAGAAGTATACCCTGGGACTGAAAAATGAAATAAATGGTTAGTAGATGGTGGGAGCCAGATTTCTCACTATTGAAGAAATCTACTGCAAGCAAGGGGAGAAGGTTAGAATGATCAGTATGGAAGGGATAAGAATTGCAGACATCAGTAGGAAATCATGTTTATTTTAACACAGATATAGATGGAAATATTTAGAAATTAGAGAGATGTGTTTACATACATAGGTTGACATGAAGTGAAAGTGTTAATCACTCAGTCATGTCCGACTCCTTATGACTCTATAGTCCCCCAGCCTCCTCTGGCCATGGGGTCCAGGCAAGAATACAGAAGTGGGTAGCCATTCTCTTCTCCATGGGATCTTCCTGACCCAGGGACTGAACCCACGTCTCCTGCATTACAGGTAGATTCTTTGCCATCTGGGCCACCAGGGAAGCCTTTTAGTTGATACACACACATATATATATATTTCCTTGCTTGTGTCAGCTGAAATAGCTTAGAAGTAACAACACCTCTGTGGCAAAGAGCACACCCAGCACATAAATCTTAATTTCTAATAGCATTCTCCAATAAAAGAAATCAGATCTCCTTAGAAATATGACTGATTCCATGACTAAGGTAGGAAATATATACCATGAGCCTAGATCATCTTGTAGTGCCAGAAAATAAAAAAGAGCTCCAAAAATAACAAATAAATGAGAGCATATCAAGGAGGGACATAAAAGCCAACTGAAAAAACGCCCCCAATGCTCAAAGCCAGCACAACGTAAAGAACAACATAAATAAAGCTGTACTGAATTATAACCCAAAGGATAAAATAAATAACCCTGAGTCCATACTGATATAAATGATTGATTACATTTTAAAATGAGAGTTGGAAAACTCCTGTTCAGAAGAATTCCAGTAATTTATGTAGCTACTCCCCACTCTTTATCTTAACTTTTCTTTAACATAACTCCCATATCTTAAGAGTGGGCTGTGCATATTGACTTCTTTCCAAAAACTGCAGTTTGGAAAAGTGGAAAATAGAGTAATTTGAAGAAACCTGACAAATTAACACTAGTCCAGCCTGGTGATCCGGGTTAACATTAAGAGAGTTGATAGTCTGTACTCCTAATAAGATGTGATGAGACTATCACTCTATCTCTCTCATCTTTCTTTCCAAAACCCACAACCCCAGTTTAATCATGAGAAAAACATCAGAGAAATTGCTCCAGTTAAGGGACATTCTAGAGACTATTGACCAGTAGTCCTCAAAACTGTCAAGATCATCACAAACAAGAAAAGTCTCAGACATATTAACCGGTAAGAGGACCCTACCAGGAGACAAGACAACTAAATGTAAAGTGGTACACCAGATGGGATTCTGGAACAGAAAACATCAGGTAAGATCTAAGGAAATCTGATTATAATGTATGATTACAATGTATGCAGTGTATATAAACTGATACGTTAGTTGTGACTAATGTAGATATCAATAATAGGGGAAACTGTGGGTGCATAGGATACGTGGCAACTGTGTACTATCTTTGCAACTTTACTTAAAAAAATTCTAAATCAAGAAATTTGTTAAAAAAAATTAAAAAGAGAAGAAAGCCTCCTCTACCTCTCTCACAGGAACCTCAGGTAAGTCTGTATTTCTCCAACATGCATGCATTGTTCAATACGAGTTCCCGAGTTCCACATACACAGGGACAGGGGAAAAGACGGACTCTAGGAGAAGCTCTAAGCAGCTGGGTTTCAGAGACATGATTGTGCAGATAACCACACCAAGACAAACCTGCACACATATAAAAGAGAGGAACAGAAAATGTGCCACTAGTTTTCCAGAAGGAGAATGCAATACTGCTAGACAGGAATATAACTGTATCTTGACGCTTACGGAATCCAAGAAGAAAGACGCTATTCAAAAGAATTCCAGAAAGAGGGAAGAATACGCATATAAAGTAGGACAGCACAGACTATGTACAGAAGACGCAGCATTGTTAGTTTTGAAGCACAACTAGCCAAAAGGTAATAACAACAGTAAAACAAGCCACTTTGAAGTCACAGTATAAAGCAGTTTAGAAGCAGTGATGCTTTCCCTGATGCTGGGAAAGACTGAAGGCATGAGGAGAAGGGGAGCAACAGAGGATGAGATGGTTGGATGGCATCGCCGACCCAATGGACATGAGTTTGAGCAAACTCTGGTAGGCAATGAAGGACAGGGAAGCCTGGTGTGCTGCAGTTCATGGGGTTGCAAAGAGTCGGACATGACTGAGTGAACAATAACAACAAAATGTAGTGAACATAAGAGTTTTCCAAGTGTGAGTGACATCACTCTTCCCTGCATTTATTGAACACCTAATTTTGCAAACAAGTATGCTGCACACTTTCCTGAGGGGAACCATCCCTGAATACTCATTGAAAGGACTTAGCAATGACATCACTGTTGCACGCTGGCTCAAAAATCAGGTTATACTTTGGTAGCTTGAGTCTGATGATAGAATGTGAAACCACTGGCTGTTTAAAATGTTAGTATAAGAGCAGTTGTCGTTCAGTCACTCAGTCCTGTCTGATTCTTTGAGACCCCATGGACTGCAGCACGCCAGGCTTCCCTGTCCTTCACTATCTCCTGGCATTTACTCAAACTCACATCCACTGAGTCGATGATGCCATCCAACCATCTCATCCCCCGTCACCCCCTTCTCCTGCCAAGAGGAGCAGCAAGAGTAAAAGAGATGAAAACACCTACGTTGAACATAGCAGGAATGGGCAACAGATCTGAGGCAAACAGTGGATCATTCAGCAGGTAACCAGCACAATTCACATTTTATTTTTTATTACAGAATAGAGTAGAAATTCACTGCTTAGGAATTAGGAATTAGTTTTATTTGGAATTGCATGGCTGAAGGCAGCACCAAAATCTTTTCAGTTCTCAGACTTTTGTAGAAAAGAAAATAGCTTCTAGTGTAAGAGGCAGTGAGACTCAGAACTGCGAGGGATGGACAACAGTTTGACTTTTCAGCCTTCCACTGGGCTTCCCCGATGGTTCAGCGGTTAAAGAATCTGCCTGCAACGCAGGAGGTGCAGGCTCCATCCCTGGATTGGGAATAGCCGCTGGAGTAGGAAGTGGCAACCCATTCCAGTATTCTTGCCTGAAAAATCCCATGGACAGAAGAGCCTGGCAGGCTACAGTCCAAAGAGTCGGACACAACTTAGTGACTATGCGTGCACGCTATAGGAAAGGAATTCTGCCCGAGCTAAAGAAAACAACTAAGTTTTAAAATGGGATGATTGGAGCATGATATTATTAAAAGACACGGAGGAGTGGGGGAGTTGTAGGAATGGTTGTATTTTTATTTTTCTTCAGGCGTTGGCTGGGGGATGATTGTGAGAAGAGGTGGGAGATTTCATTGAAAAAGTCTTCACCTTTTAGCTAGATGGATCTGACAAAATCGATGACCAAAGTAAAAAATTATATACTTTTTTTTTACTCCTTTTTCATTAGGAATTGTGTTACAATTTAAACAGATATACACCCATTCCCTATCTTCTGGTGGGGGGGTGGAGAGAGAAAATGATAAACTAGAAGACACAAAAATAAAATCTCAATTTAATTTTGCCTATTTGACACGACAGTGCTACTAAAATCTAGTTAATGTTATTCTTATTCAAGTGATTCAACTCACATTTATTCTGTACCAGCTCTTAGAATTATAGAGTTCAACAATTCTAGAGACTAATTCCAGGTAGAGAGGCAAATACCTGGAAAATATTTTCTGGTAGATTGAGAAGTCCTAACATGTAAGTCAGGTCCAAAGTCTTCTAGAGGAAGTCCAGAGATGTCAATGAATATTTCTCTGAGATGATTATATTTGAGCTGAGCCTTGAAAGAAGTACAAGCGATGTCATATAAGTGGTGTGAGAAAGACCCGGAAGGTCTCAAGAATGACAGACACACAGTTACATAACCAAGGACATCGCCCCACCGGACGAATCACGCCTAAAGCACGGTTGCTGCTATTGTCAAGGGGATAAAGTGTGGGAGACTCTAGCATGCTGTCTGGCTTGAAAAGCTGGTGAACTGAGTTTCCTTGCTTCCTTTCGCAATGTTAGTTTTAAAAGCTGTGCAGCACAGCACTTCAGAGGCTCTATTTTTTAATTCAACTCCTACCCTGCCAGTTGCTAATTATGAGATTCTAAATAAGTTGCTTTACTTTTCAGTATCTTCATCAGTATAATGGGAAGAAGAATATTTATTTCATACAGTACTGATAGAGGTTGAATATATGAATACATGCTTAGAATGGAGCTTAGCACATAGTAGGGTAATGAATATAATTACTATTTTTAATGTGAGGAATTTTCAATTTATAATTTTAAGGCTTTTAATTCTAATTTTATTAAGTGAATTGCATCTTTGCCCTACTAGGTGGGTGTACAGCGGGAAAGATTTAAACAGTAATGGCTTCTTGTCTATAATGGTTGTGAAACAGTGAAACATCGTCAAAAGGAACTTTAGATTGTCCTCCCCCAGCATTACAATAGAATAAAACTGATTTTTCTGGAAAGAGTTAAGAATGATCCGTTGAATAGGCAGGTTAAACTAGTTAACATCCTAAATCCTTTCTATACTCATGATCCCTTTATTTAATAGATGCAAAAAAATGTCTAGTACAAAATCAAAAGTAAGTGGAGAATCTCTTAATTGGGTCTGCAGTTGTTCTTACCGTCCTTTAGATGTAAGACTGTGTGTTTCCAGAATGTACCAGTACAATAGTAAAAGGCTCTGTCACTAAATACCTCCAGCTATGTCACTCCATGCTTGTGTAAAGAGTTATATATCCCCGTGTCCTCTGGGGCAGAAATCTTGTCCAGTGGTTGCTTCAGAAAAAAAAGCTTGGGAAATTTTCCAAAAATAATCCCAGACCACTCTAAGTTCTCAGAAAAAGGAAAAAAGGCAAACTGCTCATTATAGAGGATAATAAAAGCTACAGAGAAAAGAAAAAAATAGTTTTGGTTTTAAAGTGCCATAATTTTTATTGAGTGCTTGATTCCCCAGCAAAAATACTGATATGGGCATTTTGAATGGTTCCACCTTGCCTTGAAATTAACACTTCATTGCTCTAATTGAAAGTGAAAGTCATTCAGTCATGTCAGACTCTTTGCGACCCCATGGACTATACAGTCCATGGAATTCTCCAGGTCAGAATACTGGAGTGGGTAGCATTTCCCTCCTCCAGGGGATCTTCCCAACCCAGGGATCGAACCCAAGTCTCCTGCATTGCAAGTGGATTCTTTACCAGCTGAGCCACCAGGGAGATGGATGTTCATGAAACTTAAATTTCATGATGTATGTATATCAAATAATTTTTCTGTATACCTTAAGTTTATACAGTGTTGTGGCAATTATCTCAATAAAACTGGAAGAAAAATTCAATTGAAGAGAAAAGTTTAATAAAGCACCAATTTCCTTTTCCTGGCCACTCTCTCCCTTTCTTTATTCACCAGTTTCAGTATACTTACCTGAATCACACCGCCCAGAAAGGAAACAGCTGCAGCAACACTGATCCTTTGCATCTCAAAGTCAGATAATCCCAGCACACTTGTGTTACCGTGTGTGGTGAGGTTCTGGCTGCTCAGAGGGACAAGTCGTTCCACTGCATTAGCTGATATTAAGGACGTCAAGGCAAAAGTGCCTAAAAAGGGAAAGGGAGTCTTCTGTTAGTATCAGACTGAATAAACATTATTGTATTCCACCATTAAAGGTGAATCTACCTTGTAAAACCAAAACAGATCTTTTAGAAGCACTCTCCTCTGCAACCCCACTACTCCACCCTTCACTCTGGAATAAACAGAACTCACCTTTATACACACATATTACTTGCGCATTTCTTGCACAGCCACACCATCTACTTGCTATTCCCTCCTAGGCCATATGTTTTCCCACCTCTCTGCAGACCTATATAGAGAATGCAGGGCATGGATAAAGGTCCTAGTCTGGACTTGAATCCAGCTCCTCCATTTATCACTATCACAGCATAAAGTGCATTACTCTGAGTCTAAATCACCTCATCTTTAAAATGAGGCTGTTGCTGTTGCCCTTGTTCAGTCACTCAATCATGCCCAACTCTTTGCGACCCCATGGACCACAGCACTCCAGGCTTTGCTGTCCTTCACCATCTCCCAGAGCTTGCTCAAACTCCTGTCCATTTAGTAGGGGATGCTATCCAGTCATCTCATCCTCTGTCATCCCCTTCTCCTCCTGCCTTCAATCTTTCTCAGCATCAGGGTCTTTTCTAATGAGTCAGCTCTTTGCATCAGGTGGCCAAAGTAGTGGAGCTTCAGCTTCAGCATCAGTCCTTCAGGGTGATTTCCTTTAGGATGGACTGGTTGGATCTCCTTGCAGTCCAAGGGACTCTCAAGAGTCTCCTCCAACACCACAGTTCAAAAGCATCTATTCTTCGGTGCTCATCTTTCTTTATAGTCCAACTCTCACAACCATACATGACTACTGGAAAAGCCATAGTTTTGACTATATGGACCTTTTTGGCAAAGTAATGTCTCTGCTTTAAAAAAAAAATGAGGGTAATAATGCCTATATTCTAGAGTTTGAGAAGAATATGAAAGAGATGATAAACACCTCAATAAGTTCATATGGAAAAATGGGACCCTTTGCTGAATCTGAGACTCACTGCTGAAATGCTTGCTCCTCCAATCTACTCAGACAATCTACCATTGTCTTTCCTTGTTTGGCTCAAATCCCATATTCAACATAGATCCATCCCAGACCTTCCGGGCCAGGTTTAATCTTTCTATTCAGGGCACAGAAACAACAACATGCTGTGGCCCATAAAATGATTAAATATACCATTTCTGTCTACTATACCCAGATATGGTTCAAAGGTATTTCCCAAGAATTGTCCTGGCCTTACAGAAATGCAGGATCATTTTCAGCATGTTCCTCTTTCTGCCAAGAGTTCTGATGCTCTTATCTTGGCGCAGCATGTCTGAGAATGCAGCCACACCGGCAGGCCAGTTCCCACAAAGAGGGTGCAGCAATTTGGAACTAAAGAAACAAGTTGCAGCATTGTGCAAACATTCCAACTCACTACCTAAAGACCTTAGTTTGCCCCAGATCATAAGCGACACTTTGTGAAAAAGGGTCTACGTCACAAGATGTAGACATCTCAACAAATGGCATGCAGCCTCATAGATCAAGAGAGCCAATTCAAACAGAGACAAGGTCTCAGTAAAAACCCAACATAAGCAATCCCTTGGTTTCACAGGATAAGGCAGTATGTGCTGTGATTCGGAATAGTATGATGATGGTAGCCTCCAATAAACCTCACCTTAAATCCCAGCACACTGCATCTCAATCTCTTTATCTAAACATAGAAAGCATCCCTCACCCAATGGGGTTGTGATGAGACTTAAAAGAAATAATGTAATCACCTAGAGAAGGAAATGACAGCCCAATCCAGTATTCTTGCCTGAAAAATCCCATGGACAGAGGAGCCTGGTGGGCTACAGTCCATGAGGTCAGAAGAGTTGGACATGACTTAGGAACTAAAAAATTATACACACACACACACACACACACACACACACACACATTTATATATATGCCACATATCACAACATATGGCACCTAAAAAAGATAATTCACAATGAGATTAAAACCAAAATGCTCTGTTATTCAATATTAACTGTTCCATTGAGTTGATGGCACATAAAAATGTGTTCTCTCAGGAAGTTGTCATTCTCAATAAATCATCAATAACTACCTGCTCTCATGATCACTGTTCTCATCATAAATTATTAAATTAAGAACACATCAAAGAACAAATATATCTAATGATTAGAGACAGATTCTGGCATCAAAGATAAGCAATACCAAATAAAGAATGTCTGCCATTGAATCTGTTCTTGATAAGACATTTTTTCCAAATGTTACAATAAAATTTCTCAAAGTTTGATATTCCCGAGAATAAAGAAATGTGTCTTTTGACCTTTAAGTCTAGGACATAGAGTAAAATGATCTGTACAAAAGCCAACGAACAAACGACTAGAGAACTGAGAACAAAAATGATCTAGGGTTAATTTTTAAGTGTAGGCCTATCTTTCCTAGGATTTGTAAGATGATAAGAAGGAACTGAATGGTAAGAGGAAAAGGCCATCTCAAATGTTTTATTGAGGGGAGAAAAGTGAGTCTCACCTCCAAGTGAGTCACATCCCAAGATGTGACTCTAGAGAGAGATACTGCCAGAAAGTGTATGGGGGTCACCCACTGTGCCAACTGGTTATGGAGGCACTGCCTCTTTTCAAAGGCTGTTACTTTGCTGTTTCTGAGACAGCTGATGACAGTCAAGGATGTTGAGGCTGTGGTGACCGTATGAGGATGCTGTGAATGACATTTGACCTTCTTTCTCTTATTGGTATGGCTTCGTCTTGATCTCCTCCCCTTGTCTCCTCTGCCCCTTCCCTCACTTTGTCAACTTTTCACCCTATCTAGGCTTTAAGCCTACCAGTGGTAACTTTGAGTGAAAGTGAAAGTATTACTCACTCAGTCATGTCCAACTCTCCGTGATCCCATGGACTGTAGCCTGCCAGGCTCCTCTGTCCATGGGACTCTCCAGGCAAGAATACTGGAGTGGGTAGCCATCCCCTTCTCCAGGGGATCTTTCCAAACCAGGGATTCAACCCAGGTCTCCCACATTGCAGGCAGAATCTTTACCATCCAAGCCACCACCACTAAACCCATCTAGTAGCTTTAGAGTACTGTGGATAGCAGGGCCTCAGGATTGGACAGATCTAAGTTCAAATTCCTATTCAACTTATCTAACCTCACTCAGTTCCTTATTGGTAAAATGATGATAAATATCTAGTTATACAATTTGGGTAGAGATTAAATGAGATTTCATATGTAAAAATCATCTATCACAAGTCCTACCCCATTTGGTAAATAAATATTTGCTTACTTTTCTTCTAAAGACTATCCTTGAAGATCTCCCTAATCTTTTCTCTAAATTGCTGAACAGATTATTCTCTTTAAAAATATTTTTCTCTAATTTTAGAAGATAATTAAATCTTACAAATTGTCACTTAAGGGTTATCTTTAACAATTTTGTTTCCACTGGATTGATACCCAAGTTTCTGTTCTTTTCCTCTTTATTCTAAGACATTTTCTTTGCAAGTCACAAGAAGCAATCAGTGATTTAGTCCTTTAAAAAATATATATGTATTTTAAATTTAAATAAGAAAAAAATCACATTGTTAAAAAACAATACATTTGGTGTCTTTATAGTCTGGCTTTTAAGTTATTTGATTTTAAACATACCTCAAACATAATTTATTATTGCATTTCCTAATTCATTATTGCATTCTGACTATCAGAATTGGAGTTAAAGTCCCAGATAAAGTGACTGTTCTTTATGAAAGCAACATCAGTCCTTTAATAGTAAAATGGAGGTAAGAAGCTTCACATACTTCTATATGCCAAACTAAAGTACAACAAAATTATTTAAAAGAAAAATATGTTCTCTATACTAAATATTTTCAGGAAATTTAGGTGAAATTCTCTTGGTTCCTAAATTTAAGACCATAGAAAAGCAAAAAATAATCAGTATATTTCTTGAGTATAAATATATACACACAATGCTAATGTTTTAATATTATTCTAAAGAATTCTAAATGTGTTAGGATAAATAGAGAAATGAGAAGCTCTAGCTGACCCTGTCTTTCGGAGAAGTATTGATACATATGCAGAAATAAAATGCCTTAAGCATTTATTGTGTTACACAGTGTCTACAGTAGAGTCTGTAAATTATATATGTATTTTGAAATGTATATTATTAACCTAGTAGACTACAGGATTCCTGTTAATAATATTTGTTAACTGTTAGCTGTTAACAATATCTGTTAAATACAAAATGTTATATAAATGGCAGTTTCACAGCAATGCCACCTTAGGAATAATGATTCCTTAGGAAATAAAGTGGTTTATGTAAACTCATACTTAGGTATATCAAGTTAAATATTCTTGACTTTTTTTTATAAAGTAATTATGGTCTATTGGGAAATTGTTTTACTTTTTTCATTTATCTTTTGTTTAACAGAGGAAATGCTTCAAGGTCAGCTCTACAAGAATAGACTTTTTCTTGCTAGTGACATAGTTAACTGTTTTGAAGAATGAAAATAAATTGTTAGGAAATTAGAGAGCGGGAAAATTTGAATATAATGGGCTTCAATAAGTTCTAAATCACTATTGTGCTTTCTTCCTTTTATATCAGCACAAAAGGAAACTGCATCCTTGAGCAGCTGGTTGAAAAGAGGAAAAGCTTGGGCTTCAGATTTAGCCACATCTTGTTTGTAATCCGTGCACCTACAACTTAATCTGTGCTCTCACAGAAACCTTTCTGAAATGTAGGTTTTTTTTTTTTTACCTAAATATCGAAATAAAAATGTCTATTTTAAATGGTTTTATTAAAATAAAATATGTAAAGTTCTTAATAAAGCACCTAATAGTATATCTGAGATTCTCAAATCTAAGTACATATATATACACAAACATATACAGATAGATAGTGTCAACAGCAGACTGGTGCTTGCCAAGGGCATTTGCCCTCTGCCCCTATGGAGATTGAACTCTGTGCTGCTGCAGCTGTTGACCTTTGACATGCCCTGGAAGTAGTTCAGGGTGGACAGTGAGGCACTCTGCTCCAGGGAAACTGGTGGAACAGGACTTTAGACAGTTAGATATTTTCAGGCACTGATTTCGTGATCCCAATCCTTCAGTTCAGTTCAGTTCAGTCGTGTCCAACTCTTTGTGAGCTCATGGACTGCAGCACACCAGGCCTCCCTGTTCATCACCAACTCCGAGTTTACTCAAACTCATGTCTGTTGAGTCGGTGATGCCATCTCATCCTCAATCGCCCCCTTCTCCTCCTGCCTTCAATCTTTCCCAGCATCAGGGTCTTTTCAAATGAGCCAGTTCTTCGAATTGGGTGGCCAAAGTATTGGAGCTTCAGCTTCAGCATCAGTCCTTCCAATGACTATTCAGGACTGATTTCCTTTAGGATGGACTTGTTTGATCTCCTTGCAGTCCAAAGGACTCTCAAGAGTCTTCTCCAACACCACAATTCAAAAGCATCAATTTTTCAGTGCTCAGCTTTCTTTATAGTCCAACTCTCACATCCATACATGACCACTGGAAAAACCATAGCTTTGACTAGATGGACCTTTGTTGGCAAAGTAATGTCTCTGCTTTTTAATATGCTGTCTAGGTTGGTCATAGCTTTTTTTTCAAGGAGTAAGTGTCCTTTAATTTCATAGCTGCAGTCACTATCTGCAGCACCTTTGGAGCCCCCCAAAATAAAGACTGCCACTATTTCCATTGTTTCCCTTTCTATTTGCCATGAAGTGATGGGACCAGATGCCATGATCTTGCTTTTCTGAATGTTGAGCTTTAAGCCAACTTTTTCACTCTCCTTTTCCACTTTCATCAAGAGGCTCTTTAGTTCTTCTTCACTTTCTGCCATAAAGGTGGTGTCATCTGCATATATGAGGTTATTGATATTTCTCCCGGCAATCTTGATTCCAACTCGTGCTTCCTCCAGCCCAGCGTTTCTCATGATGTACTCTACATATAAGTTAAATAAGCAGGGTAACAATCTACAGCTTTGACGTACTCCTTTTCCTATTTGGAACCAGTCTGTTGTTCCATGTCCAGTTCTAACTGTTGCTTCTTGACTTGCATACAGATTTCTCAAGAGGCAGGACAGGTGATCTGGTATTCCCATGTCTTTAAGAATTTTCCACAGTTTGTTACAATCCACACAGTCAAAGACTTTAGCATAGTCAATAAAGCAGAAGTAAATGTTTTTCTGGAACTCTCTTGCTTTTTCGATGATCCAATGGATGTTGGCAATTTGATCAATCCTTGCATCTCCTCACATCTAGAAGAGCACTAAATCCCTTCATAATGACCTCAGCTCCTCGTGACTAGCAGAAAATCTCTTGTAAAATAAATGTGTGATTGCACTGAACTCCCTCTTCACCAAGATCTTATATATTGACTTTCCCCCACCCCCCATTGGGCTCCCCTTGTGGCTCAGCTGGTAAAGAATCCACCTGCAATGTGGGAGACCTGGGTTCGATCCCTGGGTAGAGAAGATCCCCTGGAGAAGGAGAAGGCTACCTGCTCCAATATTCTGGCCTGGAGAATTCCATGGACTATATAGTCCATGGGGTGGCAAAGAGTCAGACACAACTGAGTGACTTTCACTTCACTTCACTTCATCCCCCATTACTTCTTTGGAGCAGCTTCTCAGAGCTATCTGAGGTGTTGTCTTGTGGGCTGCCGTCCTCATTTTGCCCCAAATAACAAATTTAAACTGAAAATCTCATGTCGTGCCTCTTTTTAGTCAGCAAGAGACAGATTTAAAAGAAACTGGAGACTGTGTGGAACGGTGAATCTGGTTTTATAGATCTGGTGTGGCAACCAAGATTTTGCATTTCTAGCAAGATCCCACATAACACTGATCCTATTAGTTCATGGACCATACTTTAGATAGCAATGTTGTAAATGTCTGGTAATTGTTGACCCTATATCCTAAGACAGAGTCCATTGATATAAGAAGCTGAATTTACATAAATAAAACAATATTTTACAGGTTAATTTCTACATGAGAAAATGCATGTATCAATGTGATAGGCAGAATTATGGCCTTCCAAATGCATCCACATCCTATAAAGACCTCATGGTACATGTCAAAGGGTAATTAACATTGCAGGTGGGATTGAGGTTGCTAATAAACTGACCTTCAAATAAGATTATCCTGGATTGTCCAGGTATGCCCAGTGTAATCACAAGGGTTGTTTAAAAATGGAGGATAGAAGCAAAAGATCAGAGTGAGAAAGAGATTTGAAGTTGCTGTCCTGCTGGCTTTGAAGATGAGGGAAATACCTTGACTTCTAGAAGTTGAAAAAGTTAAGAAAACTGAATTGTTCCCTAGACACTCGAGAAAGAAATGCAACTCTACTGACATCTTAATTTTAGCCCTGTAAGCTTAATTTCAAACTTCTGATCTGCAAAACTGTAGAATAATACATTGTTCTTATAGGAAATATAGTTTTCTTCCATAATACAAACTGACCACTGAAGAAATAGACACAAAATGGTATTACTTATTTGCAGACTGAGCTCTTGCATACACAGAATGGATAAAAATGCCTCTATGGATATTTCCTCTTAAGTACTTTGATTATTAGTACCTTAACATTTAAGATTAAGGTATCAGTGCTGTAATGATTTAAGTCTGGTATAAGGACTTCCCTGGTGGCCCAGCCAGTAAGGTATCTGCCTACAATGTGGGAGACCCGGGTTCAACCCCTGGTTCTGGAAGATCTCCTGGAGAAGGAAATGGCACCCAACTCCAGTATTCTTGCCTGGAAAATCCCATGGACAAAGGAGCCTGGTAGGCAACTGTCCATGGGGTCGCAAAGAGTCAGACACTACTGAGCAACTTCACTTTCTTTTCTGTAATGATTATATCTTTTCTTAATTTTTATGTAGCAAGTAACAAATTAGACACTTGCAAATCAATTATCTCATCTAATGCTCACTACAGTCATGACTTTTTTTTTGACATTTTACTATCAAGAAAGCAGCAAATAGATCTTTAAAATTTTGCTCAAGATCATGCAGATAGGAAACAACAAATGTGACACACACCCACATCTATCTAACTTCCAAGTCTACTCTATTATCAGCTTATTTGTGATTCACCTTTTATTTGATAATGCAATGTTAGGCAACATAAGAAGTATATTAATGAGAGGGTCTGTAGAATCTAGGCTGGAAGAAATCTAAAAGATTGTGTAGTCCAATTTTTTTTTTTTTTTTTTGCTGCACTGGGTCTTCATTGCTTTGTGCAGGCGCTCTCTAGATGTGGCAAGTGGGGGCTACTCCTCGTTGCTGTGCGCGGGCTTCTCCCTGCAGTGCCTTCTCTCTCGTGGAGCACGGGCTGCAGGCTCGCGGACTTCAGCAGTTGGGGCTCACGGCTCTAGAGCGCGGGCTCAAGGGTTGCGGTGCATGTGGAATCTTCGAAGAACAGGGATTGAACCCGTGTCCTCTACATTGGCAGGCGGATTCTTATCCACCGTGCCACCAGGGAAGTCCTAACCCAAATATTGCGTGGAAAACAATTTTTAACATTTGAGTGACTAAATTTTATACAGTCTTCTCTTTTCCTCGGTGTGCTTATTTTCATTTCATTGTAAATTGAGAATATTGCCCTTCTCTGACAACTTAAAAATGAACGGAATCTTTAACAATAACCTTGGTTACACAGGAATAGAAAAATAAGTCACAGTATGTATTGGACATAAAAAGTTAAATATCTTGTCCTAATATTTACTGATATTAGTTGCTGATAATATTTGCCCTAATATTTTCAATAGTAAAGCAAGAATTGCATTGGAAATGTTATTAACAAATGATCACTTCTGAGTCCCTTTCATTAGCAGCATGAGAAGCATAAGAATAGACAGAAATTATTACCTGTGGCAACATGACGCCCCATTCCAAATATGGCGTAAATGATGGCGGGAAACAGAGACCCATACAAGCCAAACACTGGATGCACAGATGACAGAACAGCAAAGGCCAGCCCTGTGAATACAGAGGTAAACGGGACCACCTTTTAACCTCAACATACAGTCCATTACAAAGTAGAAGGGATGTTGGTTTATTAATGGTTAAAGGAACCACAATTATTTATTCTACTTGTTCAGTGAGAGACTAGCAACATTGTCCCAAATATCAGAAAATTTACTCATTAGCTCATGTTTACATTTCAATTCTAAAACCATTCTTTTAGGCCTACTACATTTTACCTTGACTACCGGAAGTCTGTAAGAAGACGTTAGCTCAGAGTGTCTTCCTGGTAAAAGTGATAGCATCACAGCAAAACATCTCCACACTCACTTAGAGAATCCTTTTCACATGTTCCGTCTATTCACACAATAGCATCTGTGAGATGGACAGAAGTAGTAGCAATACCACGGACAGATAAGAAGCCTGACATGAAAGGTGACTGATGCTGGGTCAAAAGGGACACACACATTCAAAGCTGCCTGGTTGACTGACCAGCTGACTAGCCAGAGACTGCGTATCGACCAGCGTGTGACTCCATGCATGTCTCATTACTGGACCCCAGCCTATATACTCAGGTACAATTTCTTAGAATGAAAAAAAATTAAACTTCTATGTATTCAAAGAATAAGTAAGGAGTAATTCAAAACTGTTCCTTTTTATTCTCCTTAGATACTACTGCCTGCCTAGTTTGATTGTTACAGGCACACAAAAAATTTTCCTAGACATGTTTAAATTAACACTAGCCATTTAAATGTGACCAAAGTATGTGTGAGTACAAACTGATTAAAGTAATCTTGTTTGTGGCTGTTCCTTGACATTAAACAGCTAGTTCAGCTGGGTTCTGATAACCCATTCAAATTTGTACAGTTTAATGATAGCCATTTGATTGGACATAGTGGACTTGACAAGCTACAAAAAGATTTGAGGAAGGAGGTAGCATTATAATCTAGACTACCTGAATGTCAGGCCAGTTAATTATTCACACTATGGAGCCTGGTACTCTGGTTCCCAGATCAGTACCTTTTTACTGCCTAACTTTCACTAATTTAAAGTTAATTTCCTTAAAATAAACTCTAGCTCTACATCAAATACTTTTCTCCAAGCAGTACAGGATAGTTCAGTTATGATTAAAATGTATGAAAAATATACCAACTACTAGTCCTCTCTTTATTTTTAAAAACCTACTTGCATCGCTTGTTTACTAACAATGTATTCCTAAAAGTCTCGTGAAAACAAATAAAAAGAGGTTATAGAAGAGTCAGTGGCAGACGCTTCTCTAGAATTTCACACCGGCAGGATGAGACACAGCAATCTTATTGTTGAGGAAGGGGGTGCAAAGGTGCATATCTCGAAGCCAAGTTAGCACTGTAAGGTTATTTCCCCATCCCAATAACAAACACCTCCTGGCACTGACAGGGCAAGCAACTTTGTAAAAACACTGTGCACGTTACCTCAGTCACAATGAGGATGCTCCAACATAGAGCCACCTACCCCTACCCACTTAGGGGCAGCCAGACACGTAACAAGCCTTCTCTGCTCCTTGTACCTGACGTCTGCCCTCTGGGCCTGCACTCCCTAACGATAAAGGAGTGCATAATCCCTCTGTCTCAAGCTCTAATTTCTGAGGAGTCAGACTAAAGTATATTTAAATTTATTTTTCTATTAATAGATTAGAAAGTTTTATTTTAGGTTTATAACTAGTTTAAAACTGAGAAAAGCTCTATTAGAATTGCTGATAACTATAAAATTGGAAGACATTTCAAGTTTTTGTATGCAAAACCTTAAATATTATTTGAGAATTAACCAGTTCCATGACAATGTCCTTTATACAGTGTCGTACAATGAGCTTTATTTGATCTTCATCAAGTCATTTTTTTGTGGCAACTTACTCTTAACCAGACCACAAAAATATCTGCCATTGACATGATTCCAATGAGCAGCCAAGTTCAAAAACAACTGGACTAGATGATGATCATTTACTTTTATCTAGTTTGTTTCAGTTTTTCTGTTTCATATTCAGTGCTCTCATTTCATTCAGTTTATGTTTTCCAATTTCTCTTTTTCTTATTGTTGTTCTTTCTCAAACCTTTATCATGTGTAGTAGAAAAGCTTTTGTATACATATATATATAGAGAGAGATGTACAATATATATATTTTAGAAAACATGAATTTTTGCTTAACTAAAAAATACATGACATTTTGGTTATACTTGTTTGACTAAGTATGAATAGAATGCTAGATTTATAATTTATAGTCACTCAAAACTTTCATATAATTCCATTTATTTTGACATCTAGTATGACTGCTAGAAGTCTAAAAACCTTATTATTTTAGCGATTTTTGAAAAAAAAAATTTTATGAGTCTTGAAACTTCTAAGCCAATTCTGAGAATATAAAGGAATAACATGTTGTAAAAAAAAATATGAAATTAACATGTGATACAATATTATTAACTAAAGTACTGATTTTTTCAAATTTCACAAAATTTTATGCTAGTGGCCCTTATTTGTTTTTATACCTTATTCAAGATGCCACCTTATATTTAGTTGCATTGAGCAGCTTCAGCTGCATGCAAAAAATTCTAATAAATTCTCTTTTCACTTTTATTCCATTACGAATGTTTTCTAATTTTCTTTGTTATGGCTTATTAGATACATCCATCATTTAAAAGCAGACACTTGATTTTCAAATATATGGGGATTTTAAGTATGTGCTATGTTAATTTCTCACTTTGATATTAATTTCTCATTTAAATGCTTTCTTCTCTGCAATCACCCTCTGTATTTTTCAATCTTTTAACTTTTTTGAGGCTTTCAGTAAGTATGTCAAAGATCTCTCTTGGTAAGTATCACATGGCACTTGAAAATATGTCTCTTATTTCAAATATCTTTTGATATTGTTTGCTAACATAATTCCACAGTGATAAGAGAACAGACTCTGTATGATTTAATACCTTTAGGCCGTGAAATTTTTGCATGTTGTTTTACATTTTTACATCCCTGGATATGTTCCAGTGTCTCCTGGTTTATAGTGTATGGGAACTTGAATGGAATTTGTATCCTGCTGTTTTGTGAAAATTGTATAAATCTTAATTATGCTGAATTGGTCCATCGTGCTTTACAGGTCTACTATATCCTTCTACTTTTCTGTGTATTCATTCTATTTTTGAGAGTTTGATATTTAAACTCCAACTAAAAATCTTATCTACTTAGAAAAATAATTGTAATACATAGTGAAGTGAGTGTCAGTCACCCAGTCATGTTGACCTAATGGACTGTATGTAGCCCGCCAGTCTCCTCTGTCCATAGGATTTCCCAGGCAAGAATACTGGGGTGGGTTGCCATTCCCTTCTCCAGGGGATCTTCCCGACTCAGGGATCAAGCCCAGGTCTCTGGCATTGCAGACAGATTCATATATATATGAACAATATGCAACTTTGTTCTATATTCTCCAAGTATCCTATAAATGGGTTATCATACATTCATAATTTAAAAATATACATACCTGCAGCCATGACTCAAGGGAAGGTGAGTTGGGAAAAGACAGTGGTCTTAATTTCTGTTAAAGTAGCTTTGGAAATTTTACAAAAATATATGATCACATGAAGACAACTGGTCTTGGAAGAGGCACATGCAAATGGAGACACAGTACTAAACAAGGTACATATTGAGCATGTAAAAATAAGTCTGATATGTCTTATACACGAATTGTGTGTGTGTGTGTGTGTGTGTGCGTGCGCTCAGTCATGTCCTACACTTTGTGACCCCATGGACTACAGCCTGGCAAGCTCCTCTGTCCATGGAATTTTCTAGGCAAGAATACTGGAAAGTGAAATTGTTAGTCCCTCAGTCGTATCTGACTCTTCGTGATCCCATGGACTGTAGCTCATCAGGCTCCTCTGTCCATGGAATACTCCAGGCAAGAAAATTGGAGTGGGTAGACATTCCCTTCTCCAGGGGATCTTCCCAAACCTGAGACTGAACCCAGGTCCCCTGCATTGCAGACAGATTCTTTCCCGCCTGAGACACTAGGGAAGCCTCATAAAGCTCTACTATGAAACCAAATCCACTTATTAAATTCCATGAGAGATTTAAAGGCACATGAAATATGAACTGTAAGGTCCTTGCCTGAAACAAACATTATCCAATATTAAACAATTTATGTTCAGTTTATAGAACAATCAGTGTAGTCAAACTTTAAAGATAAAGAAACTGTGAGAGATGTGGTCATAGAAACTTTTCCTGGAGGATTATAATTTGTGTGGGTTAAAACATGGACAGAATTTTTATAAGATTTTTCCACAAGCTGACTATGTTCCTAAAGAGCTGTCAAGCACTTTGTTCTGATACAACTGATATTTTCATTAAGAGTATTTTCTAGGGCTCTTTTGTTGAATGTCACATTTTTTTTAGTTTCTAAATATTATTGCTTTTGTCCTGGAGGCTCTGTGTTCCATATATATAACTTACCCTGTCAACTATACCTTTCTTAAAGCTCCTATCCATTGACTCCCAGAGCCCCATGATATTCATGGACCACATTGCCCTTTGCTGGCTTCTCATCCACTTAAATATTAGTGTTTCCTAAAGCTTCTTCCATTCTGATTCCTCTGTTTATTCTAGAGGATCATCCATGCATGACTGATGTTGTGGGATTGGATGGGATAATCAGAGTTAATTCAAATATCTTAATAATATTCACCTAAACTCTTGATTCAGAGGTACGTCAACTAGAGATCTGACAGGCACTCATGTAACAAATCCAAAATGTAAATTGTTTATTAATTATTTATTTTGATCCCATCCACCATAAGTTCCACCATAACAACAAAATGATATGCATTAAATACAAACACAAAATCGCAGCTGATTCCCTGTTTACATAACTCCTATCTCAGAAAATCACACTGTCACCCATCTAGTCACCAATTTAGAAACCTAGAAGTTATCAAAAACATGCTTTTTCTTTTTCACCCTCACATCCCTGAGTACACTAATCACCTTACCTATTCCATTTAAAACTGGTGGATTCTGTCTCTTCCACTGCAGCTACTCCTGCCTTTCACTGTCCCAACCACAGAACAAGATTTCTCCTAACTAGTCTTTCCTAACTAGTCTCTTGCCTCTGTCAAGTATATAATATAAACTGATGCCAGAGTAATTTCTTTATAACACAGACCTTTGTCACCCCCTGCCATCATGCAAGATCCCCTAAAGTGCTACATTACCATGGAAAATAAGCCCAAACACTTTTCCCATGTTATTCAATAAGACTTTTATAATCTGGACTCTGCTAACCTCTCCAGCTACAACTCCTACCAAGTGGGATTATTGGGAAGTATTTAAATAAACTTCACTCTTTTATTCTTCTTATCACTGCATGTTTTTCTTCTTTCTACAGTGCCCTTCATCTGTGAGCTACCTGGAAAACTCATATGACCCTTCAAGATTCAGTTAAAGCCTAATTTCCTCTTGACTACCAATCTCATCACCACTCTAGGAAGAGATGATAATGTCAGTGCTATTGTTGTACCTCGTACATTCTTCATTCATACAACGTACCAAAATTATCCTAAAAGCCTGCTTTTTTGTCCAGCTCTCCAATTATATTGTGAGATATATTATTAAGGCAGCTAATAAGAATCAATTCCATTTACAAGTAAACTAGTGTGCATCAAGCAAAGCACTAGGATCTCTTTCACGGAGCGGTGATAAACACAGAAACAGGCCCAGGAATCAAATGACACGTTTATCCAAAGCTATGAAGACTATGAGAAGAAAAACAGAGGAACAAAGTGGAGAAAGGCCTTGATTATCAGGTGAATGAAGGCACAAGCAAGGTTAAATGGTTCAGAAGATCATAAAGAGGTCAGGAAATGAAGTTAGCAAGCAGTTCATTGCCGAACCCAGTACCAGCTCAAAGGTGTTGAATGCTAATTTTTTAGGAGGTACCGATCACATAGGGCAGAACATGACTGGGGACATCAAGGCTTCCCAGAGGTCCTGATACTCTTTCCCCTTGAATACTCTATCCAAGTAAAGTTGAACAGGAATGGATTCAAGGCATATTTTAGTGGTGTGTTTTTGTTTTTGTTTTTTGAGGACCATGTTTATATAACACCCCTCTAAACCACTCACTAGGCCAGAAATCAGCAAAGGATAAGAACTTTCCTCCCCACTTTACATTGACTGCCGATAATGTCTTCTTCCCTTTCATGTCTCTTTGTAGGTGGGTGCACCTTCTCACTGCCTTCTGTGGGTTCAGTCCCACCTACCAAAATTTGAGGCCTGCTCATATACTGGTAGGAAATTAGAAAAAAACTATGAGATCTAGACCTTGTTTACCCAGAATCTTGGAGCCAGGTACTAATCCCAAGTTGCTTTCACACTTTGACTGAGCTACTGACACTTCTTCCAGTTTGACCTTTTGGGCCCTGGTCCCACTGGTTGACACCCAGGTACTAAACTTCATACTCACAGGCTTTGTGAGTTTGTATGCTTTCGCTAACCTCCCTGGACCTGACCTCAATTCCACCTTCTCAAATATCTGGATTCCATCCACCTCCCTAGGACAGTGACGGTGCCACAACCTCAGATCACGTGGCAGAGCGTGTCCTCAGGCTCCTCTCCAGCACCTCCCACCTCCTCTATCCAATGGGAGGGCTGCTGATTGGAGGGGCCAAAGTGGAACACCCTGAAGGAGACGCATTCATGATGGGAAAGGCCATGTCCACCCGTGCGTATGTTTTTGCTCTTCTACTATTTTACTCCTTGGGGGAAAAGCTGAGATCAACCCAGACAGCATATTAAAGAGCAGAGACTTTACTTTGCCAACAAAGGTCCATCTAGTCAAGGCTATGGTTTTTCCAGTGGTCATGTATGGATGTGAGAGTTGGACTGTAAAGAAAGCTGAGCACTGAAGAACCGATGCTTTTGAACTGTTGTGTTGGAGAAGACTCTTGAGAGTCCCTTGGACTGCAAGGAGATCCAACCAGTCCATCCCGAAGGACATCAGTCCTGGATATTCATTGGAAGGACTGATGCTGAAATTGAAACGCCAATACTTTGGCCACCTGATGCAAAGAGTTGACTCATTTCAAAAGGTCCTGATGCTGGGAAAGATTGAAGGCGAGAGGAGAAGGGGATGACAGAGGATGAGATGGTTGGATGGCATCACCGACTCAATGGACATGAGTTTGAGTAAACTCCAGGAGTTGGTGATGGACAGGGAAGCCTGGCGTGCTGCAGTCCATGGGGTCATAAAGACTCGGACACAACTAAGCAACTGAACTGAACTGAACTATTTTGCTACCAATATGATAATAAAAGACCAGGACCTGCCTCAAGACTAACGGTGATATATCTCTTTTTTTTCCACAAGTACATTCAAATCTCAGCTTTATGAGAAAAAAAAGAAATATTAATAGCTCTTCAACCTCAGGCCTAAATTGTTGTGCTCCACTCCAGCTTTACTAGATCTATGTTTTAAACAATAATTCAGCTAACAAAGTGGGATATATTCCCTAAATGTAACCTGTGCATACAGTTCCCTTGAGATCCCCTCCAGAGAAACAGTGGTTGGTAGGACTTCATTTCTTAAAATTCCATTTCATATAATACCATGTTGTTGTTCAGCCACTCACGTGTCTGACTCCTCGCGATGCCACAGAGGAAGGCCAGACTTCCCTGTCCTTCACTGTCTCCCAGAGTTTGTTCAAACTCATGTCCATTGAGTCAGTGATGCCATCCAATCATCTCATCTTCAATTGCTCCTTTCTCCTACTGTCTTCAATCTTTCCCCATATCAGGGTCTTTTCCAATGAGACAGCCCTCCACATCAGGTGGCCACATTATCGAAGCTTCAGCTTCAACATCAGTCCTTCCAATTAATATCCAGGACTGATGTCCTTCGGGATGGACTGGTTGGATCTCCTTGCAGTCTGAGGGACTCTCAAGAGTCTTCTCCAACACCACAGTTCAAAAGCATCAATTCTTCAGTGCTCAGCCTTCTTTACAATCCAACTCTCACATCCATACATACTACTGGTAAACCATAACTTTGATTATACCAATCTTAGTTGGCAAAGTAAAGTCTCTGCTTTTTAATATGCTGTCTGTCATAGCTTTTCTTCCAAGGAGGAAGCGTCTTTTAATTTCATGGCTGCAGTCACCATCTGCAGTGATTTTGGAGGCCAAGCAAATAAACTCTATCACTGTTTCCATATTTTCCCCATCTATTTGCCATGAGGTAATGGGACTGGACACTGTGATCTTTAGTTTTCTACATGCTGAGTTTTAAGCTAGCTTTTTCACTCTTCTCATTTACTTTCATCAATAGGCTCTTTAGTTTCCCTTTACTTTCTTCCATAGGTGTGGTGTCATTTGCATATCTTGGGTTGTTTATATTTCTCCTGGCAATATTGATTCCAGCTTGTGCTTCATCCAGCCCAGCATATCTCATGATGTACTCTGCATACAAGCTTAATAAACAGGGTGACATAAGTTAAATAACCCTTGACCTACTCCTTTCACAATTTTGAACCAGCACATTCTTCCATGTCCTGTTCTAACTGTTGCTTTTAGACCTGCAAACAGGTTTCTCAGGAGACAGGTAAGGCAGTCTGGTATTCCCATCTCTTTAAGAATTATTCACTGTTTGTTGTGATCCACACAGTCAAAGGCTTTAGCATAGTCAATGAAGCAGGAAAAGATGCTTTTTCTGGAATTCCATTGCTTTCTCTATGATCCAACAGATGTTGGCAATTTGAGCTCTTGCTTCTGCCTTTTCTAAATCCAGCCTGTACATCTGGAGGTTCTTGATTCACATAGTGCTAAAGCCTAGCTTGAAGGATTTTGAGCATTACTTTGTTGGCATATGAAATGAGTGCACTTGTACAGTAGTTTGAACATTCTTTAGCATTGCCTTTCTTTGGGATTGGAATGAAAACTGACCTTTTTTAGTACCGTGGCCATTATTGAGTATTCCAAATTTGCTGGCATATTGAGTTCAGCACTTTAATAGCATCATTTTTTAGGATTTGAAATAGCTCAGCTGCAATTCTATCACTTCCACTAGCTTTATTTGTAATAGTGCTTCCTAAGGTCTACTTGACTTCACACTCCAGGATGTCCAGTTCTAGGTGAGCAACCACACAATCGTGGTTATCCAGATCTTTAAGACCTTTTTTCATTCAATTCTTCTGTGTATTCCTGCCACCTCTTCTTAATATCTTCTGCTTCTGTTAGGTCCATACCGCTTCTTTCCTTTATTGTGCCCATCTTTTCATGAAATGTTCCTTTGGTATCTCTAATTTTCCTAAAGAGATCTCTAGTCTTTCCCATTCTATTGTTTTCCTCTATTTTTTTGCATTGTTCACTTAAGAAGGCTTTCTTATCTATCCTTGCTGTTCTCTGGAACTGTGCATTCAGTTGGGTATATCTTTCATTTTCTCTTTTGCCTTTCACTTTTTTTTTCTCAGCTGTTTGTCAGGCCTCCTCAGACAACCATTTTGCCCTTTTGCATTTCTTTTTCTTGCGGATGGTTTTGATCACCACCTCCTGTACAAACCTCAATCCATAGTTCTTCAGGCACTCTGTCAGATCTAATCCCTTGAATCAATTTGTCACTTCACTGTATAATCATAAGGAATTTGGTTTAGGTCATGCCTAAATGTCCTAGTGGTTCTCCCTACTTTTTTCAACTTAAGTCTGAATTTTGCTATACAGAGTTCATGATCTGAGCCACAGTTGTCCACTCTCAGACTTGTTTTTTCTGACTATATAGAATGTCCATCTTCAGCTGCAAAGAATATAATCAATCTGATTTTGGTATTGACCATTTGGTGATGTCCATGTGTAGAGTCATCTCTTGTGTTGTTGGAAGAAAGTATTTGCTATGACCAGTGCATTCTCTTGGCAAAACTCTGTTGGCTCTTCACCCTGCCTCATTTTGTACTCCAAGGCTAAATTTGCCTGTTACTCCAGGTATCTCTTGACTTCCTACTTTTGTATTCCAGTCCCCTATGATGAAAATGACATCTTTTTTTTTTTGGTGTTAGTTCCTGAAGGTCTTATATGTCATCATAAAACCACTCAATATCAGTTTCTTCAGCATTAGTGGTTGCGGTATAGACTTGGCTACTGTGATATTGGAGTTTGCCTTGGAAGTGAACCAAGATCATTCTGTTGTTTTAGAGATTGCACCAAAGTACTCAATTTCAGAGTCTTTTGTGAATATGAAAGCTACTCCATTTCTTCTAAGGGATTCATGCCCATAGTAATAGATATGATGGTCATGTGATTTAAATTCACCCATTCCCATTCATTTTAGCTCACTGATTCCTAAAATGTTGATGTTCACTCTTGCCATCTCCTGTTTGACCATTTCTAATTTACCTTGGTTCATAGACCTAAGTTTCCAACTTCCTAGGCAATATTGTTCTTTATAGCATCTGACTTTGCTTTCACCACCAGACACATCCACAACTAGATGTCATTTCTGCTTTGGCTCAGCCTCTTCATTACTTCTGGAACAATGTCTGTGCTCCTCTCCAGTAGTATACCGGCATCTACCGAGTTGGCAGTGGGGGCGGGGTGGTGTTCATCTTTCAGTGTCATATCTTTTTGTCTTTACATACAGTTCATGGCCTTCTCAAGGCAAGAATGCTCAAGTGATATCTTATCATCTTATAATACCATGTATCTTTAGCTATTCAAGTCTTGCCAGTTTTTTTAAGACTGTCACTTTGTTCTCTATGTTCACCCAATTTTTATCACCAAATATTAATTTCATGTCATTCTTATTGGATAGGATTATACATTCTTCATTTTTCCAAATAAAAACACAGTATTATTTGGCAGCTCCCTGGATTTATACAAGCTACTCAGAAAGTGGTTGAAACCAATATTTTGCAAATTTTCACTAAGAAAACGTTCCCACCCTCGCATTCCCACACCAGAATATCTTCAAGGTTGAAATAACAAGATCATATTCACATAAATTTCTGTACAAATTTGAGACAGGGAAAAATAAGGCCCTTGTGGGCTAGATTGTTGCCTTTTTGTTCTCTCTTTCCAAAAACATAGCAAAAGATTGTATTTTTTCAAGCACTTTTTAAAAATAGAAATGAATAAAGAACCTAGAAGACACATCAGTATTCTTAAAAACAAAATAATTAGGTAGTAGTAGGTTCTCCCAAGAATACATATAAAAACATCAAACACAAATTGTGTGGGTAATTATAAAAGTTCTTTCCCTCTGGCAACTGTTTATGGTGGTCTTAGCACAGTTATTAATAAACCACAATGTGATCAGCTGTCTGGTTCACTGCATCAATGGGCTCAGGATTAAGTGATATTAAAAGTGAATCCCAGGGTAAATTTGCATCTATCCAAGAAATATAGCTGTATGAAAACAAAATTCCTGTAGACATACATTTCTCTTGGTTCACAAACAAGTACTGTTAAAAATCATTGGCTCTAATCACTAGACAGGTTAAGGCAATAGGTTCATCCCGTAACATATTGTGCAGATGAGATTTCACAAGAGTGAAAATAAAGAATTATCATGGTCAAAAAGCTTCATGATCAACAGATCTATGAGCTTAAATATTAGAAACAGTAAGAGATTAAAAGTGTCTATGGAGAAGAGTATCCACCAAAAGAGTGGGCACAGGTAAGCCCTATCCCATCATTTGAATCATGATTTTTTTACCATCAAGAAACATTTCAGCACCTACTATGTACCAAATGCATTGATAGGACCTGAAAGGATTTCTTAGGACTCAGGACATTTACCACTAAAACCAGAATGGTTGGTCAGCCTAGACTATAAACAGTCTACACCTTCAAAGAACTAACAGCTTAGAAGAAAAGTCAAATATAAATAAAAAATAAACGTGATAGTGTTAGTGAAGTGGGTGAGTGAGGGTACCATGGGAAAACAAAACAGAGGTATCTATCAAGTTCTTTCTGAAAATCCATAGTTCTCAACCTTAGCTGCTCATTTTACTTTATTTTTTCATCAGTTGAGGAAGCTGAGGTGCAAAACATTAAAAGATTTGCCCTAAATTCTCAGAGATTTTTATTTAACTGGCATAGCGTTGGGGCATGGGTATTTTTTCAAGTGCCAAAAGAGATTAAAATATGCAGGCAAGGTTGAGAACTACTGAGCCTAACCCAGCTTAAGTATGCTAAAATATACTCAGATAAAGAGGGTCAGGGGAGATTATCCATTTAGGAGGAAGCAGGACATGCAAATGTCCTGAGGCAAAACAAGCATGACCCTTTAGAACACTAAGATGAGTTCAGCACAGCCAGAACATAGGATGAAAACGATTGGTGTGAGATCCAGGTACTGAAGGGCCTTGAAAAACCTTTTCAGAAGTTCATGCCTGTGTAAAAAGAGAAAAGTTTGCTATTTATAGTTTTCTTTTCATATAAAATATCTTGTTTTTCTGAATGCCTTGATGGGTTTGGACAATCAAGGTGTCTTTGAGCTGAGTTTGAGAACTTCCTACTCTAGACCTGAAGAGGATGAATAACAGCAGTGAAGCAGAATTAATATAAAAGGATAGGGGTTTTGGGGGAATATGACAAGTTGCAAAGCCCACGCCCACAGAAAGGGTGCAGGCACCACTCAACTTTGGCCTGTTGTTTCCATTCAGGAATATTTGCTGTTAAATAATTAGATTTAAATAAAAGGATAAAAAATAAATAAATAAAGGGATAAAAACTCAATTTTAAAATGAGACAGCCACTTCATTCTTACTAGGGGTCTTCGTAATTGTCTTCTGTTCTTCCCAAGCAGCATGCTGGACACCTTCCAACGTGGGGGGCTCATCTTCTAGTGTCATATCCTTTCGCCTTTTCATACTGTCCATGGGAGTCTCCAGGCAAGAATACTGGAGTGGGTTGCCATTTCCTTCTCCACCCCAGCGAACCATGTTTTCTCAAAATTCTTCACTGTGTCCCATCCAATTTGGCGTGGCCCTGCCTGGCATGGCTCATGGTTTCATTGAGTTATGCAAGCCCCTTCGCTACGAGAAGGCTGTGCTCTGTGAAGGGGTGAGCCACCTCTGCCACGTGGTAAAAGCTATTTATTGTTTGTTGAATTCGCAGGCCAGTATTAAAGCACATCTCTCTTGTGTCCCTCACCTGAAACTAGTCTAGCGGGGGGCATGAGCAGCTCTCAGGGGAAAGAGCAGGAGCTCTGGTATAGGTACTTCTTTGCCCTGGCACAGTCCTCTCCCCTCTCAGCAAGAATCTCAGGGTTTTATTTTATCAAGGAAGCTGACATGTCATCACGGGAGGGGGCAGGCTGAGGGGCTGACGTGCAGTCTGCTTCTCAGGTTGTAGTCCCGCTCAGGTTACGTCTGCTGTACTCAAGGCAAACTGGAGAACGGAAGACAGCGAGGGATGCGGGGTGGAGCCCAGCAGGTTTATATTTCAGTCTCTCTTAGCAGGACTGAGGGCAAGATACCCACGGTTCTGAACCTCTCCTCTTCTCATGAAAATGAATATGAACATAAAGTATATACATCTATCTTGATGGGTTTAGAAAATTGGAGACAATTTGTGTAACATTTAAATTGGAATACACTCAAATGTGTAGTTAAGGCGACTGGAAGTAACCCAACTTAAACCTAACTAGCAACAACAAAAAAGTGTTTGCACACGCAAGTGAAAACTCAGACGTGCTCTAGCGACCATCAGGACTCAGTTTCTCTCCACTCTTCCCTTTGCTGTACTGGCTTCATTTCCAGGCTTTCGAAGCCGAGGGAAGATGTAGAGGAATGTCATCCTTCCTGTCAGTAGTCCCAGCACGAAGGAAGATGCCTTTTCCTTTTTTTCCTCAGAGGTTCTGCACATGTCCCAAGATCCAGACTGACTGGACCACTCTCAGGTGACGTGTATTGCCATCACCATTTTAAAATAAGAAATGGCTGGTTGGTGGTATAGTCAACCCTCCTTGTGTCTAGAGGAGAAAACGTCAGCACGGAACCAGTAACTGACCTGGTGGATGGAACAGTGCTAATTATCAACATGAGCCACAAGTCTTCACCTGGTCTAATAAGTGTCTGGATGCAGCTGTCAAAACTGTTGCACATTACAATCTGGGACAGTTGAAAAAAGAAGAAACACAATGTCCTCCATGTCTGGCAACTACTCCTTGGAAATCTGATTTAATTGTTTGAGATTAGACTCAGGTACCAATGTTCTTTTAGTCATCAAGATGGCTCCAATGGGTCCCCAAAGTTGAGAATCCTGGTCGAGGGATACTTATTTTACTGATCAGCCTAGAGCCAAAATTAGAACCTCACTTAAACCACGTATACCAAAAACAGAAGCGGGGGTGGGGCGGGGGTTGTACCTTAAAACAAATCCAAGAATTACTAAAAGCAATTCTTGTAGTATTACTAAAAGTAATTAATTACAAAAATTACTAAAAGCAGGGATGGATCCTAGCTGGCAAAAACACAAGTGTACTGTTACGTAGGCCACATAGCTTATCTACACAACCACTGCCCATCTATTTTGTTGCAAACCTTCCCAAGTTTTCAACACTCTAAAATGGAAAGTCTTGGTTCTTCCATGTGAACTGGCCTAAATATTACAGGGAGAATTATTCTAACTGCAGAAATATAAAAGTAACCTTTTAACACACAAATCACCATTAATTTACATGTAGGAAAGAAAGGAAATCAGAAATGCTGGATGAAGCCCAAAGCTTTGGACGAGAGCATGTATTATGGGACGAGAGAAGATGAAGAATGAAAAGTCAGCAGAGGGTTCCTTGCTCCTGGGTACATTTTTATGGAGGTCAGGGCAAGTATGAGTGAGTGAAAGTCGCTTAGTCATGTCCGATTCTTTGAGACACCATAGACTATACAGCCCACAGAATTCTCCAGGCCAGAATGCCGGAGTGGGTAGCCTTTCCCTTCTCCAGGGGATCTTCCCAACCCAGGTTTCCCGCATTGCAGGCGCATTGGGAAGCCCCAGGGCAAGTGTGCTTTAGATTTATTTAGCAATGTTTGGCTGCCATTGTTCTTAGAGGAGAGAATAGTTACCATTCAACAAATGTAACCAGTCACTATGATTTCTCTACATTATAATCTACATTAATGATTAAGAGGGTTAGGTTAGAGATATGTAGCTAATGCTACGTCTCTTAATCCTCAAGACTGAAACCACGCAGGGAAAATTCTCAGACAAGCCTTTAATTTCCACAGTGAATGCTTCCAGGAATTCCACTTACTGTTCCACACATCGCTAAGCTGCCCTCAGGATTACAAAGAAGATCAGCTTCCACATATTTTGGTACCAGTAATGCCACAAGTTCTACATTATTATAAGGAACATCCATCATTTGCCTGTGACCCGGAACACTGTGGTTTGAACATCAGGCAATCCTATGGCAGCAGAAAATTTTCATGATTTGGCAACAAAAATTCTAGGTGATCACATGGAATGCAAGTCAAAACATTCTCATATTCCTCCTCAGTGTATTAGGTACTTATATGGTCAGTCATGCGTTTTAGGTCTCCACCCTGTCTCAATGCTTGAGTTTTCAGATTGAAAAAAAAAAAAAAAAAAATTCTCCTCAAGTGGTCATCCAGGGTAGAATGTGAACTAAAGTATTTATACTCTAGGAGTTTTATACTGCTTAACTTGCCAACCATGTCGGTGACATGTTTAAATTAATGACATTCTCTAGAACGTTTGTTGATCCTCAAACTACATTCTGCAGTGAGATGTCAATTAAGAACATTTTGGTACATGCCAGCTATAATGGTTTTCACCTGATGTTAGTAATGAGTGCTCCGAAATGTTTTTAATATTAACAAACATACAAATCATTTCTAAGAAATATTTGAACATGGTGAAAGAATGACCTAAAGTTCCTTTTCTTTTTTTTCATTAAAATGAACACATCTACATTTATGTTTTTACCTTGGGGAGGAAATATTTTGAGGACCCCTTTAGCAATCTTCTATAGTCTATAAACTCTTTCCCAGAATACTTTTTTAAAATAAGTAAAAGAAAATAGAATTAAAGAGAATTATAGAATTATAAAGAAATGAAGTTTATTAGAACATATTGATGCAGGTTCACAGACCTGAAGTTCCTGTGGATTTAAGGACCTAATCTTTTGTGTGTGTGTGTGTGCGCTACGTTGCTTCAGCCATGTCTGACTCTTTGCGACCCTATGAACTGTAGCCTGCCAGACTCCTCTGTGAATGGGATTTTCCAGGCATGAATACTGGAGTGGGCTGACCCCCTCGAGGGGATCGTCCCGACGCAGGGATTGAACCTGTGTCTCTTACACCTCCTGCACTGGCAGGCGGGTTCTTCATGGCTAGCGCCAATTTGGAGTCAGTCAGTTCGGTCGCTGAGCTGTCTGACTCTTTGTGATCCCGGGACTGCAGCACGCCAGGCCTCCCTGTCGGTCACCAACATCGCCACCTTGGAAGTCCCTTCTCAAAGATTTCATTCAAGAGGGAGTTCAAGGCATTTCAACAAAACATGTTAGAAAGTGCCTTGTCAGAGGAGACAAACTCACACTTAGAGGGATACTAGGAGAAAGGGTGACAGCAGATATGGGAATGATGGGGACTGTGGCAAAATATAAAGCACATGCCTGCCCTGTCTACAGAGGGAGCCAAAAGATTTTTCCCACATGGAAACATAAGACCCTTATGGCCATTTATTTCCCTTTTGCAAGAGAAGACAGACATCTAGATTTTCATATGAACTATACAGATGGGTTAATGTTGGCTTGAGAAAAAATTAAACACCGGGACAAAGGGAATGCAGACAAATCTTTTATCATATTTGTCTGGAGGGCTACAAGTTTATAAATTCAGGTAAGTAAGGAGAATTGGAAGAAATTAATTATTCATATTTTAGTGTATCTTTTACTATCAGTATCTTTATTACATTTATTTTTAAAATATAAAAATAAATTTAAATTTCCCTCCCGAGAGTGGCAGCAAGATACCATAAAATAATAAAAGTCTCTAGGAGGCAAATTGCTTAATGATTCCAAGAAACATTTACTGAAAACCTGTGTCTATGTGCCAGGTAATATATAAACCGGTGAGAGTATAAAGATTAAAACATTCTTTCCAAAGCTTACCCACCAGTGCATAAAGAATTGTACCAAAAGAACACAATACAATCTGTTAAGGCTGATCATCAGTTCAGTTCAGTTCAGTCACTCAGTTGTGTCCGACTCTTTGCAACCTCATGAACCACAGCACGCCAGGCCTCCCTGTCCATCACCAACTCCTGGAGTTTACTCAAACTCATGTCCATCAAGTCGGTGATGCCATCCAGCCATCTCATCCTCTGTCATCCCCTTCTCCTCCTGCCCCCAATCCCTCCCAGCATCAGGGTCTTTTCAAATGAATCAGCTCTTTGCATCAGGTGGCCAAAGTATTGGAGTTTCAGCTTCAGCATCAGTCTTTCCAATGAACACCTAGGACTGATCTCCTTTAGAATGGACTGGTTGGATCTCCTTGCAGTCCAAGGGACTCTCAAGAGTCTTCTCCAACACCACAGTTCAAAAGCATCAATTCTTCAGAGCTCAGCTTTCTTTATAGTCCAACTCTCACATCCATACATGACCACTGGAAAAACCATAGCCTTGACTAGATGGACCTTTGTTGGCAAAGTAATGTCTCTGCTTTTTAATATGCTGTCTAAGTTGGTCATAACTTTCCTTCCAAGGAGTAAGCATCTTTTAATTTCATGGCTGCTGTCACCATCTGCAGTGATTTTGGAGCGCCCCAAAATAAAGTCTGACACTGTTTCCACTGTCTCCCCATCTATTTCCCATGAAGTGATGGGACCAGATGCCATGATCTTAGTTTTCTGAATGTTGAACTTTAAGCCAACTTTTTCACTCTCCTCTTTCACTTTCATCAAGAGGCTTTTTAGTTCCTCTTCACTTTCTGCCATAAGCGTGGTGTCATCTGCAAATCTGAGGTTATTGATATTTCTCCCGGCAATCTTGATTCCAGCTTGTGCTTCCTTCAGCCCAGCATTTCCCATGATGTACTCTGCATATAAGTTAAATAAGCAGGGTGACAATATACAGCCTTGACGTACTCCTTTTCCTATTTGGAAGCAGTCTGTTGTTCCATGTCCAGCTCTAACTGTTGCTTCCTGACCTGCATACAGGTTTCTCAAGAGGCAGGTCAGGTGGTCAAGGCCGATCATAGAGATGTGTAAAAAGTACAAAGGGAGTAGGAGGTACATCCTTCCAGAAGATTGGCAGGATTCTCAGAGGAAAGAACTCTTTGAGTAGACCTTTGTATTAAGGGGCCCAGATTATTAATGATCTTATGCAGACGACACAAAGTGTGGTATAAAGGGGAGCACATAGTCCCTGGAGCCAGACTACTTGGGTTAAAACCCTATCACTTCCAACTCACTTACTGTGTAACTTTAATCGAGTTATTTATCCTCTCTGAGCCTCAGTTTTGTATATATGTCAAGTGTTCTTTTGTGTCTAAAAATTAGCTATTATTATTTATTATTATAATTCTGGTTAGGATGCTGGTTTCATTCAGCTTGTTTCTTCCAGAAGACTAGTGTTGCATTGTAATGCTTTCGGGCAATTCTAGGTTTGTCTAGTTGAATATATGGATCTCTGGTTGAGAAGAAAGTACAGTGATGAAGGCTAGAGCCTCTTACACTGAGGACATAGCCTGAGGCATATTCAGCGAAGGCCCAGAGTTTGAATCTCCCGGACGCTAGTGTTTAATGGGTAGGGAGAGTAGGGGCCATGCTGGGAAAGACTGAGGGCAAGAGGAGACGCGGCGACAGGTGAGCTGGTTGGACGGCATCACTGACAGTGACATGATGAGCAAACTCCGGGAGACAGTGAAGGACAGGGAAGCCTTCCTAAGGGCCAGACATGACTGAGCGACTGAACAGTAAGAGAGGAGGCAAAATTTGCAGAAGCATAACAGAAGGCCAGAGAGGCAGTAGAAGGTAAACAGAAAAGCGATGTCTAAAGCGCAAGAGAAGAAATGATTTTAGAGAGAGTATAGTCAACACAGAAAACACTACATTGGGATCAGTAATTATGGTGACTGACAAGCATCTGTATTTAACAATTGGGAAATCTTTAATAAAGTAATTTAAAATTGCTCCTTGATAGCTGACTTATAGAAAAGACTCAAGTTTTAGTTTCCATTAGCCTTAATTTTAATTGCATATCTTGAGAAAGAAAAATTTAAAAGAATTAAAAAACAACTAGGCTCCTCTATCCATGGGATTCTCTTGGCCAGAATAATGGAATGGGTTGTTGAGCCCTCCTCCAGGGGATCTTCCCAACCCAGGGATCAAAACTGCATCTCTTAGGTCTTTACCACTAGTGCCACCTAGGAAGCCCAAACACAAAGGTAGTTTACAGGGAAGGATATTTGCACCTTTCCCAAGAAATGCCTTCTGTTACTAAGATTGGTATTATGAAAAAGTCTACTTATTTTGGCAGTGTAGAGTATAAAGCATAAAATGTTGAGTGTTACCACTGGAATCAAGTCCTGACTCTACCACTTATATATACCACACTTATATATACCACTTATATATACCACATACTTATCAAGTATGAGGTCCAGAGAAAATTATTTACTTGTCTAAGCTTCCACTTTCTCAAGCGGGAAATGGAGGACCACTGTCCCATAGGATTTTGTTGGGACAGGGGAAGATATTGCACATAAGGGATTCAGCACAAGGCCCCTTACAACAAAAGGTAGCTTATGATATTTACCCATCGTGAGTAATCATGAGAAAGTTTGAGAATTGTTTTTAAAGTATAAGGACTTTTGGAAGAATTCAGTTCATTTCAGTTCAGTTCAGTCACTCAGTCATGTCCGTCTCTTAGCGATCCCACAGACTGCAGGATGCCAGGCCTCCCTATCCATCACCAAGAATTCGTCTTTCCATACACCAACAAAAACCTTTAAGTTCTTTCTAGCAGTGCAGCCTTCCTTGCCCAATCACTGGGAGTCTTCTAGGAGAATCAAGAGCCAGATCCATAATTTCCAAGACACAAGAGTTGAGTAAGCTTTGTGCTTCTCATCAACTGGGGGCTGGCCAACATATTTCTTCATAACCAATAAAATGTATGACTCATCAAACAAAACACATCAATTTCTATACCCAAAGCAAAGTCACACAATCAACTGCCAAAGACACACAAATGATAATACTAATGGTACATCACAGGTAACATTATCATATCCCCAAATTTTCTAATTAACCTGATATTTCAGAAAGATGATAAAACAAAATATTTTTTAAAATATATTATTCTTTTACTTTATAATAAATTAAAGAAAATAAATTAATAAAATATACTAAAACTATCTGGGAAAAAGCTTTTGTAAATTCATCATCTTAGTTTCAAAGTCCATGGTAGTGTCTCATTTTGAATTTAAAACTAATAAAATAATCCTAAAAAATGGCCTAATCTGTTATTTACTTTGTATTTTTATGAAAGACTACTACGTTTTATTTTTAGCAATATGGTCATTAAAAATATGACTATTCAGGGAAATGGAATCCCAGGAAGTATGATAGTACTATAGATCTTAAGGCCACCAGAGCAGATGTTCCTAATCATACTAAAAACACAAACACACAAACCAGTTTGTTCCAGCTACAGAATTAGAAAAGTGCATATAATTTAACAGTATGAAAAGTAGTTCAAGCCAGGAGGTAGTAAAATTGCAAAAAATATAAATCTACAGAGTCTGTGCCAAGGAACATTTTACAAATTCTCAAGGCTGAAAAATCAGTTTCTTTTCTTGCTACAAGTAGGAAGTTATTACCTGAATTAGTTTTTAAAAATACAGTGAATATATCTTTAAGGAAAACACACACACACACACAACCCACACATGCTCATACACCATATGCACACCAGTTACCTAATAGTTTTTACCCAGAGAAACATCTATCCAAATCTAGAATATCATTTATAAACAGCTTCGGGAAAGTTAAACTTATCATCAGTTTAAATGTATAATTGAGAAATAAATAGTACATAATGTGATACAGAATTAAATTGGCATGTACAGTAAAATGTAAGCTCTAAGGACAGAGGATTCTCTTAGCAAATAATGATCTTGGCCAAGAGCCTCCTTTATGTACAGACAGCTCTATTCCTTGCTTATAGCAACCCTCAAGGTTACAACAGGTCATTGCATGCAGCTAATTAGGTTTACAAATGATACATTCAAGCCAGGTGATATTTTATAGCTTTGAGCCAACCTAAGTAGAAAGCTGTATTAGTAAGGTCAAACGATAAAAACTCATGATCCCACAATTACTGATCTTTTACTTATATAGTATGAATTTTAACATTACAAATATATAATGCCATTAAAAATTGGTTTGATGCTTACTATCTCTCAAAAATAGCATAAAGAAAGAAAAAGACAAGTAGAAAAACTTTTGTATACAGATATTCAATGTGTTTATCCTCCCAAAGTTAATTAAAGTCAATTTTTTTAGTAGACTTTAGGTCACAATACTCTTCCAAGAAAGCAAAGTGATATCTATTCTGTATAAAACAGGAAAATCAAATGCAGTACATTACCTTGTGCTACCTGTTGAACGGCCAGCATTATCCCAGAAACAGTATCCGGAAGCAAGTTTTCTTTCAGACTGTAATGTGTCGCCCAGTCCAAAATAGGCAGCCGCCGTCTACACCACTGTTTAAAGTCTTCACAATTGGGGACACGCATCTTACTCCAGAGTATGCTTTTCTTTTTCCTTTCTGCCCCTGTCATTTTCAGATTACCTCTTGTAGATTAAACTTCTTTACACAAGATAAAAAATTGTTGAAGGTCACCTCCCTTCAATGCCAGACTCCAAATTGTCTGTGGTTTACAATTGTCAAAGCTACCCAGGAAATAATAAAAGAGAGAGATTAACAAAAGCATATATATATATATATATATATATATATATATATGTATGTAAATATATATGCAGCCAGGCTGCATGTTTTATTATGGTATGGCTAATTATTCTGGATAAAAGATGCAGATTAAAACCATGAATTTCTATCTGAATGAGATGGAGAAATGGTACCTGTTAGTGTAATATTTTCTGATCTTGGAAAAGTAGTGGATTCAGTATTAAGTTGATGTAGAGCTCTCTTGCCAGTAATTCCCCTTATACTCACTGTAGTCTGATGTTTTGGCTTATATCCCAGTGGCTAATGAGGTAGTTCTGGGCATGTGTTGTAAGTGGGCTGGGTTATGCTAAAGAAACCAGGAAGCATTCAGCTATCCCTGCATTCTCCCGACAAACCATGCAAAATCATAAAACCAGAGAGGTTTTGTTATGCAAGATGTAGTCGGAGAATCTAGATTTACTTTGGGAAGTGGGTATTTTCAGTATATCAAATGACTGCCATTTCTGAAATATTCAGAAACCTAAGAGGCTTTGCTAAATGCTCTTATCTTTTTCCCCCCTGGGAGACGAGCTTTTCATTCACGAGAAACATTCAGACAGCCACTGCCCAGTCTGGCAACAGAATAGCCAGTTCTCATAAAACAGAAATTTCATTTCATGGGCTAGGAAAATAAGCTTACAATGAACAATTATTTGTGGCAACATTTCTTCCTTGTCTCTAAAATGTTTACTCAGTTTTTTCTATTTTTCCAAGTCATATAATTCTCACACTCAGCACTATCCTAACTTAAATTTCCAAGGAATAACATACGGTTCATAATATTGTTTGAAGAGTTCCCAACATTTTTTATGATTCTTCCCTCTTTTCATAAAACTTTTGGGGGGGGTTTCTCTATTTCAGAAAGGATGTTACATTTTATAATGGAATAGTCAGGCTGTCAAAGACCTTGATTTTATGATTGTTAAGTCCCAGCCCCGAGAAGAAACAGCCTGCATTTATGAGACTGTGCCATTTGAATTAAACCAAAAAGCTAATACATTAATAAAAGATGTGAAGCCAAGAAGAATAGCCATGTACATAGTTTGCTGCAGCCCTCTTAATGCCTATTACTCCAGAGTAGAGATCTGTCTTCTGGAAGTCTTTAAAATAACAAAATATTGCTACTTGGATACCTCGGCTACTTCCAGTGTCTCTGGCTGTAACTTTTCCCATTGTTTTTAACTTAAGGTGAAGAACTACTCTCTCAGTCCTCCACAAATAACATCACTGGCTTTCTATCTGTGCAAAAATACTTTTCTTTTTAAATGCTATGAATCCTAAATATATAGCAATATATGTACAGTTTATTCATATGTGCAGAATAGAATTTACTTTGTATTTTTCCAGTTGTTTATACATGTTACATTTATGAACATTTCATGAGATTTAGAGTCTCACCAGAGACTCATAATATTTTGACCCTATCCTTTTAGTGTGAGACGTAGATTCATCAGATAAGTAAATTCACCTTTAATAGAGATGTTATGTTGCTTTTTCTTCACAAACAGCAATCTAACTTTGTTCTATATACTTTACCCATTACATAAACAAAGAAATTCAGAAGCTATGTATAAAATGAGTATTATTACTTTTAAAATCAAAATTAACACTAATGATTCTTTTTTCAAAATATATTTAGGTTGAAAATTCAAATCCAAGTTAAGAAAATGAAAAAAGTAACTGAAAGCTTAAATACTGAAATAATCACTCAATACCTATGATTTGTGCAATTTCAATCTGTTAAAAAAAATCTTTGTGTTAAATGCTAGTACCAAAGAATTCATATGAACAGAATTTCTGGAATTGAAGATGAATCTATATAGAAACATCTAAGCACAGTAGTGCCAGCAATTGCTCTAAAACATCCAAAGACCAGGAAGGCTCCCATGGTGACTCCGTCAAGAATCTGCCCGCAACGCAGGAGATCTGGGTTCGATCCCTAGGTTGGGAAGATCCCTGGAGAAGGGAATGGCAACCACTCCTGTATTCTTGCCTGAAGAACTCCACTGATAGAGGAGACAGTTCATGGGATTGCATAAAGTCTGACATGACTGAACGACTAACACTTTCACTTTCATTCCAAGACCAGGGGCGAAAATAATTAGTTTGATAAAATAGTTCTGAAGTCTCTCAATTAAAAAAAAAAAAAAAAAAAAAAAAACTCCTAAAAGTTAGGGTAAATCTTTCCTAAAAATATTTTTTAAATTTCAGGTTTTCTTCCAACTCCATGTGCTTTGACATTATTTAAAACATGCCAAAATCTCACTCTAAAGCACGCTATCAAGTGTAGAATTGATTATAATCAGCAACTCAAAAAAAACTTTTATGAAGAAATTTATGCACACCCATGAGACTCTCAGAGCACTTTACCTAGCCTGTAAAATTCAAAGCTAAACATATTTATTCAAAAATTTCAATGGCTAAAATTAGCTTAAAATTCAGTGCTACATGTCATCTATATGAGACATCTCTTCCCAAATGTTCAGGCAACAGCTATACAAATAAAAACATGAACTTATTATCTCCACATAAAACAAACAAAAAAGAAATTCTCCTTCCTAAAATATTTTAATCGTGTCTCTGACATGTTTGAACTTCCAGTGATTTCTCATATTACACTCAAACTCTTTAGTGTAAACATGTGATCCTTTCTCCACCCCTTCTCTACTAGCTACTTATCGACTCTATTTAAATTAGCAAGTATTTATTGATCAATCACATTTTGCTAGATCACGTGAAATGCAATAGAAGGATGGGGGCGGGGAAGATATTGTCTATTTTCTAAGGATTACTTAGTGGAGGTTATAGAAAAAAGGCAGAATATAACAAATTAACAGTCAAGTCAGACAGTAAGTGTTACGGGAGTTCAGGATGGAGAGTTGCATTCCCACCGAGAACAAGCATTTCCCATCCAGCCTGTATTCTAGCAGATTCGTACACTCAACATCTGCTGCACACTGACTCCGGTTTTATACAGATTTCCCTAGTTCCACGTTCCTAGTTGTTTCCCTGTCTGAACACTTGCTCCGTACGTAACTTTTCCGTGAAAATTTCCCTGGCTTCCCTACAGTTCCGTTCTTCCTATACACCAAATATCTAGGTAACCTTTGGGTTATCCATAGGTGTACAGCTGTAGTCATTTTCACTGTCTATTGACTTTCTTGCCTAAAATTTACTGTGTGTGGTTTTATCCAGTTTGGCTCATGAGACTGTAAGTTACTTGAGTGTAGATATTATTCACATAACTTGCTTTGCCTCTTTCCTCAAGATCTAATGGAAGGTTCTGCAGACATAGGATCCACTCAGCAATTATTAACACATGCATATCCCTACTCGTGAAATTACCAGAGAATCATTTACTCTATCTCAACCTAGTTTCCAGGTTGTGCTGTTAAAGAATCAAGAAAATAGGTAGAGACAGAAAGACAGAGATAGTAGTGGGAAAAACAAGGAGAGATTCTGTCTTTACTTGCTCAAATTTTCCCTATTCTTTCACAATTATAAGGAAAATTCTATCTTTCCAGAGTAATTATAAAAAAAATTTTTTTAATTAAAATTTAAACACATAAAATAAAATAATAAAAATTATGAACTGAACCAGGTACAAATGAAGAAAAATGTTGAAGAAAAACATTTCAAGAAACATTGTACACTATAAACTGGATCGTATTTCGTAGTTTTTGAGAGACACTTATTAAACTGAAATTCTTCTCATATTACTTTTGATTGTAACATTATGCTTCTTTGAATGTGGTCTTTGTGGAGAGCAGGATACCTAAAGTAGTGATTTATATTCAGGTTACACTCAGAAATGTAGACTCATAAATCTCAGAGGGCATTAACTCCAAATTCAAGTCTACTTTAGAAAGTTGATCTACAGCATTTCTAATAAGAGGACCTTGCAAGAGGTTCCCATCTGAGTAGGTAAGTAGCAGCTGAAACTAATCCATGGTCCACTGTCATGTAACTGGCATGGGGATACATCAATACAGAGGGAGCAAATTTTATTAAGTCATGCACTACATACGGTACCTTTCTCCCAATTTACCTAAAATATCTTATAGGTTGACACAGCCCTGAATCCAACCTATGTTTTAATTCTTCCAATGACTGTAATTGACAAGTTTAGAAAAATAACTCATTCCAATTTTCAGACACCCTAATTTTCAGAACATTATTTCTAATTACTGAGCCAATATCTGCCATTTAAAATGTCCACTCTTCAGTCTTTATCCTAATCCCTGTGACATGCACAACAGTTCGGGATTGATTCATTTAGTGCTATCCCTAAAAAGCTCTGATTTTTGGTGGTGCCGTTTTAGAAATACTGAGACATATAAATGTGCTGCACATATATGTCAATTACAGTCCTAAACAGTGCATTTCACGTTTTACTCATGACAGGCCAACCAGTATAGTAGGGGGAACAAAATTCTATTCTTTCAGTGTTGATTGCTCATGTAACTTACTTTGTTTTCTTTGAATTAAATAACACTTTCCAGTCTGTTTCTTTAATGTGTTTTTCCTTCTGCCATTATTTTGTGACTTATTTTGACTCATAATAGGGGTCAAAAGGAGATAGTTTTCGTGAAGTGAAAAAAATCACTTGTACTTTCAAGTGTGTATTTACAAGGATCCAAGGCATTTTCAGAGAAAAAGGAGGGAATGGGCAGGGAGCAAAGAGAGGGAGGCAGGACAGAAGGTGTTTGGACTGCATGTTTGCGTCCCCCTAATATTCTTATGATGAAACCCTAACAGCCAATGAGATGGTATTAGAAGTTGGGGCTTTTGTGAAATAATTAGTTTTATACACAGTCTTGAGGGTGGAGACCACAGTTGGATTAGTATCTTTACAAGAAGAGAGAGACTAGAGCTTACTGTCTCAGCCATGTGAGGATACAAAATCTCTTGGTGCCTTGATCTTGGGCTTCTGCATCTCCAGAAATGTGAGAAATAAGTGCTTGTTGTTTAAGCCATGCAGTCTGTGATGTTTTTGTTTATAGGAGACTGAACTGAAAAAAAGGAAGGGAGAAAGGGAAGCAAGAATGGAGTAAAAAGGAGAAAAAAAAAAAAACAGTAACAGTTCACTAAGTATTAGTAAAAACCCCCTTCTCATTTCTGACCAACAATTGATAAATGGTAAGTAAATTAAACTATAGCTGGGGAAACAGCAGGACTTGAACAGATCTGATGATACCAAAAGAGGGGATTATCCAATAGAAATTCACTTCCTAAGAAGTGCATGGTTGTGAATCTATAACTGCTACTTCAGATGTCCTATTTCTAGGAATAATAACATTTTTTTGTACTAAGGGAAATACGTGTAAATATTTTATGTCCTTTTATTTAATGTGGATTTCTTGTAGGCAGCATAGGGTTGGGTCTTGCTTTTGTAATCCAGTGTGACAATCTCTGCCTTATTTGGAGCATATAGACCATTTATGTGTAACATGGTTATTGATATGGTTGGGTTTAAAACTATCATTGTAATTTATTTTATAATTATCTCATCAGCTTTTTATTTTTTTCCTTTTATTACCAACTTTTGGATCATTTTTATTATTCTATTTTACTCCTTTGTTGGTTTACTAACTATACTCTTATATTGATGATTGCTTTAGAGTGTGTAAGTGTGTTAGTCATTTATTCACGTCCAACTCTTTGCGACCCTATGGACTGTAGCCTGCCAGGCTCTTCTGCCCATGGAATTCTCCAGGCAAGGACTGGAGTGGGTTACCATTCCCTTCTCCAGGGTATCTTCCCAACCCAGGGATCAATCCTAGGTCTCCTACATTGCAGGCAGATTCTTTACCGCTGAGCTGTCAGGGAAGCCCTTAGAGTGTATAGCGTACATCTTTACCTATTAAAGTTTATCTTCAAATGATAGTATAGCACTTCACATTTAGTATAAGGACCTTACAACTGCATACTTCCACTTTCCTTTGTATTAACGTTGTGTTCATTTCTTTCTTCCTGCAGCCATCCACAGGTGACAGGGTGCTGAACAAAGGCACTTTGGTTTAACATTCAGGTAGAGGGGCAGGGTTCCGAGAGGCGGGCCATTATGTATAAACATATCCTTTCAGTGAACGAAAGCAACAGTTAAAGAGACTGATCCAACATGGAGTCAGCTCTTTCCTGAAACACACCAAACATTGTCGCTTGTATTATTAATCGTTTATGTTACTATAATAAAATACCACAGACTGGTTAGGTTAAGCCACAGAAATTTATTTCTCACAGTTCTGGAGGACTGGAAAGTCTAAGATCAAGGAGTCGCCAACTTGGTTCCTGATAAGGGCTTTCTTCCTGGCTTGCAAAGAGCCGCCATCTCACTTTCTTCTTCACCTGACAGAGAGAAAGAAGCAGCACCTCATGATGTGACCTAAACCGAATTATCTCCTGAAGGCTCCGTCTCCAAATGCCATCATACTGGGGGTTAGTATTTTCAGATATGAATTCGGGGGGCAGGACATGGTCCATAGTATTACCCGAAATCTGATTACGCATGTCATATAAGTCTTTATTCAAATCAGCAAATAAGAAAACCCAGATACAATGGCTAGACTCTGTCCTTCAGATTGAAATTTATTCTTTAGTAGAAATTGAGAACAGTCAAACAGGACTTTTTTTTAAAATTTTGTCCACACAAGTCTCTTAAGAATTTGTATCAAACTTATTACTGAAATCAAATATACTGTCTTCAGTAGGCATGTAGGTTTTCAATCCGGTAACTCTATTAAAAGAGATGATAGAGCTTATCTAATAACTTCATTACTCTGGGTACAGAGTACTCATCTAGAAGGTATCATTTATAATAACAGAGAAAAAAATAGACTCTGGAATTGTGTTACTCAGAAGAAAAATGTCTAAAATACTCCATATAGTCTATATTGCAGCAAAGAGATCATCCAAAAAAGCAAGCTTCCCCAACACTGTCAGTGTTTGATTTATGCAATCACTTTTAGTGGAAATACAATATTAGCGAGGATATTTTAGTGTTACATCATTAAGTCTTAAGTCTTAAAGTTGAAATTGTACCTAGGAGTGACTCCTAATGAAGAGGATTCAAATTGTGTGGAAATCATTTTTATAGCATTCCTGAGAAACGGTCACAGGTTTTTATGCATGAAATAGGGGGCTAGTCGAAGATTCAGGACTGATAATTACCCTTAGGGTCTCATTTACGTGCAACAAGAAGTGTTTTTTATCCAAGATAATGACTGTGTACATGAAATATGAGTAAACTTACACAACTGAAAAATTTTTTAAATGCTCTCATATATACATACATATACATATATATATATATATATATGTATTTAATACATGTGTATTAAAACACCAAAAATTAAAACTCAGGTCTCTACTTATTTCATTGCTTTTATTTTCCATGGTCAAATTCCATTGTTCTGTATACTTTGTGTCAAGGATCAATAGGGTATAAGCAGAACACTTGTACTTTGATAAGAATTCAGAAGCCATTAATTTTTTTCAATAGATTTCATTTTTCTGATTACTACAAAATCAAATTCCTATTATAAAATAGAAAGTTTTGTAAAGTATAGATGGTGGTGTTAAAAAAAAGATGTTTCATGATCACACTGTTGATTAAAGTTCTGCTTGTAGTTTGTTCCATTTTTTCCTATGAAACATTTTTCTTTACATAACTGAGACAATGCTGTATACAAAATATTTCTTTAAATTTCACTGAGCATTATAACCCTTTGCTATATCATGAAAAACTCTTAGAGAACACAATTTTTTAATGACTGTATAATATTCCCTCATAAATGTATACCAAGATTTACATCATTTTCCTAGGAGTAGATACTTTGGTTCTTCCAGTTTTGTGGATTTTTTTTTTAAGATAACACTGAGATACACATCTTACTAATAGTGCTTCAATGAGGCTTTTTTTGGGCTACCATCTCATGCTATCCCAGATGTACAAGAAACTGATCTTTTGAGGGGTTTTACTGAGACGTTCTTCAACATGTTGACTTCCACAGTACTTAAATGATGCTCACTTTTCTGGACGAATTGACTTCCCAAAAGAAATTTAGAGTGCTTACACTTAGAATATCCTGGGACACTGAAGCCATGAAACATATTTTTCTTTTGAGTCAGTTTTTCTTTTTCTTACTTGTTTACATTCAATATTTATAATTCAAATATCGGCTGCTAAAACTAATGTCTTATTACCATAATGTACATAATAACATTCAGAAATTCTCAATGCTCAAGCTTATTTGTCCTTAGGAAGTCAAACTGGGTAGTTAAGTATAACTCAGATATCAAAGTCAAACAAATAAAAAAAATTTATCATTTATTGGAAGATGTAGACAAATGTTAAAGCTGAAACTCCAATACTTTGGCCACCTGATGTGAAGAGCTGACTCATTTGAAAAGACCCTGATGCTGGGAAAGATTGAAGGAAGGAGGAGAAGGGGACGACAGAGGATGAGATGGTTGGATGGCATCACTGACTCAATGGACATGAGTTTGGGCAAACTCTAGGAGTTGGTGATGGACAGGGAGGCCTGGCGTGCTGCAGTCCATGGGGTCCAAAGAGTCGGACAAGACTGAGTGACTGAACTGAACTGAACTGGAGACAGATATTGAAATAATTTTAGTTATTGAAAATTCAAAACTTTGAGGTACATTTTAGGCCTTTCATAAAGCATTTCTTTCACTTCAAGAAGTAGCACATAGAGAATAGTACCGGAATTCTCATTCTCCCAATTAACTAGTGGTATAACTAAAATTTATGTGAAAAGCTTTAAGATTTATGTTGCACATAGATTACAAAGATATTTTATAACATAATCACCATACATTTGGCAGTTACATATATATGTGTGTGTATATATATATATGTATATGTGTGTGTGTGTGTGTGTGTGTGTGTGTGTGTGTATACTAGAGGAGACAAATTAAGCCCCAGGGAACATTACTCTTTATTCATGTCAAAAGGAGAACATGAAAAAAAGAAATATTTGAAGCACTGTATTGTGAAGCCAGATAATCAACCAGCATGTTGGCAAGCAAAGCTAAAATTTCATGCCAACTTTTCAAGGTCTTTCAAGGGAGGATTTTGATAAGTAGAGTACCAAGGACAATATCTTGCATATAGGAGAGGCACTGATAAATGTTAGTGTTTAGTTCCTATACATTTCTTTCATTAGTTGCTAGGATGACTTGAATAATATATTTCAATAGTGTCTTACTTCCAATCACTACTCAATTAGAATGGAATGCTTTCTCTTCCTGGGATGGACAATCTTATCCAGTTTATATGTTTTGCAAATCGGCCTACTTAGATCCAAATTGAGTAACAAGCCAAATCTATCGGGTTGGCCAAAAAGTTCCTTCATTTTTTTAAAGTAAAAATAAATGACACATTTTTTATTTTCACCAAAAACTTTATTGACACCATATTCACTGATTTGTTCCACTAGCTTCTGCCATTTTCTTTAGGCAACTTCATAATTCCATCATTCCAAAACTTTTTCTTTTTGAACAAAGAACTGTTTCAGGTGCTTTCTCTAGTCTTTTGGGGAACTGAAATTTTTTCCATTGAGAATTTTGTAAAGACCAAAATAAATGGATATTTGAAGGTACAATGGTTGGTGAATACAACAGATGAATCAGAACTTTCCAGACAAGCTGTAACAGTTTTTGCCTGGTCATCAAAGAAACAAAGAGTCTTGCATTATCCTGATGGAGGATTATGTGTTTTCTGTTGACTGATTCTGGCCACTTTTCATCAAGCACTGCTTTCAGTTGGCCTAATTGGGTTGGAATTAATCATTCATCTTTCCAGAAGGAGTTTATAACAGGGGACTCCTTTCCAATCCCACCATATACACAATACCATCTTTGGATGAAGACTGGCCTTTGGTGAGGCTGGTGTTGGCTTATTTCACTTGTACCACAATCTCACATTACTGTACAGTATCTACTTTTTAAATCACCTGTCACAATTTATTTTTTAAAAAAGAATGTTTTCATTATGTTTAAGTAGAGAATCTCATGCAGAAATATGGTCGAGAAGGTTTTTTATTTTTGCTTAATTTATGTTGAAGCCAAACATCAAAGTGATTAACAAAACCACGCTGGTGCAAATGATTTTCAATACTCAATTTGAGTATTTTGAGTATGTTGACCATATCTTGCAAGGTATAATGTTGATTGTTCTCAATTAATGTCTCCATTTGATCACTGTCAAGCTGACCTACCTAACTAGCCTACCTGACTGTGCAGTATCATCCAGCAAGGTATCTTCAGCACAAAATTTCGCAAACCTCTTTTGACATGTTTGATCAGCACAACACCATCTCCATACACTGCACAGAATTTTTGTGTATGAGTTTCCATTGCACTTTTACCCTTCTTGAAATAATAAGCATAATATGCCAAAAGTGTTGCTTTTTTCTTCCATCTTCAATATTAAAATAGCTATGGAAAAATTCACCAGTTTTGTTAAGTTTTTAAAAAATACATGCTGGTATGACAGCTGTCACAATACAGCCTGACAAAGGTGTCTCAAATGAAGCTGAAGACAACCAAGTGTCACCACAGCCATCTTATAGGAAAAAAATGAAAGAACCTTTCGGCCAACCCAGTACTTCCATCTGCCTTGCCTGAACTCAGAACTCTAAACTGCACTACAACATTATTTATCCTCGAGAAAATGGTCATATATCTCTGCTTAGTTTGAAGATCTGCATGACAACTCTCTGGCAAATAGAAGAGGGAAAAGTGGAAGCAGTGACAGATTTCACTTCCTTGGGCTCCAAAATCACTGCAGATGGTGACTGCAACCACGAAATTTAGAGATGCTTGCTCCTTGGAAGAAAGCTATGACAAATCTAAACAGAGTATTAAAAAGCAGAGACTCACTTTGTCAACAGAGGTCCATATAGTCAAAGTTATGGTTTTTCCAGTACTTATGCACAGATGTGAGAAAGAAAGAAAAGAAAGTTGAGCACCGAAGAATTGATGCCTTTGAACGGTGGTGCTGGAGAAGATTCTTGAGAGTCCTTGGACTCCAAGGAGATCAAACCAGTCAATCCTAAAAGAAATCAACCCTAAATATTCATTAGGACTGATGCTGAAGCTGAAGCACCAATACTTTGGCCACCTGATACAAAGAGCTGACTATTGGAAAAGACCCTGATGCTCTGAAAGGCAAAAGGAGAAGAGACCAGCAGAGAATGAGATGGTTAGATGGTATCACTGACTCAATGGACATGAATTTGAGCAAACTCCAGGAGACAGAGGAGGACAGAGGAGCCGCTATGCTACAGTCCATGGCGTCGCAAAGAGTTGGAGACAACTTAGCGACTGAGTAACAGCAACAAAAATGCCAACTTCATGTTTCCTTTTCAGACTCTAAACATTGCCATGTCCTCAAGTTGGTTCTAAATGCTTAAACTCTTACCTTTTTTTTTTTTTTAATCTTCTGGTATTTATATCCTTTAGATTCTGAAGATGATTAACCAAAAGTTCATCTATACCCTGGGTCAGTAAAGATGAATTAATTCAATTGAATTATTGAAATGAGGAGTTAAGAAGAATTCTGAAGCAGTGCATTCATGCTCAAAAAGAAAGTTTGCATAGATCTCTTAGTAATATCACCATGGTTTGGTGCGAATGTAAATTTACCATTATTGCTCTGGTAGTCTTTAATCTAAGGTAATTCTTTATGTCAGCCAGGAGAAATATTTTCATCTATAAATTGCTTTTAATAAATTTACTGGGGGTCTCATTCTAATCTATAAAACCATTCTAATCTATAAAAGCTGGGGATCTCATTCTAATCTATAAAAAATACATAAAATCTTAAAACTAGTGTGAAGTAAGAAGTGATGAATATGCTTATTAGTAGCACATAGTGTTTATACCTCTCAACTTTTTTACCTGTCTGTACAGAAAGGATTACTTTTGGGGGGCAGCCTATTAACCTGTACTTAAAAGAAGAACTTCATGGAATTAAATTAAATTTATACTCCCAAAGTCTCCAGTCCAATGAACAGTCTTATTATTTGAAACCACTGTTTTAATTGGCAGCTTTAAAAATTACAATGGATGATCAGAATGTTTTCTGATATATCTCATGGATTACTCATTCACAGGGAGGTCCCATGAATGAGGAAGCATGACACTTTAGGAGACTTAACATAATTAGGATTGTAAAACTAATAACAATAGATTTAAAAATTCAAGGTCTAAACTTCCTTCTGGAATTGATTTCTGAGATTAGGAATAAGGCAGATTGTATGTATGATCTTTCCCACACTCTAATCAGGAACTTAAGCAGATAATGCCAAAAATAGTGAGTATAGTGAATGCAACAAAGCAGTTTCTGAATCTGATGAAGCACTTTATGTATAGGCACTTTCATATGTAACCTCCATTCTCTCAGAGCACGTCTGGCAAGAAGCAGAAGCATTTAAGATTCAGATCACAGGATATTCCTTTAAAAGGACAAATATATTCCTCAGGAACAGAGGGGTAGATAAAGAAGAGAGAGAGTCCAAAATAAAGAGGGAGAAAATTGACCGAGCTTTGTTAAACTGTCCCAAATTAATTGAAAGGAAAGTAAGGTAATGTTGACAGATTTAGCAAATTAAAATACAGGAGACCTAGGTAAACTAGCATTTCATACAAATAAGAAATAATTTTTATTTAATATAGATATTCCCCATTCAATATTTGGGACATACTTATATAAAAAATAAATATATTTATTGTTTACCAAAGATACAGATTTTTGCATGGGTCATACTTATGCTAAGAAGTTATTAATATTTATCTGAAATAGGAATCACGTTTTATCTAGCAATCCTAAATTGAGGTTATCTGCTGTGAATGAAAATATTAGTAGATATATCAAATAAAATTTTTCTACAAATGTGAGTTTCCAAGAACATCTTTTAAAAAGTAATGGAAAGGAAACTAGGTTAACTCACTTCACTGTTTTTCCATAGGCCCTCTTATTTTGATACAGGCAACTTGATTGGAAACGCACACCATCGGAGATGTCACATCCTACCATTAGCTTGCTATGTGACTTGTGGCCACATCTGTCAATAAAGGGGCCAGGGTACCCGGTTCTGCCACTTCTTAGATTTATAACCTCCCACAAGTATGATTAACAGAAGGACTAAGTTAAACTACAAAGCACAAAGGTCATACAGAACCGACATATACTAGACATCGGTCTTGCGGTGACTAGCGCAGCAGTAGTAGTACTTAGTACTTTGTTCTACTATAAGCATGCGTACATAACGTATAATAGATAGCACCGTCAGAACTACTTGTAATTATGTTGATGATCAGTATTAGCTCCATTTCAGGCTAAAATAAACAACAGCACTTCCTTTGGAGCAGTTACTGGAGCCTCCTGCACCAACTTGGTGAAGCAACAGTGCCACCTAGTGGTTGTCAGGTCAGTTGTTCAGTCGCTAAATCATGTCTGAATCTTTGAGACCCCATGACTTGCAGCATACCAGGCTTTCCTGTCCTTCACTGTCTCCTAGAGTTTACTCTAACTCATGTCCACTGAGTCAGTTATGCCATCCAACCAGCTCATCCTCTGCCCTCTGTCAAGTCAGTAACAATTAAGAACACCTGGATAAAGGTGGCCAGGGCTTGTATCTACATAGACTTTATTATGTCAGTGATGACTTTTGATGGTACATAATATTTTCCACAATATAGCATATTGAATTAGTCCCACTTTGCATTAAAATGATGCACATAATACTCCCAAAAGGGTCTCAGCTATCTGCTGCTTTTACCTATTTTCACCTGATGGTCTAACATATGCTGTCAAAGAAACAAATTCCAACTCTTTTAATTATAAAATTACTCATAGTTTTCAAACTTCTCACAGTTCCTCCTAACTCTACTATTCCCTGATGATCTCAGCAGAAGGGGAGGAGGGTGTGGGGAGAACTGGAAATATGAATCTTGAGGTTTATTCAATTACCAGCTTCAAATTATTTTCCCTCTATTCAAGTTAGAAGTTTCTGTTTTCATTCTCATGCAGTCAAGAGGATCTATGATCTTCTTTTGGAATAGAAAAGATGTTATTTTCCTGAAATTCAAATTGAGATATAAATATTCAATCACAAATTTTGTTTCCGAATTAGCTGGACCAGTGTCTACTCCAGTTATATTTTATAGCTTCTGTCCTGAGAGCCTCTTGAGATAAGAGATTTATAGTTCTTAAGGTTATTTATGTGAGTAAAATTTTTAAGAAGTAGTGAAAAATGCAGCTTTTGCTCACTTCCAAAGATGTCAAGAGAAATTAAGAATCCCAAATAGCCTTTGGGGGAGATTTTACTCTGATTCTACTTAATCTGTTTCTTATTTGAGACTATTATAGACGTCCCAAGCCAGAATTCCATGGCCTAGTGGCCAACAGATAGTTAAATTAAGTTAAAATGGCGTTAAAACTGGTAATATATAGACTCAGATATGACTCATGAGTTATTAATCAATGACTGCTAGAAATACATCCTGAGTTTCTGAGAAATACATAGACACACATTTCAAACATCCACTAGGAATTATTCCTTTTAAAGAACCAAACTTTTTTACACATGTATTTTAAATCCCCAATGATTCTCTGTTATCAAAATACTTCTGTGACTCCCAGACCTTTCACAGTTCTTTCTTTCCCAGACTCTCCTCCATTCTGAAGTTTTCATAAATAGCTCATGACGGACATTGTTTCACAATGTTCCTAAACTGGTGGGAATTATGATGTTCTCTTTTTCTCCTGATAAGAATGAGTGAAAATATCCACGTGGATAATTTATTAGAAAGCACATGCTAGAGCCCCTATAATCAGTCCCAAACAAGAGCAAAACTCTATCGTGTAAGATTTCTTTCCTTCTCCTCCAGCTGCTCCTTCTCCACCTGATACCAGAGGGAGATAGCTTAGGTACACTTCTACCATGCAAAACTCGCAGACAGGCTTCCCTGTCCTTCACTGTCTCCCAGAGTTTCCTCAAACTCACGGCCATTGAGTCGATGATGGAGATGGAGGGAACAGCATGCAAAGGCCAAAGGTGGAAGCAGCATGGAAGCTTCAGGACACCGAAGGGAGTATGATGGGAGAGTGGTGAGCTTAAGAAAAGAGTGGAGAGAGGTGAGATCAGGGGAGAGGTAAGAAAATCACAGAATGAGCCACGTTAATGAGACGGGACTTTGTCAAGAACTTAATTGGCAGCCATTGTTGGCTCATAGCAGCTTATTCACAATAGATGGAAACTGGAAAAAAAAATCCAAGGTGAAGAATGAATGAATAAATAGTAGTATATTTATATTATGGAAAAATATTCAATAATAAAAAGGAACAAATTCATGATACATATAAACACTACGGATGAATCTCAAAACCATTATGCTGAGTGAAAAAAGCTTTACAGAAAATAATATATATAGTACAATTCCTTTTATATGAAATTCTGAAATGGGCAAAATCTATGGTGGAAAAACATCAGCATAGTAACTTCCTCTGGGAGATGAGGCAAGAATTTACTAGAAAGTAGAGCTGCCAGATAGAATACAGGATTTCTAGTTTGAATTTCAGATAAACTGCAAAGATTTTTTTTTGCATAAGTATATCCTATGGAACATTTGAGACATTATTATATTAAATATTTATCCATTGCTTCACTGAAATTCAAATTAAACTGGGTGTTCTGTAAAATCTAGCAAAACTACAGGGAAGGGACATGAGATTTTCTGGAATAATGGTAATGCTCCATATCTTAATGAGGGCTTATAAGTGTATATTTGCTGAAGTCATATAAATTTGTGCATGTAAATCCAGCAATTTCATTGCTGGGAATACACCCCAAGGACACAAGAAGTGAAAGAGACATATGTACTCCAATGTTCATTGCAGCAATATTTACAATAGCTAGGACATGGAAGCAACTTAGATGTCCATCAGCAGATGAATGAATAAGGAAGTTTTGGGACATATAGACAATGGAATATTACTAAGCTATAAGAAGGAACACATTTGAGTCAGTTTTAATGAGATGGATGAACCTGGATCCTATTACACAGAGTAAAGGAAGTCAGAAAGAGAAAGACAAATGCTGTGTATCAGTGCATATATACGGAATTAAGACAGTACCAATGGTCCTATAAGCACAGCAGCAAAGGAGATACAGGCGTAAAGAACAGACTTTCGGACTCAGTGGGAGAAGGTGATGGTGGGATAATCTGAGAGAATAGCATTGACATATGTATTACCATATGTAAAATAGATGACCAGTGCAAGTTCAATGCAGGAAGAAAGGCACCCAAAGAGTGGTGGACAACCCAGAGGGATGGGGTAGGGAAGGAGGTGGGAAGGGGGTTCGGGATGGAGGGGACACATGTATACCTATAGCCGATTCATGTTGATTTACAGCAAAAACCATCACAATATTGTAAAGTAAAGTGAAAGTCGCTCTGTTGTGTCTGACTCTGGAACACCATGGACTATACAGTCCATGGAATTCTCTAGGCCAGAATACTGGAGTGGGTAGCCTATCCCTTCTCCAGGGAGTCTTCCCAACCCAGGGATGGAACCCAGGTCTCCCACATTGCAAGCGGATTCTTTACCAGCCTAGTCACCAGGGAAGCCCATTGTAAAGCAGTTATCCTACAATTAAAATAAATTAATTAATTTTTTAAAAAACATGTAAATATCAAAGTTACCTCAGAAGAAAGAGAGAAACAAATATTGAACTCTAATTAGCGACATGCACACTGAAATATTAGAAGGGAAACCACTGATGTTTGCAACTTCAAAAGTAAATTAAAAAATAAGTTGGATCAATGGCTGACTGGAGGGATATAATAAAGCAAATAGAGTAAAAAGTTAACTGTAGAATCTAGATGATGGACTTACAGGTATTCCCTGTAAAATTCTTCCAAATTTTCTATATGTTTAAGAATTTTTATAATAAAATGTTAGGGGGGAAAAAGCCTCGTTTCCTCTCACAGAGTTGACACGTGAGCAGCGGGAGACAGGCAATAAATAAAATCAGTAGGCAGATTACAGATCGAAACAGAAGGAACTCTAGAGTGAAACAAAAGGGATGGGAAAAGCACTCAGCAGGGAAGCGGTGAAGTAGAGGCTGGGGTGAAACTCACAATCTGAAACACGGTGGCCAGGGAGGCACTTCCCACAGGCCGGGGGAATAAGCAGGCACATCTGAGAGAAGAGCCATCAGATGGGGATGAGCGAAAGGGAGCCTGAGGTGGGGACACTGATCCGGTTTATTTTAAAGGAATTCCTCTCTGCTCACTGTATCATGGAATTAGTAACCAGTGACAAACAGAATTTATTAACAATCCTAAAATATACATCTTTCTGTTTGAATCTACCTTCCCACAACACAGACAATAACAAATTTACAACAGTAAAAGAGACTTGAGTCTCTCTCTTTTACTCGGCTATGTCTTCCTGAGGCAAGTGTGAGCGAACCAAAAAATTCCACAGAGGACCCACAAAAGAGACAGAGAAATACTAAATTCAACTAACTCACAAAAAGTTAATGCTTCAGTTCCTTCAACTTCATTTGAGTAAATAAAAGTTTGTTGTAATTGCTTGAAAATATTTTGCAGTGTTTCAGATTCTAGCATAATGTTAGAATTTCAGAAGGATTACAAATTGGCAAGAAGAGACTACAATCTCATATGCCAATGAAAGTGAAAGTCAGCTGTGTCTGACTCTTTGTGACCCCAAGGGACTAAACAGTCCATGGAATTCTCCAGGCCAGAATACTGGAGTGGGTAGCCTTTCCCTTCTGCAGGGGATCTTCCCAACCCAGGGATCGAACCCATGTCTCCCGCATTGCATGCATATGCCAATGGACACACATATATATGTGGAGTAAGATTAAATTTCTCATTTAATTAAATAATGGTTCTGAATACAAGGCAGAAGCAGATGCATCATTCCCCGGAACCTTCCTGTGATCATGCATGATGATGCATCCAGCAAAACTAAGTCTCCTGAGCTCAGAGTCATGCTCTCTCTTTAGCACACATCCAGTTATTTGGTGCTTTCTAGCATTCTTCCTGGACTTTTTGCCTTTCAAAGACTCAACTGATTCCTATTCATTATACCCACAGAATTCATTCCCTCGTTTCAGAATTTTGATCAAATATTACTTTATCAGACCCAGACTACTCTCTATAAAATGTATCCTTGGGGACTTTCCTGGTGGCCCAGTGATTAAGAATCCACCCTCCAGCTCAGGGGAGGCAGGTTTGATCCCTGGTTGGGGAACTAAGACCCGACATGTGGCACGGCAGCTAAGCCCAGGTGCAGCCACCAAGAAAGGCCAAGCGATGCAAGGAGGTGTCCACACACCACGGTGAACACCCAGCGCAGCCAACATGTTTTTTAAAAAGTATTCTCATCATTTCTCTCTCTCTTGAATCCTATTTTATTTCTCTTCAAAGTACATATCACCATATTATTTGTCTGGCTTTTATTGTTTGCCTCCCCAATGCCATCAGAATATAAGCTTTCTAAAATCAGAGACCGGCCAGTTTTGTTCACTGCTATATTCCTAGAACAGAAAACAGTGCCCGGTAGACAGGAGCCCCTCAATAAATATTTACTTAATACATGAATAAATAATTTGTGAAGAATAGAATAAATTCTATTTTAGATAGTGAAGCTTGGAAACCTGGGTTAAAAATAAAGAAAAAGATTTAGCAGCTACTCCCCTAGCTGTGATAAGTGAAGCTAAATGAAACTGGTGGGAATAGGTGAGTTCCTTCAGGTAAAGAAACAGTGCTAAGAGACAATAAAATGATACTAAGAGAAATCTCCTCATAGAGCCGTTGTTCTTGAGTGAAGATATAGAAGACAATTCAGTTAAAGCTATGGGCAAGAGGCCATCAGAAAAATAATGATCCTAAGGCATAAAGTTCCAAGAGGCAGAAGATGGCCAATCAGGACCAAACCTACAGAACAGCCAGATAAGGAGCAGCTGGATTGGTAGGAAGCCCCTGATGACCTCTGAAAGGCCATTTTTGGAATAATATGGCAGAAACCAAGTCTCAGTAACTTGAGATATGGGGGGCGGGGGGTAAAAATGTGAAGGTGGACAGTCGGCAGTCTCCATGTCCCCTGAGCTTCAAGAATAACTGAAATGCTTGTTGAATAAGTGAACACATAGATGAATGAGCGAATACAATTTTCTCCCCAAAACCAAGGCTGGCACATAAATTATAGCAGAAGTCATGAGATTAAAATGGTAAACAAATATGCTTTTCAACAACACAGGTTGCATAAGGTATTTCCCTAATCAAAATCAATTTTCTCGGTAGTTTTCCCTCGGCAAACATACACAGTTTATTCCTGCAACTCATGTTTAAGTGAGCTCCTATGACTTTCATTTGTACCTTGTTTTTTTTTTGTTTGTTTGTTTAAAATGCATTCTTGGTTAATGGAGCCTTTAGAAACTTTCCTCAACGCAACTCTGTGTCAGTGGGGCTTGACTCTTGCATTCTTCAGAACTGAGCGCCTCTCAGTTAAGCTCCATTTATTCAGCTTCTCAGGTATGCCAGAGGCAACCCTGCTACGTGAAGGACCATGTCCTGAAGTGAACTAAACAAAGGCCTAGTTAGGAAGGTAACGTGGTAATAAAACATACGTAAGATGAAAAATCACTCAGCTTTCCATAAAAACCACCACCAATTAGTCACATGAATAGTGGGGTTTAAAAATAAATTATAATTAAATTTCTTGCTTTTCTGAGCCCACAGAAAATTTATCTTAGTCTGTCCCTGGGGCCTCATATAAGTGTGTGCATCAAAATCACCTGGAAGAGCTTTCAATCACAGACTGTTGTACTACACTCTTCCGGTTTCTGATTCAGTGGCTCAGGGTGGGAACAGATAATTTGCACTTCCAACAAGTTTTCAAGTGATGTGGATGCTGCTGGACAGAACAACACTTCCAAAAGCTACTCATCTATGAAAACTGTACTACACATTTTCATAACTTCCCCCTACTTTTCTGCTGTCCCACAGAGAAAAGGAGTCAAATTCTCATCCCAGCACTACTTCCCATGGTTTTCTTGTAGGAAAAAAAAATTGAAAAGCTTTAAAAGCAAGAAAAAAGTGATGTTAGGAGTAACCAAGCCTGGGTTTTCAGCTTCTACTCATTTTTAAGTGGAATGAAGGTTTTATCTAGGTCAAGAGGACATTAGTATCCTTAAGAAAAAGATGGTGGTATCACAATCCTGATCTCATACTGTACTTCAAAGCTAAAGTAATCAAAATATCATGGTATTGACAGAAAAACATACACAGATCAATGAAACAGAATTGAGAGCTCAGAAATAAGTCCACCCATATATGGACAGTTAATTTACAACAAAGGAGCAAAGAACATACAATGGAGAAAGGATAGTCTCTTCAATAAATGGTACTGGGAAAACTGAACAGCCACATACAAAAGAACGAAAATAGACCATTATCTTACATCATACACAAAACTCAGCTTTAAAGACTTGCATGTAAAACCTGAAATCATAAAACTCCTCGAAAAGACACAGACATTACACTCTTTGACACTGGTCTTAGCAGTATCTTTCTAGAAATGTCTCTTCGGGGAAAAGAAACGAAAACAAAAATAAATTTCCAGTATTCTTGCCTGGAGAATCCCATGGACAGAGGAGCCTGGCAGGCTACAGTCCATGAAGTTAAACAAGTTGGACACGACCTAGCAACTAAACCACATCAAACTAAACTGATTTTGCACAGCAAAGGAAACCATCAACACCAAGAAAAGACAACCTCCAACAGGAGAAGATATTTGCAAATCAAGTATCAAATAAGGCATTAACATCCAAAATATGTAAAGAACTCATAAAACTCCACAACAAAAAGCCTGATTCAAAAATGGGCAGAGGATCTGAACAGACACTTTTCCAAGGAAGACATACAGAAGACCAACAGGCATATGAAAAGATGTTCGACATCACTAATTATTAGGGAAATCGAAACCCATGAGATATCACCTCCCACCCATTAGAATGGATACAAACACAACAATCACTGGCAAGGATGTGGAGAAAAGGGAACCCTCATGCACTGTTGGTGGGAAAGTAAACTGGTGCAGCCACTGTGGAAAACAGCATGAAGTGACGTGAAATCACTCAGTCGTGTCCGACTCCTTGCGACCCCACGGACTGTAGCCCACCAGGCCCCTCCGTCCATGGGATTTTCCAGGCAAGAATACTGGAGTGGGTTGCCATTTCCTTCTCTGGAAAATAGTATGGAGGTTCCTCAAAAAATTAAAAATATGTATGTGTCGATCCAATCTTCCAATATATCTGTTTCCCCCACCCTTTACACCCCATAACCATAAGTTTATTTTCTACATCTGTAACTCTATTTTAGTTTTTAAGAATATGTGTTTAAAAGTTCATGTGTAGCCTTTTTTCAGTTTCCACGTGTAAGTGACATCATGTGATATTTATCTTTCTCTGACGGACTTACTTCACTCAGTATGAGACTCTCTAGGTCCATTCATGTTGCTGCAAATGGCATATATACAAAATAGATAACTAATAAGGAACACGACTGAGCAACTGAACTGGACGGAACTGAATAAGGGCCTACCGTATGGCACAAGGAGTTCTACCCAGTACCTTGTAATGGCTTATGGGGGAAAGAATCTAAAAAAGGGTGGATATATGTATTTGTATAATAGATTCACTTTACTGTACAGCTGAAACTAACAATGAAAAGGACTTTTTTTAGGTGCTAGTTCTAGAAGGTCTTGTAGGTCTTCATAGAACCGTTCAGCTTCTTCAGCATCATTGGTCAGGGCACAGACTTTGATATTGAATGGCTTGCCTTGGAAATGAGCAGAGATCATTCTGTCGTTTTTGAGACTGCATCTTCAGACTGTTGACTATGATGGCTACTCCATTTCTTCTAAGGGATTCTTGCCCACGTAGTAGACATAATGGTCACCTGAGTTAAATTCACCCATTCCTGCCTATTTTAGTTCGCTGATTCCTAAAATGTTGACATTCACTCTTGCCATCTCCTGTGTGACCACTTCCAATTTGCCTTGATTCATGGACCTAACATTCCAGGTTCCTATGCAGTATGGCTCTTTATAGCATCAGACCTTACTTCCATCACCAGTCACATCCACAGCTGGGTGTTGTTTTTGCTTTGGCTCTGTCCCTTCATTCTTTCTGGAGTTATTTCTCCGCTGATCTCCAGTAGCATACTGGGCACCTACCCACCTGGGGAGTTCATCTTTCAGTGTCCTATCTTTTTGTCTTTTCATACAGTTCATGGGGTTCTCAAGGCAAGAATACTGAAGTGGTCTGCCATTCGCTTCTCCAGTGGACCACATTCTGTCAGACCTCTCCACCACAACCTGTCCATCTTGGGTGGCCCCACACAGCATGCCTCATAGTTTCACTGAGTTAGACAAGGCTGTGATCCATGTGATCGGATTGGTTAGTTTTCCATGATTGTGTTTTTCAGTCTGTCTGCCCTCTGATGGAGAAGGATAAGAGGCTTATGGAACCCTCCTGATGGGACAGACTGACTGTGGTGGAAACTGGGTCTTGCTCTGATGAGTGGGGCCATGCTCAGCAAATGTTTAACTGGATTTTCTGTTGGGGGGTGGAGCTGTGTTCCCTCCCTGTTATTTACTTAGGGCCAAACTACAGTGGAGGTAATGAAGGTAATGATGACCTCCTTCAAAGGATCCCATGCACACACTGCTACACTCAGTGCCCCCAACCCTGCAGCAGGCCAATGCCAACCCTCACCTCCGCCAGAGACTCCTGGACACTCATGGGCAAGTCTGGGTCAGTCTCTTGTGGAGTCACTGCTCCTTTCTCCTGGGTCCTGGTGCACACAAGGTTCTGTTTGTGCCCTCCAAGAGTCTATTTCCCAGTCCTGCGTAAGTTCTGGCAGCTCTATGGTGGGGTTAATGGCGACCTCCTCCAAAAGGGCTTATGCCATAGCCAAGTCTGCTGCAATCAGAGCCCCGTCCCTGTCCCAGTTGGCAGTCCACCACCGACCCATACCTCCACAGGAGATGCTCACTCTTGAGAGTCCCTTGGACTGCAAGGAGATCCAACCAGTCTATCCTAAAGGAAATCGGTCCTGAATATTCATTGGAAGGACTGATGCTGATGCTGAAACTCCAATACTTCGGCCACCCAATGCAAAGAGCTGATTCATTGGAAAAGACCCTGATACTGTGAAAGACTGAAGGCGGGAGGAGAAGGGGATGACAGAGGATGAGAAGGTTGGATGGCATCAGCGACTCAATGGACATGAGTTTGAGTAAACTCCAGGAGCTGGTGATGGACATGGAGGCCTGGCGTGCTGCAGTCCATGGAGTCACAAAGAGTCAGACACAACTGAGCGACTGAACTGAACTGAAACTAACAATATTATAAATCAATTATACCTCAATAAAAAATTTTTTTAATTAAAAATAGAACAATTACATGATCCAGCTATTCTATTTCTATATATTTATCTGAAGAATATAAAAACACTGATTTGAAAAGACATATGCCCCCTATGTTCATTGCAGCATTATTTACAAAGAGCAAAGATATGGGAACAATCTAAGTGTTCATGAATGATGAATGGATGAAGATATGGGATATTATATAATACTACTCAGTCATAAAAAAATAAGATGCAATATTGCCATTTGCTACAACAGGGATGGACCTTGAGGGGATTATGCTAAATGAAATGAGAAAGACAAATATTATATGATTTCACTTATATATGGAATATAAAACAAAATAAACAAGCAAAACATACACACAGATACCGAGAACATATTAGTGATTACCAGAAGAGAAGTGGGGTGGGGGAGGGCAAAATGGATAAAAGGGATTAACCATATGGCAGTGAATGGAAACTAAACTTCTGGAAGTGTACACAGAAGCTTAAATATAATGTTGAATATATGAAACTTACATAATGTTATAAACCAATGTTACCTTAATAAAGAAAGAAAAAGAAAGTTGTTAGTGCCTCTTAGAAAATAAGAACTCAACTGAAATCATAATTGAACTATCTAACACTAAAAAGTGATTCTCTTTCACTTGAAAAATACCCATAAAATAAATACTTGACCCCATCAAAATAAAATGACAGAAAAAAATGACAATTGCCACACACACTGATTTTTCTATTTTTTATTTTATTTTTCAGCACACTTAAGAGTCTAAACAATCTAAAGGCAGACTGTGGTGCTTAAATTGGTCCTTTTCTTTCTTTTCTTCTTTTACTTAAGGTATTGACAAAGAGCAAGGTATCATAAGCTGGGCATAATCTGACTATGTGTGCAGAGCTGATGGGTAAGTCATGTGAGGCTCTAAATGAGCTTCTTACCTGCTCTAAACCTGACAAATTCCAAAGAGGTTAGGGTTACGTTGATAAAAACATTTATAAGAACAAATTAATATTTGAAGAGGTACCAGCTGTAGATTTCTGCTTATTTTCCAGTTCTAAAAAGTAAAGATTAAAAATAAAATTAAGGCACTACTCAATAAATATTTTAAACATTTACAATATTTTAAATATGTTAAGTAAATAAAATAAATATTAACTTTCTCAGAGATTTCAGAACATTGATTTCTAAAGTACACACTAAACTATTTGTGCTTGATTTGCTCTTTTCCCACACACAAATAAACAAACTTAACTAGTTAGCCAGGGCATGTTGCTGTGTGCTGTGCTTAGTCGCTCAGTCATGCCCGACTCTTTGCGACCCCAAGGACTGCAGCCCACCAGGCTCCTCTCTCCACGGGAGTCTCCAGGCAAGAATCCTGGAGTAGGCTGCCATTCCTTTCTCCAGGGGATCTTCCCGACCCAGGGATCGAACCCAGGTCTTCTGCACTGCAGGTGGATTCTTTACTGCCTGAGGCACCAGTGAAGCCCTGAGAAGGGCATACTCAGCACTAAATAAAATTCAAATGATAAAAGATTACCTAGGCTTTTATCCAAAGATATTATTGTATTGCCTAGTTGTAAAGTATCTGAGATGAAGGCGAAAAAATGATGCAGAATCCACACAAACCTGATTCTGATCTACAGAGATGTTAAACTGATCAATAAACAGAGACTAACTGAACACTTCAATACACATCTTAGTTTGACCCAGCATCCATTTCTCATGGAAATTAATCTTCCTAATACTCTGTTTATTGTCTGCAATGTTCATTAAGATTTTTATGGGCTGGATTTCAGGCAAGTTGACCTATATATATATGACTTAAGTTTTTGTACTTACAATATCTCTCATGTTACTTCTAAATGTTACTTCTAAATAAGGAATTTTAGAACATATACACTAAGTTGGTATACATGTTCTAACCACTTCAATTCAGTTCAGTTCAGTCATTCAGTCATATCCGACCCTGCAGCCCCATGGACTGCAGCAGACAGGCCTCCCTGTCCATCACCAACTCCCAGAGTTGTTTACTCAAACTCATATCCATTGAGTCGGGGATGCCATCGAATCATCTCATCCTCTGTTGTCCCCTTCTCCTCCCACCTTCAATCTTTCACAGCATCAGGGTCTTTTCAAAAGAGTCAATTCTTCACATCAGGTGGCCAAAGTATTGACCACTTAGTATACATGTCCTGACCACTAAATTTGAAATAATGGCAACCTCAAAACTTACCATTTATATGCTTTATAAACAACTTCTGAGGTCAACACAGCTCTCAGTGAGAGAGTCCAAAACAGAGTCAAAGTTTAATTGGTTGATAATGCTGCTTAGTTTTATCATTAACCAACCCACTGGGCTATCATTATCACAATCCACAGTAAGAGATTTCATTACTGTTCTGTTCACTGTTGCATAAAAGAACACCCTAGGCCTATTTAAAGGTTAAAGCACCTAAATACAGCTATTAATCTACCCTCAAGAGAGTAATAACCTTTCAATCTTGGTGATAAATCAATGAAGAGCCAAAGGCTCAGAGAATATATGGCACTATTCTAATGATAAAGTATTTTGCATGAGGGTGAAAATTGGAATCTCTATAAATCTGACTTATTTCCTAGAAGTTTATGTGATCAACCAGGAAACATGACTGAAATTCCCTAATGGGAATCTTATTTTTTGTCTGTCAGCATCCATTTCCCACCTGCTGGTGCAAAAGCCCACCTCTTCCTTTAAGGAACTACCCGTTCTCCAATCTCAGTGCAAATGTCACAAAGGAGAGAGGGCAACTGATCCCACTACCACAACCATGTAAGCACGTGACCCAAGAGCTTCCAAGGAAACCAGTAATCATCAGCCCCAAAGCTTTCCCTGAGTCTGTTGAGAGAGGGAAGCTCTCCCTCCACGGCCAGAAGGCACAACTGAGAGACTCTAACCTGAGAGCAAGGGCTCCCCGAGGGGCTCAGTGGTAAAGGTCCACCTACAGAGCAGGAGCCACAGGAGATGCAGGTTCGATCCCTGGGTTGGGAAGATCCCCAGGAGGAGGGCATGGCAACCCACTCCAGGATTCTTGCCTGGAGAATCCCATGGACAGAGGAGCCTGGTGGGCTACAGTCCATGCGGTCAGAGTCAGACACGACTGAAGCAACTTAGCATGCATGCACTCAATCTGAGAGAAAAGCCAAAACAAAGGAAACCAGGAGGACAAATTCTAGATGAATAAATTTGGATACCCAATCCAGCATGATTAAATATTCAACCAGACTTATCCCTAGACCTTCTTCATTACTTGAGTTAGTGTGTGAGGTGGGTTTCTTTTACTCGCAGCTAGGAGTTATGACAAATTACAAACAACTAAAAACCTGTACCCCATTAGGCAAAAGTATCAAAGATACAAAGATATATAAGAAACAATCCCTGCCTCTAAGAATCTTTCACCAACTAGTTGGAAATGTAAGACATAAACACAAAAAAATAACTAGAAACATTAGGCTCAACCCAATGATGTGTTCTGCATGGGTAGAGAGAAAGGACAGATCACCATAGGCTGCATATGAAGCAAGACTTCACAATATAACAAAACAGTGAACTAGGGTTTTAAGGATGTCTAGGATGTGGCTACCTGGAGAAGATACAAAAAGACATTTATTAATAGAAAAGGTTAACTATGAGAGCAGTAATTCAAGAATGTGCATTTTGTATTGGGGAAACAATATACTCTACATATAAACAATAAACAGATCATAAAATCTTGACTCACGGGACATCAACAATAAATATTAGTCCAAAGATAAAAAGAATTCATAAGTAGCTGTACAGTATCAGACACATTATGTATAATAATTCAAATCTACTCTATATGAGATCAAATTGATTAATTAGATTATAATGGTTAAATGTTAAAATGGTACTTAAAGAACTAATGACAAAAGCTGAAAAATAAATGTGGCCTTTCCATATACATAATAGATAACCCTCTCATCTAACAAGCTATTCCTGTCGACTACTGTAACACATCTCATCCAGAACTAAAGGCTATCAAAATATACCATGCTACATGCACTTCACTCAGCTTCTGTTTAAGAAACCAGGACAAAGAGCAGAGCCATTAACCAAGAGGCGGAGGTTAAAGAAAGACAAACACAAACTGAGGAAGCAAGCGTGGCCATAGAGCAATCCGGCTCTCTCTGTCCAGTGCCTCCATGGGTGAAACGTTCATAACAGAAGCTATTAAAATCATTTTCTATTTCCACTGTGGTTTCAGTCATTCTCCCTCATGTCTTTAAGAAATTGCATGAGCAGAATTTGACTTGGCACTTGCTGCAAGCAGGAATGCAAGATGTCTGTGTTCCTCATTCCTCTTCTTGAGGGTCTTATTGTTTAATTAGAATACAATATTTTATTTAAATTTTTTAGTATCTTATTTTACCAAAAGCCATTATCAGCTTTGTATTGAACAACTTGTGGTTATTCTCTGAGTTAATAATTACTGTTTATGACATCATATCTCATGGCTGTTAATTGTTTCCTGGAAATTTTACAGAGAAAAATGGACTCAATATAATTCCTCAGTAATATACTTTTCCATCTAAAGTCATTGAACTCAGTAAGGCTTACATGAGAAAAGAAAGTTTCTAATACCTTGACTCTTGATATCCATTTAAGTTTCTATTTCCATTTGTGGCACCAATATGACATATATTTCTACTTGTATAACATACATCCATTTGAAATAAGCATTTACAAAGGAATTATGACACACACTTATAGTAGACATGTCTTCAAAAACCTCAATTAATAAAACCTCGTAACTCTATCAAAGATAAATACTGCTTTGTTGTTTATAGTTAGAAATTGAAACACTAAAACATCCTTTTTATCAAGCCAAAGTCAGAGAAGAAGAAAAGGAGTTGGTTTATGATTTTATATCTTTTTAGCAAAAAGCTTTAAAATGTGAAATTCTATACTAAAGTCCAGTTTTCACTCTTTAGTGTCTACAGTGAAATGCATTATTTCACAAAGGAAATAAACATGATTATAATCCTCTCTGTATTTTAAGGAAAAGAAATCTTACACTTTAAGTTTGAAAATGCATGCTTACTAAGTTTTATATTTGTTGAATGGTGGAATTGAGAGTTGTTTTTAAAATATGCCTGAGTGACAACTACCATATTTTAAGCTATAAGAAATCAAAAATTATCAAAATATTATATATTTATGTCATACAGTATAAAGCAAAGCTTTGGATAAAGTTTCAGTATTTCATGAAGCACAAGGACTAGAAAAGAAGAGACAGATGTCTTCCTTTTTTCTCAGGAAAAGGTATCACAGTAGGCAGGAAAAAGGCTCCCCTGAAATAACCAGCTCTTAAACTCTGGAACCTGTGACTACATATGTTATCTTACATGGAAAAAGAGACTTTGCAGGTGTGATAAAATTAAGGCTCTTCAAAAAAAAAAAAAGAAAGAAAAGATTAAAAGGATCTCAAGATGGGGAGGTTAGCCTGAGTTATCCAGGTGGACCCAGTTTCATCATAAGGACCACTGAAAGTGGAAGAGGGAGGCAAAAGAGAAAGTCCAAGTGACGTGGTCTGAGAAGGAGTAGATATGCCAAAACTGGCTTTGAGGATGGAGGGAGGAGACCATGAGCCAAGGAATGTAGGTAGCCACTAAACCCTGGAAAGAGTGAAAAAGTGGATTCTCTCCTGAAGACTCCAGAAAGAAGTGCAGTCCTCCTGACACTAATTTTAGCACAATAACACTCATATTGGACTTCCAACTTACTAAACTACAAGATAATACATTTTTGTTGTTAAAACATCAAGATTATTAGAAATGTGTTACAGCAACAACGGGAAACTAATACCAGTATCATGTTCTGAATAAGCAGGACCATGAAAAGCATGACTGTGACAGCCACTCTCCCCATTAAGGAATCAAGGCGCTCTGGAGCTAGAAGAGATTTTGAATCTAATCACTTCATTGTACAGATGAGAAAACTGGTCCAGATACAAAGAGAAGGAAGGTGACTTACCTTAGGCCTCATAGTTAGAGGCAGAGACATGACTAGAATCTAAGTTCACTAAACTCTAGATCGTTTTAGTCACAGTGTGCCTCCCAGCTTCTTTCTCCAATGTTGTGTTTTGATTAGAGTTTAATAATAATTTGCAGAACTGTTTGGAAGAATGAACAGTTATTGGAAAGTGCACTTATTTTCAAATAAAGCATAGGAGTTTAATTGTTTTGCTATTCTAGTCTGTCTCCAACTGATCACTAAACATAGTCACTTGAATTATCCACATATCAAATGAAACTCAACATGTCTAAAATGAAAAGAAGTCTCGCCCCAAATCAGATCCCTCTGGAATCTTCTGGGTTTCCCAGCCCTCTGAGGTTTCCCACATGCAATCAGTCACCACGTTCTGCTCTCCTTCCTCCCTCCTGGGGCTTCCTTTCCTTGCGTTTCTACTTCTACCCCTCACACTCCACCAGGCAAGCACCCTAACAGGTCTCTGTTCTTCAGTTTCTCTCTCTTCAAACTCCAATTACTCTAACATAAATGAGTCCTTCTAAATCCCAAGTGATTCCTTCTAAAATTCTTTTCTATAGCATTGACCTGTCCCCGCACATTCCGGAGAACTCTATTTCCAAACAGGATGAAGTTCAAACTCTTTACTCTATCCTTTTACATGTTCACAGACTTTGACCCTAATATTTTTGTCTCTTTCTCCGACTCTTAGCCACAAACCAACCTAACGGATTCGCTGCCTATGAACATGACTCATTCTCCTCCATACTGTTCTCTTCTCCTAGAATATCTTCTCTGCTTCCTTCTCCATGCATCTGAATTCTAACTATGTCTGTGTCCTGCACAAGTTTCAGCATCTGCCTAGGCACCTCCTAGGCCTGACAGCCTATAGCAATCTCATCTGACACTTTAAATCCCTAAAGCAACTAGTCTCATTTAACATTTTGATTTTATAGCTAGTGTCTTTTACATCTTCACAGAGTTCAAACACTTAGATTTTAACCATTTGAGACAAACTAGGTTCCCTATTTGTTTGCATGGTACCTAGCCCCCAGACTTCCCTGCTTAAAGCAGGCTCTCAAATATTTACGGAATGACTGAAAATAAGTTTAAAAATACAAGATGAACATTTAGAATGACAACTCCTCTATTCCACATAAGCACCAGGAATGACCAGTCCTCTAAAGTTAACTGCTTCAGTCAGGAAGTGTAGCGATACATTAAGTTTTGCTTAGGACCATTCTGGTTTCCTGCTAACTTTTCAGTTATTAAGAATGTTGTCTACTTTCACTCTCAAAGTAATCTTGACTTACATATATTATATATGGTCATCCCACCTTAGGGCAGGGCAGAAACCAGAAAGAAAATCCTGCTCCTGATTCAGCGACCCACCTAGCTATGCAACACTCTCTCCAGGACAGACTGATACTGCCCTCTCATCACCACCTCAGCATAACCAATGGCTTTTGCGTTTCACGCGGGAGGTTCAAACACTTTGGTTATGCACAGCAGATAGATGTGCTGCAGTTGAAAGCAATTCAAGATTCTTTAGAAGGAAAAAAAAGATCATGTATACTGAATACAATAGTTAACTCTACCTAGCAGCTTAAGAAAAGAGCTCCTCGAAGGAAAAAGAGAATTCAATGAATTCCCATAGAAGTAGAAGCAATCAAGAGATAGTATATGAGATCATTCATGATGCTGTCGTTGTTCAGTAGCTAAGTCGTATCCCGACTATAGATCACCAGGCTCCTCTGTCCGCCACCATCTCCCAGTTTTTCAAATTCACATCCATTGATTCCGTGATGCTACCTAACCGTCTCATCCTGCCACCCCCTTCTCCCAATCAATCTTTCCCAGCATCAGGGTCTTTTCCAATGAGTCAGCTCTTTACATCAGGAGGCCAAAGTATTGAAACTTCAGCTTCAGAATCAGTCCTTCCAATGAATATTCAGGGTTGACTGCCTTTAGGATTGACTGGTTTGATCTCCTTGCTGTCCAACAGACTCTCAAGAGTCTTCTCCAACACCACAGTTCAAAAGAATCAATTTTTTGGTGCTCAGCCTTCTTTATGGTCCAACTTTCATAGCCATACATGACTACTGGAAAAACCATAGATAGCTTTTACTAGATGGAACTTTGTCAGCAAAGTGATGTCTCTGCTTTTGAATACACTGTCTAGGTTTGTCATATTTTTCCTTCCAAGAAGCAAGCATCTATTAATTTCATGGCTGCAATCACTATCCACAGTGATTTTGGAACCCAAGAAAATAAAAATCTGTCACTGCTTCCATTTTTTTATTCTTCTATTTGCTGTGAAGTGATGGGACCAGATGCCATGATCTTAGTTTTTTGAAGGTTGTGTTTTAAGGCAGCTTTTCCACTCTCCTCTTTCACCCTCATCAAGAAGCTCTTTAGTTCCTCTACATTTTCTGCCATTAGACTAGTATCATCTGCATATCTGAGGTTGTTGATATCTCTCCTGGCAATCTTGATTCCAGCTTGCAATTCATCAAGCTGGAATCATGCTTGGCATTTCACATGATGTACCCTGCATGTAAGTTAAATAAGCAGGGTGACAACATATAGCCTTGTTATGCTCCTTTCCCAATTTTGAACCAGTCAGTTGTCCCACATCTGGTTTTAACTGTTACTTCTTGACCCACAAACAGGTTTCTCAGGAGGCAGGTAAGGTGATCTGGTACTCCCATCTCTTAAAGAATTTTTCAGTTTGTTGTGATCCACACAGTCAAAGGCTTTAAAGTCAATGAAGCAGAAGTAGATATTTTTCTGGAATTCCCTTGCTTTCTCCATGATGCAGCAAAAATTGGCAATTTGATCTCTGGTTTCTCTACCTCTTCAAAACCCAGCTTTTACATCTGGAAGTTCCTGTTTCATATACTGGTGAAGCCAACCTTGAAGGATTTTGAGCATATCCTTGCCAGCATGTGAGATGAGCACAATTTTACAGAAGTTTGAACCTTCTTTGACATTGTCCTTCTTTGGGATTGGAATGAAAAGTGACCTTTCCCAGTCCTGTGGCCACTGCTGGGTTTTCCAAATATTCTGACATATTGAGTGCTTTGATTTAGGTCATACTTGGATGGCCTAGTGGTTTTTCCTACTTTCTTCAATTTAACCCTGAACTTTAGTCATGATCTGAGCCACAGTCAGCCAGGTCTTATTTTTGTGATCTTATAGAGCTTCTCCATCTTTGGTTACAAAGAACATAATCAATTTGATTTTGGTATTGACCATTTATATCCACATAGAGTCATCTATTGTGTTTTTGGAAGACGGTGTTCGCTGTTGCTAGTGTATTCTCCTGACAAAACTGTTAGCCTTTGCCCAGCTTCATTTTGTACTCTAAATTTGCTTGTTATTCTGGGTATCTCAAGACTTCCTACTTTTGCATTCCAATCCCCTATAAAGAAAAGAACATCTTTTTTTGGTGTGAGACCTACAAGGTCTTCTTGGAACTGGTCAGCTTCTTCAGTATCAATAGTTGGGGCACAGACTTGGATTACTGTGATGCTGAATGGCTGGCCTTGGAAAAGAACCAAGATGATTCTGTCATTTTTAAGACTGCACCCAAGTACTGCATTTTGGACTGTGGTTGACTGTGAGGACTACTTCATTTCTTCTAAGGGATTCTTGCTAACAGTAGTGGATACAATGGTCATCTGAATTAAACTCACCCATTCCCATTTATTTTAGTTCACTGACTCCTAAGATTTCAATGTTCACTCTTGCCATCTCCTGCTTGACTCCATCCAATTTACCTTGATTCATGGACCTAACATCCCAAGTCCCTACACAATATTGTTCTTTACTGCATTGGACTTTACTTTCACCACCAAACACATTTACAGCTGAGTACCATTTCCATTTTGGCTCAGCCCCTTCACTCTTTCTAAAGCTATTAGTAATTGCCTTCCACTCTTCCCCAGTAGCATACTGCATACCTTCTGACCCGGGGGTGGAGGGGAGGGCTCATCCTCCAGTGTCACATCTTTTTGCCTTTTCATACTGTCCATGGGGTTCTCCAGGCAAGAATACTGGAGTGGGCTGCCATTTCCTTCTGCAGTTAACCACATTTTATCAGAACTCTTTACCATGACCCATCCATCTTCGGTGGCACTGCAGGGCATGAGTCATAGTTTCATTAAGTTATCCCCTCTGCCACAACAAAGCTGTGGGCCATGGATGGCGAGATCATCTATACTCTAATTGTTTTATTGTTTTCCAAATAAAGTGGTAAGAAACATTCATGCCATTTCAATTTTCTGAATAAATACATATTACTGTCATGATTATTTAGAATTAGAAATGTGATATCTTTGATCTCCTAAGTGTGTAATTTACTTTAAATTAACTAACCACTGCATAAATATTTTAAAACTAACATTCATTTTCACAGCTGACTGGTTAAAATGATAAGTTTCATAAATGAATGTCAGTGGTATATAAACAATAATAACTTTTTACTGCAAAGTAGAATTTTGCTCTATATGTAACGAGTAAAATTATTAAATGTAATCTTATGTTTCATTACTGACAGCTTGTTATAAAAAAGGAATTAAGACTGAAATTTTCATTATTTTCATAAAGTAGATCAGCTTTTTCACTCATGTGTAGTGAAACCTACTCAACTGAGACTCTTTAGAAGAAAGCCCTAATTACATTACATCACTATAGGACTGACAGTTCATATTCCAAACTATTCCCTCCCTAAACTCTTCAACTTTAAAGGAATCTAGGAAAATATTAAGTTGAATTAATGTAACTATACAAAATGAAAACACTGAATGCATATCTTTGGCACTATTTGGAAAGAATTTTATGAGACTATTTCATTGGTAGTACCAAGCACCATCAACATAGATGTTATGACCCAGGTTGGTGGTAACTGAAAAGGATTAACTTTTGCTGTTGCTTTGAAGCATTATATCCTTAGTAGTTAATACTTCAGTATCAATTGCTTGAGGTTCATGATGATTCTGTAAATGCTGAGGACTAACAAAACTCAGATGGCAAGAGCTATAACACACGAAAAAGTCAAAGGCATCTGAATGAATTATGGTAAAAGTTAACACTTGAGATTCAAAAAATTTTTCATCAACTATTTTCCAATCCTTATCTCACTAATTCATAAAATAATTATGGCATAATTTCACATTCACATGAATAGAAGCATTACAATTTGATATTTGGTTATTTCTAGATGTTTATATCAAGAATAAGACCCATTTGTGATTGTGTCTCCTTTTTCAAGATAATAGGAAACACTAGAGATCTCTTCAAGAAAATTAGAGATAACAAGGGAACATTTCATGCAAAGGTGGGCATAATAAAGGACAGAAACAATATGACCCAATAGAAGAAGAGATATTAAGAAGATGTGGCAAGAATACACAGTGAAATGAAAGTCTCTAAATCATGTCTGACTCTTTGTGACCCCATGGACTATACAGTCCATGGAATTCTCCAGGCCAGAACACCGGAGTGAGTAGCCATTCCCTTCTCCAGGGGATCTTCCCAACCAGGGATCAAACCCAGGTCTCCCACATCGCAGGCGGATTCTTTACCAGCGGAGCCACCAGGGAAGAAGAACTACACGAAAAAGACCTTCATGACCCAGAGAAGCACATGGTGTGACCACTCACCTAGAGCCGGACATCCTGGAGTGCCAAGTCAACTGGGCCTTAGGAAGCGTCACTACAAGCAAAGCTAATGGAGGTGATGGAATGCTAGCTGAACTATTTCAAATCCCAAAAGATGAAGTGGTTAAGATGCTGCACTCAATATACCAGCAAATTTGGAAAACACAGCAGGGGCCACAGGACTGGAAAAGGTGAATTTTCATTTCAATTCCAAAGAAGGGCAATGACAAAGAATGTTCAAACTACCGCACAACTGCATTCATTACACATGCTAGCAAAGTAATGCTCAAAATCAACAGTATGTAAACCAAGAACTTGCAGATGTTCAAGCTGCATTTAGAAAAGGCAGAGGAACCAGAGATCAAATTGCCAACATCCACTGGATCATAGAAAAGCAAGAGAATTCCAGAAAAACATCTACTTCTGGTTCATTGACTACACTAAAGCCTTTGACTGTGGGGATCATAACAAAATATGGAAAATTATTAAAGAGATGGGAATATCAGACCATTTGATCTCCCTCCCTAGAAACCTGTGCAGGTCAAGAAGCAACAGTTAGAACCGGACATGGAACAAAGAATTGACTCAAAATTGGGAAAGGAATACGTCAAGGCTGTATATTGCCACCCTGCTTATTTAACTTATATGCAGAGCATCATGAGAGATGACAAGCTAGATGAAGCACAAGCTGGAATCAAGATTGCCAAGAGAAATATCAATAACCTCAGATATGCAGATGACACCATCCTTATGGCAGAAAGCGAAGAACTAAAGAGCCTCTTGATGAAAGTGAAAGAGGACAGTGAAAAAGTTGGCTTAAAACTCAAAATTCAGAAAACTAAGGTCTTGGCCTCTGGTCCCATCACTTCACAGGAAATAGATGGGGAAACCATGACAGACTTTATTTTGGGGGGCTCCAAAATCACTACAGATGGTGACTGAAGCCATGAAATTAAAAGACGCTTGCTCCTTGGAAGAAAAATTATGACCAACCTAGACAGTTTATTAAAAAGCAGAGACGTTACTTTGCTGACAAAGTCCACCTACTCAGGCTATGGTTTTTCCAGTAGTCATGTATGGACGTGAGAGTTGGACTATAAAGAAAGCTGAGCACTGAATAATCGATGCTTTTGAACTGTGGTGTTGGAGAAGACTCTTGTGAGTCCCTTGGACAGCAAGGAGATCCAACCAGTCCATCTCAAAGGAGATCAGTGCTGGGTGTTCATTGGAAGGACTAAGGTTGAAGCTGAAACTCCAATACTTTGGTCACCTGATGCAAAGACCTGACTCATTTGAAAAGACCCTGATGCTGGGAAAGATTGAGGGCAGGAGGAGAGGGGAACAACAGAGGATGAGATGGTTGGATGGCATCACTGACTCAGTGGATATGAGTTTGTGTGAACTCTGGGAGTTGGTGATGGATAGGGAGGCCTGGCATGCTGCGGTTCATGGGGTTGCAAAGAGTTGGACACAACTGAGTGACTGAACTGAACTGAATGCACTGCTGGTGGAAATGCAAATTTGTACAGCCACTATGGAAAAGAGTATGTAGGTCACTCAAAAAATTAACAACAGAACTACCATAAGATCCAGCAATTCCACTTTATTACATATCCAGAGAAACTGAAGTCAGGATCTCGTAGAGATATCTGCACTCTCATGTTAACTGCAGCATTACTCACAATAGCCAGGATATACAAACAAGCTATGAATGTCTGTTAACAGATGAACGGATAAAGAAGATGTAGTGTATATCTATACACCACTGAATGTTATACACCACCTTGTTTCAGCCAAGGAAAATAAGGAAATCCTGCCATTCATGACAACTTAGATGGACACTGAGGGAATTACACTAAGTGAAATAAATCAGACAGAGAAAAAAATAAATACTGCACAATAATTTATATGTGGAATATAAAAAATACAAACTTAGAGAAACAGTAAAGTGATAGTTACCTGAAGTGATGGGTTGGGAGAAATGGGGAGATAGTGGTCAAAGTGTACAATTTTCAGTTATAAGATTAAGTTAGAGGGTCTAATGTACAGCATGGTGATTATAGCTAATACAATATACATGTATCATGCTTATTATATACATGGATACATATGCATCATACATATATATGATATATATTAGTCAAATACACATATATTATATTAGAATACATATTTCATATGTATCACATATTTGAGTGTTGCTAAGAAAGTAGATCTTAAGTGTTCTCACCACAAAAATAAAAATTGATGATACATGACAGGATGGAGATGTAGGTGATCACTGTGGTGGTAGTCATTTTGCATTTATAAATGTATCAAATTAACATGTTGTACACCTTAAATTTATACTATGTTATCTATCAATGATAAATCAATAAAGCTGGTGAAAAACCCATTATATCATCATAGATGTCAATTCTTAGATACAAATGTAGTTTATATTGGTCAACTTAGACAAGAACAAAGAATAAGAGGCGGTCTTATGTTCATATTCATACAAAAAACACAATTTACCTTTGATGGAGGAACAAACTCAACACATTCCAGCCATGTAGTTAAAAAGAACTTCCCACATATTGCACATTTTCTTCCCTGGGAGATTATGCTCCTGACCTGTGGGTACCATTTTATGGCTTTCATTAGGAAAGGATTCTTTTCTGCTAGCTGATTCATTATAAATCTTGATGTTATTTCCTAGATTAAAAAAGAATATGGTTCCTCAGATTATTCTCAAAATAACTGCTTTATATTACATTGATTCCCATTTCACTAATTTATATTTTTGGCTTATTCCTCACAGTTTCTGTTAAATTAGTTTTCCATGGTATACATAATGAGTTATATTGTCAATAACTGGCATTGTAAGTTTAGTTTTCAGCATATACAAAAAGCAATTTACTTCCATTGTAATATTTCTGTCTCTGACATATAGTAATGCAAATTATAATAAATTTACATTATTAAAGTGTTGCTTCAAATTTTGTACCTCTCATCACAATAGGCAAGGACTGTACAAATATTCAGACTAGACTCAAAAATTGAGTCTGTCATATTTACTAAGGTCTAAATCCTTGCTACTTAAGCTGCAGATAATCAGTAGAATCTGTATCACCTAGAAGCTTATTGGAAATTCAGACTTAGTCGCACTTCAGATCTATTGAGCCAGAATCCGCAATTTAACAAGGTTCCCCAGGTATTCTGTATGTCTGTTAAAGTTTGAGAGGTACTAGACTAAGTTATCTACTAAACTGAGTACCTGAATTGAGCCAAATTAGTAAAAAGTATTGATTTCTATTAATCAAATCTTTGAATTCAGTATGTATTAAACCTATCCACATAAACACATACAGAAACTACACTTTAGATAATAACATTATTAAACAATAAAATAGGTGGTGAGAATGGTCACTATGACAATATCACCATCTTAAAATAAAAAATTATAAAATACATAATTATCTCTTCACTGACCAAGCAAACAAAACAAACATTTGATTCACTCCACTAAATGCCCCCCTTGTGCCAAGAGCATGAAGTTCTATGTAAATTTTACAAAAACACTGTATGAATTTTTAATAGTGTATAAGACCTTTTTTTGGCCAAAGTAAAAGATTTCTCAGTGGTATTAAGATAGTCTGTGTGAAAATACAAACATACATACATAAATACACACATACAAGCATAACCTTTCACTCATCTATCCCAATTAAAATATCTAAAAATAATAACAAATCCTATAAATCTGTCTCCCTGTTCCTTATTATTCTATCCCTTCCACTCAGCAAACTTCTGGGAAAGCTGCCTCTGTACAGAAACAGCCCTGAGCATGGGTTCCTTAACTGCCTGATCTTTCAGCACCATAACCTCCTATATACTTCAGCTTACTCTCTGGGATGGTTACATGATGAAGTCATCCTTTCTGAAAGAACTGCCCTTTCACACTAATATTACAGGATTCCTAAATTCAATGTCTATTATCACTTCCCTCTAATTAATTACACAGAACATAGCTTGGGATTCTGAATGAAATGGTGATTTTAGAGGTTAAGTTTTAGCTACCAGAATTCAATGGCTAGTTTCACGATAAAGCCACAGAAAATAGAGAAGAATTCAGACCCAAAATAGCAGACAGTAGAGGAATTTGCTGAAATACACGGGACCAATGAATAGGTCCCATGAAAAAGACACTGATGATGGGGAGAGACTGAAGGCAAAAGGAGAAGGGGGCAGCAAAGGGTGAGATGATTAGATACCATCACCAACTCAATGGACATGAATTTGAGCAAACTCTGGGAGATTGCAGAGGACAGAGAAGCCTGACGTGTTATAGCTCATGGGGTCACAAAAAGTCAGACATGACTTAGCTACTGAACAACAGTTCACACAGCTGACATTTTCCATTTATGATTTCTGGAGCCAATCATGTTTGTTGCACTTGGAATTGTTGCACAACTCTTTTATTACCCATTATTTATATCTTTCTCCTACTTGCTGCCAATGTGTTGCTTTGGAAGACTAACATATATCATTGAAATATAAAGCTATTACTTGAAGAAACACACACACACACACACATATATATATAAAACAAGATACTTTTGGCATGACCAATAGTAAATCTTAGGAAGTTTGTACCATGAAGACACACGCAATGCAGTTTTTGAGAATATACTACTTCATGATGGCTTAATCTCAGTGTTATTTAAAAGTCAAGAAATCATTTATGGAAAAATAAATTACTCTTTTTGAACAGCTTATATGCTATTCTGTTTTGTTAGCTAACTCTATGTAGGTCAGAGATTATTTATATGTTTAAACAATCATAGATTAAAACTAGTTTAAGGTGTTTCTTTTAGTTTTCTTTATACATGTTGATTTGATTTGAATAATAAAGTTATCCTTACATATTTTGTATATAAATATTAAAAATTATAAAACAAAAACAAATGTGAATCAGAAGGAATGATGAGCTTTGGAGCTGTTGTATGATCAACTGTTACTGTATGACAGACGGTAAAACACAGCATCGAGAGCAAAGACACTGAGTCAGAGTCAGATACATAAATAAGTGCAAATCGTGCGGCTCTAGGACTTACTAGTGTGACCCTATTTGACAAGTCCTTAAATTCTCTGATCTGGAATACCCCATCTATAAAATAGGAATTTTGTTTTCAACCCTACCACACAGAGTTCAGAGAATTAAATTATATAATACAGGTAAAACTCTGTCTAGCATCTGCTGACAGAATAAACTCTGGTTAATATTTTGTTATAATACAGTTATCAATATTAAATTTTAGTTCACAAATCTTTGAGATAAGGAAGAGTCTTTAAAAATCTTAACCAAGTAATATCCTGAAACAAGTCCTTATAGTTTTTGAAAGTCCAAGTGGTTTAATCAGTAATGTTATAATGGTAACCAAATATCCAGTAGAAATGACTTTTACTTTAAGTATAAATACAAAATTATAGTGAATTGGTCACCTTTCTAAGAAAAATTCTTAGAGATAGTTTCAAAAACACCCAAATCATTTATATAAGTAAAAATCATTGCTTCTACTAAATAAACAAAACAAAACCCCCAAATTGTGCTCCTGGGTCCTTAAAGTTTTGAAAAGGAGAGGGAAGAACTGTTCTCTCACCCTGCACCTGGGTCCCAGACTCAAGGTAACATTCTTGCTTTCATGGGCTCCCTGTAAGACCCCTCCTTGGGTTAACTGCTTATCCAGTCCCCTCCACAAACCAGAATTTCTTCCAACAAGAGACTACCCTTGTTTCCCTTTTTCCTCACTTCTGGCAGCCCCTTTCTGAGGCAATATTGCAGCATGGAGTCTGAAGGCCAACTGCTCAGAATGGCATCAGCATTTTAAAACTTACTAGACCTGTGAACCTGGACAAGTTATTTAACTTCTCCCAGGCTCAATTTATCCATAAAAGAGGAATAATAATGGTGTCTTCTTTTTGAGGGCTAATGGAGGACTAAATTAGTTCATCTCCATTAAGTGCTTAGAACAATGCCTTGCCCAGGGTAAGCATAATAAGGATTAGTTGTCTATTAATATTTTTTATTATTACTATCAATATTATTTTATTACCATTGTTCTGAAATATTTGATTCAAGGAGAACAATTAGGTTATGAGGAATTAAACAAATTTAATACTCCAATTTTAAAATCATTTATAATTAAACTTCAAATAAGTTTTTATTCACATAAGAGAGGGAAATAATACTGTTAATGGAAATACAGATCGAGTCTCTGGAAGAGAATTGGAAAAGAGTTAATCAGCCTTGAAAAGATGAAAGTCCTTTGACTCGGTGATTTCATTCACAGGGATAATATGGACATGAGAAGAGGACAGCCTTGTTTATAAAGGCCAAAAAGTTATAAGATTATTTATTAATATCTAAACTGCCAACAGGAGGAAAGTAATTTAAAATATTCTGGTATAATCGTATACCAGTATATTATTATGTAATCATCAAAAAAGATGTCATGGACTTATTTTTTACCAACTGGAAAAATATTCACAGTATTTTGAGTGAAAAATGAAGGACCTAAAGAGTACACAGCTTGAACAAAGCCTTGATATCAAAAACTTCTGGAGAAGGCAATGTCAATACACTCCAGTACTCTTGCCTAGAGAATCTCACGGACAGAGCAGCTTGGCAGGCTGTGGTCCAGTGTCGCAAAGAGGTGGACACAGCTGAGTGACTGACACACAGGGCATTGTAACTAATATTCTCTTCCTCACTCATCTGTATTTCCTAGTTTTCTGTATTGAACATATATTACTTGTTCAATAAGGGGAAAATGTTATTTTTCTTTTAAAGCTAAACCATTAAACAATGTTGGTTGTTTCCTATAGTCAGGAAACTTGAACCCTCCCCAATACTTGAAAGTTTTAAGACAATTCTGCATGTTCAGCTAAAAGGACCTGAGAAATCCATATTCACAATAGAGACTCATACTCAAATGTAGTAAAATCTGCAATCTTTAATGTGTCTATCACCAAAAGACATACACAGCCAGTCCTCTAATATACTTCCCTATTCCTTCTCTTTTTTTTTCATTTATTTTTATTGGTTGGAGGCTAATTATTTTACAATATTGTAGTGGGTTTTGTCATACATTGACATGAATCAGCCATGGATTTACATGTATTCCCCATCCCGATCCCCCCTCCCACATCCCTCCCCACCCCATCCCTCATTGAGTTTTTTTTTTTTTCATTTATTTTTATTAGTTGGAGGCTAATTACTTTACAATATTGTAGTGGTTTTTGTCATACATTGACATGAATCAGCCTATTCCTCTTTTAATATCATCAACTTATTTGACTAAAGGGAACACAATTTCTGGATCATATTCTTTCAGGAATGGGGATAAATGATAAGGGGATGGAAGAGGCAAAAGACCCCAATAAGAACAAATCAAATATATTTTTAGATAATACTTGAAAAATACTTGAACACTAAAGCGAACACAAATTCCTCTCTTTTGATCCAATAAAATGTTCAAAATATCTGGAAATCAGATAGGATTACATTGGATTCTGCAAGCAAGTAAAAAAGATTATGACTAGGGTCCACAACGCCAATGGATTATGGTTATATTAATCATTTGCTGGCTTGGTAAGAATCCTTTAGAAGAAAACTCTTTAAATCATGGCTTTAGCTCAAAGACCTGTGTGAATGACATAAAGTTTCACCTGTAAACTCCAGACGTCCTCCCGTTTTATAGCACTAACTGGCTGCTTCAGGAACAATGGGTTTCCCTCACAGTAGAACTCCCTCAGCTTCAAATCTTGAAACTTTCAAAAACAAAATAAAACTTCATTACTCAACAAAATAAACTTCACTTTGGAGCCTTCATCATCAATAAAACTAGACTTTTTAAAAAGTCTACTTTAAAATTTAAAATAATTAAATATTTATCAATATTTTTTAAAAACATTACTTTATTTAAGATCTATATTCCACATTAGTATTTTAACAGCAAGGTATACTCAAGTTACTATAAGCATAAGAATCTTCACATTACCAAGGATGGCAATGACTTTAGAGGTCACTGGTGGCAATCCCCAAACTAGACAGCTGAGAAAACTTGTTCAGGATCATAGAGCTGGTTACTAATAGAATAAGGGTTAATTAATCAAATGCTGGGTACAGTTTGCAAATAATATGTTTGTTATGAACCAACTATGATGAAAAATCCCTGGAGGTGGGTATAGCAACCCAGTCCAGTCATCTAGCCTGGAGAATCCTCATGGCCAGGGGAGACTGGAGGGCGACAGCCCATAGGACTGCACAGAGTCGGACACGACTGAAGCGACTTAGCACGCACTCCTGCATGATGAAAAATAACACTCTAACACATGCCAACATCTAGGTATCACATCCTGTCATATGATCCATTCATTTATGATCAGGGAGGAAGGTAAGGGAAACAGAGAAATATCAAAAAATTCTCATTTAATTGAAGTACAGTTGATTTACCTGTTGTGCACAATGAAAATTAAAAAAAGAAAAGAAAATATACAATTCACAAGGGTACTAAATCTTCTCTGAAGAAAACCTAAATTCAGCTGGATTCTACCCTTTCCATAGAAAAATAGGGAATTCTCTTATATTAATATTATACTTTGACTCCCAAGAACTCATGTGGTTTTCAAAGTTAAACTAATTTAGGGATTTACTTTTCTGAGCCTTAGATTCGACTGTCCAACGGAAAATAAGACCTGTCTTCAGTGGTGTGCAGATAAAATGGTTCTTTGGAAAGGAAAAAAAGCCCTGATTTGTGGCATGTTTTGATTCAAAGGTGTCAACACTCCCACAGTAGCCGATTCCGTCACTGAACAGAGTTGGGAAGAGATACGGAAAACTGACTCTTGTGAGCCAGGATGAGCAGTGCCATTACACCACTGCACTTCACACTTACGAAAGAATTAGAGGTATTTCCTTGATTTCAGCCCAGGGTTTAAAAAAAATAATTGATTTTAATATCTCTCCAGGGCAGCATGTCATCAGGTCTCAAAAGTCTCATGAAATTTCTACAACATAGACAAGGTTTTAAAATAAAATACAAGGTTCAAGACCTCGCTGGGATCACCTTTAGACACTCTGTCTTTCTTAATTCAGTTTCCTCTGGTATCCATCAACAAGGAGCAACCCAGAGAGTTGAATCCAATGGTAGCCCCAAGTAAGTGCTGGGTGGGCTAAAATGAAAAGAGCACTTCTTGTGCCTAATGGAATCACCCTTTCTTCCTTTTGGTCCTGGAGAATAACATTCTAAGACTTCCCTGGTGGCTTAGATGGTAAAGCGTCTGCCTACAATGCAAGAGACCTGGGTTCAATCCCTGAGTTGGGAAGATCTCCTGGAGAAGGAAGTGGCAACCCACCCAGTATTCTTGCCTGGAAAATCCCATGAACAGAGGAACCTGGTACGCTACAGTCCATGGGGTCACAAAGAGTCAGACACGACTGAGCGACTTCACACCTCATTTACACTTAAAAACTCAGTCTTTTTCTAAAAAACTGATACAAACTTGAGTATCTTGGTATATGCAAAAGCATTAACAGATGTGAACCTCATTTCAAAGTTGACCATGGTCCAAAGAGCACACATTTTTCTTTAGGGGTCATTTTTTCCTTCCTTCAAATCCTGTCATTATTCTTCCATTAAACATGGTAATGAGTTATCCAGCTTGCTAACTTACTACACATAATATATCAGAAAGAAATAATGAAAGGAAATTAATTAATAATGAATATCATTAGCATGTGTTTTGCAGCAGGTAAATTTCAGCAACCTGAAGTCACACAATGTCTGAATCTTCCCCAGAGCAGCATGTTTAACACCCTATTTCTACATGCACTACTTAGCCTGCGTGCTAAGCCACTTCAGTAGTGGCTGACTCTGTTAGACCCTATGGACTGCACTCTGCCAGCTCCTCTATCCATGGGATTCTCCAGGCAAGAATAAGTTGCCTTGCCCTCCTCCAGGGTATCTTCCTGACTCAGGGATCAAACCTGTGTATCTTACGTCTACCTGCACTGGAAGACGGGTTTTTTACCTCTAGCGCCAGCTGAGAAGCCCTTCCTGTCAGTCTAACTTTTTAACACAACAATATTCTTTGCTGGTGTCATCACTCCAATAGCATAATCTCACCTGCTAATAAAATATTGTTATAGCTGTTCAGAGGCTCTTTGCATAGGCCTGCTTGAATAAACACTGTCATGACTTTAATCTCAACTGGAACAATTTTGTCCCTCCCCTTCCCCTCAGGGGTCTACAGATATTTTTCACTGTTGCAAGTGGGGGAGGGGCAGTATTACTGGCATCTATTTAGTAAATATTAGGGATGCTAGGAAACATCCTATAATACACAGGGCAGCCCCCGCAATAAAGAATTATCAGGTCCAAAGTGGTGTTGAAGTTGAGAAAACCCTGGTTTAGAGGTACAAGGTCATAAACATTCACTGACCCTCTTATCTAGAAAGGGGATTTGCAGCTGGAGGAAAATGAAGGTTCAAATGAGGGGTTTTATTTTTTTAATATAAAGAAGACTTGATCAAGTAGAAGTACCAACACAGACTCTTTCTTTAGAGAAGAAAGAATAATTGAAAGAGTAATGATCAGGTGAAAGACACAGAAAGACCTTTGAATATTAACATATTTGAATTATCCTGTCCTCTATGGCTAGAAGAAAAGATGCAGGCATGAATACATTTGAAGGCATGGAATTGGATGTGAAGGAATCAGATGTGATCCCTTCAATTTTGCCTTTGAAATAGAGAATAAGACCATCTGCTAACTGAGTTATGAAGTTAATAGCAAGTTGCTAACGTAGGAGAAGTCATGAAGAAGGTGTTAAAAGTATGGAAAAGTATGGGATATGCTATAGGTTTTAGAAAAGGAACCTGGCATAGTACAAGCAAAAACATTATACAGGGGTGTTGAGGGACCCACTGGAATCCACACACATTTGGAGCAGTCCCTGTCCATAGACCGTGTGCTCCTTCGGCACCCAGCAGTCCAGATGCATTAAGAGTCTGCAGAAGGATATATTGGAAAGCAAGGGGATGAGCTCATACGTACTAAAACATAAGTGAACTGGACTGGGTTCTCTGGCATTTGGACCAGATAGAAAAAGAAATAACAGTACAAAGTTTTGAGGGACTGAAAGTAAAAGGCGGTGTGGAGGGACATGAAGTCTCGGTGATCTCAAAGGAGAGATACCGCTATAAAGCAACAGGAGAACTAGGCTGTGGGAGAAAACAGAGGTCAAACCGCCAAACTGGACTTTACTTGTTCATACTGAGAGCAGCTGAACGGACATGACTGTGATGGTAAAGTGAAGACCTGAAAAGATCATCAGAGTCAAGGAATCAAGGGACTTTGAGCCTAAGTTGACTATATTGACCACATTTATAAAACAACTTGAGTAATATTTATTCTCAAATATTTGGTTGTCTCCTGGACATCTCCAGCTGGGAGTCCCACAGTCACCATAAATTCTAACATTCGGGAATCGAATCCATTTCTCCCAGATTTTCTTCATTCCTTTTCCTTATTACCCACATCAAATCTTCTGTCATCAACCTCCTGTTTTATCAATTCTACCTTCTTAAAACTTCTGGAATTTATCCTTTCTTTCCATCCCCCCATCCCACCTACCCACCTCCTCAGCACCTCTGCACCATCCTTTCTCCTGCTCCCTGCCCCAGCCTCTAATCCCTCTGGTTTGACTGAGGCCTCATCTCATATGAACTACTCTAATAGTTCGTATAATTACAAACTTTTGCTCCCAAAGTAGTCTTTTAAATGAAAACTTATTCATAATACATCCTTGCTTAAAATTATCAAGGTTCCCTTATGTCTATAGGATAAATTCAAAAGTCCTAGTATATCATATTTGGTTCTCCTTAGCCTGTTTTAACAACCATATATCCTGGTAGGTTATAAAGGTAACTTATAAAACAGAACTTAGGGGTAGAACTTAGGGGTCTCATAAGAGGCCAATGTCTTGTAATTATTACTTGTGCTGTGCCCCCTACTCAATCCACTCCCAGACCACCACTTCATGACTAAAATATCACCCCTGTAAACTTTTTGACTTTCCTTGTGACTCAGATGGTAAAGAATCTGCCTGCAAGGTGGGAGACCTGGTCGTGATCCCTGGGTCGGAAAGATCCCCTGGAGAAGGGAATGGCTACCCACTCCACTCTTCTTGCCAAGAAAGTCCCATGGACAGAGGAGCTTGATGGGCTACAGTCCATGGGGTCGCAAAGAGTCAGATACGACTGAGCTACTAACATTTGCACTTTCAAGTTTTTGCAACTCCTACCAAATATTCTCATATCTCCTTAGGCCTTATATGTAAATTAATCATATAAGTCATATATGAATCATGCAAAGCCACTCTTGTCGTGTCTGACTCTTTGTGACCTCATCGACTGTAGCCCACCAGGCTCCTCTATCCATCAGATTCTCCAGACAAGAATCTTGGAGTGGGTTGCCATACCCTTCTCCAGGTGATCTTCCCAACCCAGGGATCAAACCCAGGTCTCTTACATCTGCTGCATTGGCAAGTGGGTTCTTTACAACTAGCACCACCTGGGAACTCCCAAATTAATCATACCACCTGTAAATACTATGAGGCAATCACTGTTGAAAAGTCTGTCTTCATTTATCAGGTTTTGGTCTTTTTAAGAGCTGCATCTTAAGTGACTATTTAATGTAAGCTCTAAATAGTACCTAGTACACAGTTGAGGCCCAATAAATAATCAGTCACATACAGCTCCCCCTGGATACTCAAAATTTGCGAAGGCCTTCTTCTCTAGACTTGTTCAATTGTTACAAGCATTTCTGAAAAGTCCCAGGCCTATGGACAATGTCGAAGTTCAGCAAGCCCTTCTTTTGCTTCAGACCAGTCTTAAGTAATGGGGGAGATCAGAAGGGGACTAATTTAGGAAGAAATTTGTTAGTGTAAATGAGGAGAGAATGGAGGCTGAAATTTCAAATGAACTAAAAAACAGAACTGATAAGTAAGTGATGGCAAATAACCATGTACCCTTTAGACCATCTCAAAGCTCACAGGGTAACCCTTTAGCAAGATTGGAAATGATAAATATGCTAACAGTAACCTGTGAGAAGAATAAGATTTTAAGTATTGGGACTATGTCATCCAAAAATATTTGAAATGGGAGAAAATATGTATATACAATTTTCTCAGAATTATTTAGGATTTTAAAATGCCTTCCTATATTAAACAATGTACGACAAGTTACATTATACATGTGATACTCAGGTACTCTGCCTTATCCCTGTCTGTGTATAGAGATCACCCCTACCATCAGCTTTTCCTGTCTCGGCGCCGAAGCAAATAAGCGCTATTTGCAGTTACGCCTTAGGGCATGCAAGAACCACAATAAACTCATCTTCACCAACTTCCAACATGCCCTCAGTGGTCACCGGAAATTCTCCTCTAGTCAACATGCTAGTCAACACAACTCCATGTTTTCTTTGCTGGCTCATCTTTTTTGCTCAACCATGAAATAGTTCTCCCCTAAGCCTGGCACTTTCTCTTTGCACTCTATATTTTCCCTAGGCAATCTGAACCATATCCATGACTTCAGTGAAACCTCTATGCAGATGACTCAGGTTCCACACCCTATAGCCAACTGCCTACTCAAAATCTTCACTTGGATATCATAAATACATGTTAAACTCACTGTATCCAAGACTGAACTCAGGATCTGCCCTCCTGAAGTTGGTATTTTTCCAGTGTCTTCTATCTTACTCTATAGAAAGCTCACTAGCTCATCACCATGTCTAAATTTACCTCTTAAATGACTCTTAAATTCGTTCAGATATTTCTATCCTAATTGTCACCACCTTAAACCAACTTACAATCCTTTACTTCACCTCAGCAAAAGTCTAGCAGATGTCCACCCCGTTCCCTTTGTCAACCCTTCTGTTGTGTACTCCACAGTTCATAAATATGATCTTTTCAAAATATAGATCTGATTATATCAACCCCTTCCTAAAACCCTTTAGACTTGCATTGCTCTTCAAATAAAGATCAAAATCCTCAGCATACTCTACATTCCTTGGTCATGGCCCCCTTCATTCCTTCCAGTTCCCTGAATATCCAAGGTCCCTCCCACACCAGGGCCTTTCCACATGCTGTTCGTTGTGTCTGGAAAGCATCTTTCCCCTTCACTGATCCCCTTCATTTTTCCCCTAATTGATTCCTACCATTCTTCAGACAAGTTTTGTCACTTCTTCTAAGAAGTCTTCCCTTACCTACCTGTTTAATCAAGTTCTTTTTCTCCTTCTCAGGCCAATGGTCCTTTCTTTTAGTGTACTGATATCAGCTTTCAATTTTACATTTATAATGATAATTATAGATTAATATGTTCTCCTCCCTATAGTACAGCACTGGAAAGAGCAGAGACCCTGTCTTGTTTCCTCACTGTTACATACCCAGTTCTTAGTACAGGGCTTAGTATGTAATATAAAATGTTACAGAAAGAGAAGATAGAATCAGAAATCAAAGTGCCTTGTTTTCATTTGAGGTCCTTTAAGCATACTAGCAAACACCCTCTTCCAACAACACAAAAGGCGACTCTACACACGGACATCACCAGATGGTCAGGTTGATTATATTCTTTGAAGCTGAAGATGGAGAAGCTCTATACAGTCAGAAAAAACAAGATCAGGAACTGTTACATCATTTACATTAAACCATAGATCCCACAAGTGGTTTTCATTAGGTAAGTGTTGGCTTGTGTCCCATTTTTTAAAGGCCATTGAGTCTTGTTTTAAATGTATATCTCCTAATAAATATTGGAGAAGGAAATGGCAACCCACTCCAGTATTCTTGCCCGGAAAATCACATGGACAGAGCTATATACCCCATGAGGTTGCAAAGAGTCGGACATGACTGAGCAACTAACACACACACACACACACACACACACACACACACTCCTAATAAACTGAACACTGACAACCAAAGAAAAATACACTATTTTCAAATTAAGGTCAAATTTTAATGAGGCTCTAATAAGCTGTAAGAATAGGGCACAGTGTTTCCTAATACTCAGCCTAGACAGAAGATAAACTATAGATACTGCACAGGTAAAAAGTGGATCTCTAATGCTGCCATTCAATAGAGGCAGAAAAGCAAGATGGAGGTAAACAGCTGGAATATCTCATGGCTATTTGAGCAAAGGGGAATACTCAAAATACTTCAAAACAAATTATTAGAATGTGGAGATATTTGGAGATATCCTTGTCTACAGCTTTATGAACATTTCCCTGAGTATTATTTTTCACTTTTAGGTAATTTTTAATCATCTTTCAAAAGAGTTTCAAAAGTTTTGATAGAACTTTTGGGTCTAGTCTGACATCATAATTTCATTTCCCAAGTTCCTTTCACAAAACTGTACAAAAGTTACCACCCAAGGACACTGTTGGTCATGGACATGTTGAAACTATATAGAATCATTTTCTAAGTGTACAATCAATTTCACAAAAATACTTGTCTTAATCCAAAGCTGAATGACCTCCATGAGTGTATGTGAACGTATCTGTGAATAACTGCTCATACATGGGAATAATTTTACTGAAGGCAAGTGAGTTCATTTGGAAATTATAAGAATCATTCAAATATAAAATGGCTATCATCACTTGACTTTGGATGAAGCACAAAAAAAGTAAAACAACAGAAGGCAGTGGGAACATCAGTGAAATATTTAGGCTTTATAAATTCGACAAATAAGAAGCCAAGAGTGACACTAAGCCAGGATCTATCTGCTAGATATCAGGGAAGGGTCTGGAATCAAGGGAATATAAGATATGCTTTCACTGGAATAGATTAAAATCAATCAACATTGCATTTTTAGAGCAATGCAAAACAAAACTACAATAATGTACTACCTCACACTGGTCAGAATGGTCATCATTAGAATGTCTACAAAGAAGAAATACTGGAGAGGGTGTGGAGAAAAGGGAATCCTCCTGTACTACTGGTGGGAATGTCAATGGGTGCAACAGTGTGGAAGTTCCTCAGAAAACTAAAAATAGAATTACCATATGATCCAGCAATCCCATTTTTTGCATATACCCAGACAAAACTGTAATTCGAAAAAAAAAAAAAATACATGCACCCCTGTGTTCACAGTGGCACTACTCACAATAGCCAAACCATGGGAACAACCTAAACATCCACTGGAAGATGGATGCATAAGATGTGGTACATATACAAATTGGAATACTATTCAGTTATTAGAAAGAATGAAACACTGCCATTCACAGCAACATGGATGCCAGAGATCATCATAATGAGGAAAGTAAGTCAGAAAGGGAAAAAAAAATATAATGTGACACCACTTATATGTGGAATCTAAAATATGGCACAAATGAACCTATCTACGAAACAGACACAGACTCACAGACACAGAGAACATACCTGTGGTTGCAAGGGGGAAAGGGCTGGGCAAGAGGAGGACTAGGAATGTGGAATTAGCAGCTATAAATGATCATTATATTACTATTATTATATATTATTATATTTTTATTATTACATATAGGATGGACAAACAACAAGGTCCTACTAATAGCACAAGGAACTATATTGACACCCTGTGATAAACCACAATGGAAAAGAATATAAAAGAAGAATGTCTATCTGTCTATAACTGAGTCACTCTGCCATACAGCAGAGATTGTCACGACACTGTAAACCAACTAGACTTCAATAAAAAAAAATCAGCATCAGCTATAAACAGAAAAATAATTTTAAATTAAAAGTATTCAAGAAAATAAAGGACATCAAGATAAGTAGTAGGTGACCATTTGTGACCATCTAAGGAAAGGGGAATTCAGTTAACAACGCGTCCTATATTCACAGGGATCTCACATGACAATCAGAAACCAAGTGAGTCAGGAGGAAGGCAGGAAAGGATGAGACAGAAATAAGCACAGAATGAAAGGTGAAGATCCAGGGAAAGAAGGAACTCTTTCAGGGAGACAGCTGATTAGTACTGTTTTGTTGATTAACCAAGGTAGGCCAGAGAATGTCAATGGATCTGCAGAGGAAAATAACCCAAAACATTGTGCTGCTAACACAGTATTCACCCTTGCACACAAAACAGTGGATACCCTACAAATTGCACATTAGAATCATTCAGGTGTTCTCATAGTTTTGAAAGACATCCCTACATTTGGTATAGTTTCAGCAGCAGGTAGCTCAGACAAAACTTTAAAATGAAACGAAAATAACATTTAATATCTACCATGTGCCAAGCATTAGTAAAGAATTTATATACATTATCTAATTTAATTATTCATTCATTCTGTATGTGCTACGCACCAGCTATTGTGTCAAATACTTACCCAACAATGTTATGATACAAGTGTTTATTAATATCCTTGTCTAAAATCACACGCTAAAAACCTCTCCATTGCTTAGATCAGCTGATGAATACATGTTTAAGAGATTACATCACTTCTGGTTGAAGATGGGCAGAGTAGAAGGACAGGCACTCATCTCCTCCTGAAAGAGCACCAAAATCGCAACTAGCTATTGAACAACCATCAACAGGAGGATGCTGGAACCCACCGAAAAAAGGTACCCCACATCCAAAGACAAAGAAGAGGCAGCGATGAGATGGTAAGAGGGGTGCAAACACGATAAAATCAAATCCCATACCTGCTGGGTAGGCAACCCACTATCTGGAGAACAATAAATACCAAAGAAGTTCTACCACTGCTGTGAATGTTCTGAACCTCATGTCAGACTTCCCAGCCTGGGGATCCAGCCAAGAGACTGGGAGTCCCCAGGGAACCTGACCTTCAAGGCCCATGGAATTTGATTACAGGACTTCCACAGGGAAACAGACTCCACTCTTGGCGGGGGCAAACGAAATCTTGCGTGCATGGAGACCCGGGGGAAAGGAGCAGTGGCCCCACAGGAGACTGAACCAGACCCACCTGCTAGAGTTGGAGGGTCTCCTGTGGAGGCGTGGGTCGGCAGGGGCTCACCACGGGGACGAGGGCAGTGGCGGCAGCAGTAGTCCTAGAAGGGGCCCCTTGGCATGAGTCCTCTTGGAGGCCACCATTAACCCTACCAGAGAGCCAGTAGACCCCAGGGCTGGGTTGCCTCTAACAGAGGCAAACAACTAACAGAGTGAGTGCAACCACACCCATCAGTGGAGAATTGGATTAAAGTTTCACTCAGCAGGCTCTACCCACGAGAGCAAGTCTCAGTTTTTCCCACCACCAGTCCCCTCCATCAGGAAGTTTATACAAACCTCTTAGCCTCATCCACCAGAGGGCAGACAGAAGAAGCGAGAACCACAATCCCTCAGTGGCGAGAACCAAAAACACACCACAGGGAGTTAACCAGGATGAAAAAGTAGAGGGTTTTGTCCCAGATCAAAGGGCAAGATAAAACCCTGGACAACAACTGAATGAAATGGAGATGGGCAACCTTCCAGAAAAATGATTCAGAAAAATGACAGCGAAGGTGATCCAGAATCTCAGAAAAAGAATGGAGGCAAAGATTGAGAAAGTACAAGAAATGTTCACCAAAGATCTAGAACTAAAGAACAAACACACACATAGATGAATGATACGCGAGAAGGAATCAATAGCAGAATAACTGATGCAGAAGAACAGATACGTACCTGGAGGACAGAACGGTGGAAATCACTGCCACAGAACAGAACACAGAAAGAAGAATGAAGAACATGAAGACTGCCTCAAAGAACTCTGGGACAACATTGTAAGTACCAACATTCACATTATAGGGGTCCCCAAAGAGAGAGAGAAAGGACTTCAGAAAATATTTGAAGAAATAATAGCTGAAAACTTTCCTAACATGGGAAAATAGTCATCAAGTCCAGGAAGGACAGAAAGTCCCAGGCAGGATAAACCCAAGGAAGAACGCACCAAGACACATAGTAATCAAAATGATAACTATTAAAGACAAAGACAAAATATAAAACACAACAAGGACAAAAGGACAAATAACATACAAAGGAACTCCCATAAGATTATCAGTTGATTTTTCAACAGAAACTCTAGAAGCCAAAAGGGAAGGGCATGATATATTTAAAGTGATGAAAAGGAAGAACTTACTACCAAGAATACTCTACCCAGCAAGACTCTCATTCAGATTTGATGGAGAAATCAAAAGCTTTCCAGACAGGCAAAAGTTAAGAGAATTCAGCACCACCAAAAGCAGCTTTGCAACAATACTAAAGGAACTTCTCAAGGCACAAAACACGAGAAGGAAAAGACCTACACAAAATAAATCCCAAACAATTAAGAAAATGATAATAACATACAGCTGTTCAGTCGCTAAGTCACGTCTGAGTTTTTGTGACCCCACAGACTGCAGAACGCCAAGCTTCCCTATCCTTCCCCATCTCCCAGAGTTTATTCAAACTCATGTCCATTGAGTCAGTGATACCATCCTACTATCTTATCCTCTGTCACCCTCTTCTCCTCAGTCTTTCCCAGGATCAGAGTCATTTCCAATATGTTGGCTCTTCACATCAGGTGGCCGAAGTATTGGAGTTTCAGCTTCAACATCAGTCCTTCCAATGAACACCCAGGACTGATCTCCTTTAGGATGGACTGGTTGGATTTCCTTGCAGTCCAAGCAACTCTGAAGAGTCTTCTCCAGCACCACAGTTCAAAAGCATCAATTCTTCGGAACTCAGCCTTCTTTATGACCCAACTCTCAAATCCATACATGACCACTGGAAAAACCATAGCTTTGAATATCCAGACCTTTGTTGGCAAAGTGATGTCTCTGCTTTTTAATATGTTATCTAGGTTTATCATAGTTTTTCTTCCAAGGAACAAGTACCTTTTAATTTCATGGCTGCAGTCACCATCCACAGTGATTTTAGAGCCCAAGAAAATAAAGTCTGCCACTGTTTCTATTTTCCCCATCTATTTGCCATGAAGTGATGGGAATGGATACCATGATCTTCGTTTTCTGAATGTTGAGCTTTAAGCCAGCTTTTTCACTCTCCTCATTCACCCTCATCAAAAGGCTCTTTAGTTCCTCTTCACTTTCTGCCATAAGGGTTGTGTCATCTGCATATCTGAGGTTAGTGATATTTCTGCTGGCAATCTTGATTCCAGCCTGAGCTTCATCCAGATCAGAATTCTGCATGATGTACTCTGCACATAGTTAAAATAAACAGGTTGACAATACACAGCCTGGACATACTCCTTTCTCAGTTTTGAACCAGTCCTTTGTTCCATGTCCTGTTCTAACTGTTGCTTCTTGACCTGCACACAAGTTTCACAGGAGGCCTGTAAAGTGGTCTGGTATTTCCCATCTCTTTAAAAATTCTCCACTGTTCGTTGTGATCCACACAAAGGCTTTATTATAATCAATGAAGCAGAGGCAGATGTTTTTCTGGACCTCTCTTTCTTTTTCTATGATCCAACAGATGTTGGTGACTTGATCTCAGTTCCTCTGCCTTTTCTAAATCCAGCTAGTACATCTGGAAGTTTTTGGTTCACGTACTATTGAAGCCTAGCTTGAAGGATTTTGAGCATTACTTTGCTAGCATGTGAAATGAGCTCAATTGTAAGGTACTTTGAACATTCTTTGGCATTATCCCTCTTTGGGATTGGAAAGAAAACTAACCTTTTCCAGTCCTATGGCCACTGCTGAGTTTTTAAACTAGCTGGCATATTGAGTGCAGCACTTTAATAGCATCTTTTAAGATTTGAAATAGCTCCACTGGAATTCCATCACCTCCACTAGGTTTGTTCATAGTGATGCTTCCTAAGGTCCCCTGGACTATACACTCCAGGATGTCTGGCTCTAGGTGAGTGACTACACCATCGTGGTTATCTGGGTCATTAAGACCTTTTAGTACAGTAGTTCTGTGTGTTCTTGCCACCTCTTTTTAATCTCTTCTGCTTCTGTCAGGCCCATGCCGTTTCTGTCTTTTATTGCGCCCATTTTTGTACGAAATCTTCCCTTGATATCTTAAATTTTCTGCAGAGACTTCTAGTCTTTCCCCTTTCATTGTTTTCCTCTATTTCTTTGCATCAGTCACTTAAGGCTTTCTTATCTCGCCTTGCTATTCTTTGGAACTCAGCATTCACTTGAGTATATCTTTCCCTTTCTCCATTGCCTTCGCTTCTTTTCTCAGCTCTTTGTAATGCCTCTGCAGACAAACATTTTGCCTTCTTGCATTTCTTTTTCTTGGGGATGGTTTCAATCATCACATCCTGTACAATGTTATAAACCACCATCCATTTAGTTTTTCAAACACTATCAGGCTGAATCTATGTCACTTTCTCTGAATAATCATAAGGGACATGATTTAGGTCATACCTGAATGGCCTAGGGTTGGTTCATCCTCTGTGTTCATCATTTACCACAATAGTGGCCTTATCTATCAAATGTGGAAAATTCTATTCATTTGAACTAGTTAGACCAAACCTCAGATGAATTCACAGAATATCTTACTTCAATGCTTCCAGAAAATTCTGAAATAGGTGCTCCAAATAAAACACTAAGTCATATTCTTTCAAAATTACCCTAAATTAATGGGCTGATATTTTATAAAAACAGCAGAATTGTAATTACAGTATCACTATAGAAGGAACTTTGAATTCATGGTACTACTAAGTCAAATACCGAATACAGTTAAAGAAAATTATTTTTATTTATATGTTTAACAAATATTTATTCAATTGAAGGGCTTCCCAGGTAGTCTAGTGGTCCACCTGTCAATGCAGGAGATAATAAGAGACATGGGTTCAATCCCTTGGTCAGAAAGATCCCATAGAGGAGGGCATGGCAACCCACTCCAGTATTCTTGCCTGGAGACTCGCCACAGACAGAGGAGCCTGGCAGGATACAGTCCACAGGGTCACAAAGAGTCAGACATGACAGAAGTGACTTAGCACACATGCATTCGATTGAAATTCAAAACTCTGCTGGTACAAAGGTAAAAAAGAGTACTCTTTTCCTTTGGAAGATTACAGTCTATTGACAAGACCAACTTGAAAAGTATTATTCTATTTTGTGGTACATACGAACCACAGAGGTGCCAGAGAAGACATAGGCGGCTTTGGCAATCAAGGCAGGTATCATAGGGCAGAAGAGTCATACTGAGACATGAATAATACCGTGTAGAAGGGCGAATAAAATCCTGTAGGATTTGCAGGGTCAGTATTAACATCCAACGCTTATTAAACATTCAAAACCGCATGTTTTTAGAAAACAGTTTGGCAATTCCTTAAAAATAATTAAAATATGGACTATGACTCTGCAATTCCTCTGCGGGGTATATGCCCAGAAGAAGTGAAAACAGGGACTTGAGCAGACATTTGTACATCCATATTCACAGCAGCATTATTCTCAATAGCCAAAAAGAGCAAGCAATCCACTGCCCGTGGGCAGACGAATGAAAATACAAAATGTATATACATTTAATGCATATACATTACATATAATGGAGTATTATTCAGCCATAAAAAAGAAAATCTGACACAGCTATAACATAGATGGACTGTGAAGACATTATACTAAGTGAAATATGCCAGTCATAGAAGGACAAATATGGTATGATCCTATTTATATGAGATTCCCAGAGTACTCAAATTCTTAGAGACAAGGAGTAGAATGCTGGTTGCCAGGAGTCAGAGGGAGCAAGGAATGGATAGAAAACTTCTGGAGATAGGTGGTGATAATGGTGCTGCAACAACATGAATATATATATAGTGACTTAGAACTATACGCTTAAAAATGGTTAAAATGATAAGCTTTATTAAATATCACAGAGGGTAAAAAGGACTATAATCTCAATTTTGTATTGACTAATCAGAAAAGTAATTAATGGATCAACAACTATTTATTGAATACCTCCTGGATTGTTGGGCTTCTAATTACTACCATGAAGTAGAAACACATTCACTCCAGCATGAAAAACTGTAGCTTCTTCCCGAAAAGTTACAAGTTGCTAAGACCAGTTACTTAAAGCAAAGTCAGAATTCATCTCCAAGTGAAAAAAGCTGCATTCCTCATTGTCCATGGCTTAAAAGCAACTAATAAATATCTTCTTTGGATGAACTCAGTTCAGTTACTCAGTCACATCTGACTCTTTGTGACCCCATGGACTGCAGCACACCAGGCTTCCCCATCACCATCTCTCAGCATCAGGGTCTTTTCTAATGAATCAGTTCTTTGCATCAAGTGGCCAAAGTATTGGAGCTTCAGCTTCAGCCTCAGTCCTTCCAATGAATATTCAGACTGACTCCCATTAGGATGGACTGGTTTGATCTCCTTGCAGTCCAAGGGACTCTCAACTGCAAGGGATAAAAATCTATGCTCTGGAAAGTAATACTTTGAAAAAGTCTGAAGTGACCAAAAACAGTATATGATTTCTTAAAAAACAGTAAATCATAGATAATATATTAAAATATTTATGATAACAACCAGAGTTCACTCAGTTCAAACAAGCTCAGCAAGCACAGAACACAAAGGTAGGAATAAGAGAGAACAAGTTCTGCAGTTCTAGAACAAAGCAAATCTTTCAGTCATTTGTATTAATTCAAGGTTCCAGTTACCATAGGTTTTACTGCCTGCCTATTTTTTCACACGTGATTCTCTCTGGCTCAGACGGTAAAGAATCTGCCCGCAATGTGGGAGAACCAGGTTCAGTTCCTGGGTTGGGAAGATGCCCTGAAGAAGAGAGACAGAGGAGCCTGGCAGGCTATCCATAGGGTTGCAAAGGGTCGGACATGACTGAGTGACTGACGCTATTTTTTCTATTCCCAATAAACAAAATTATTTTTCAATTATAATACAACTTGACTCTACTTACTCCTGTTGGAAACATCTGAATAACATTTCCAGCTACATCTAGAATTCTCAGGTTGAAAAGATCACAAAGTCCCTGTGTCAGGAAACAAAAGAGAGAAAGAGAGCTTTTACAAATCTAATATGTAGCATCATAAATATCTCTTGTAAGTTTAAACTTGATGATGTTGATCACCTTTCCTAATTACCTGATCAGTACTCTCCCCAAGGAAATCACGACGAATGAAGCACCAGATTCTCTGAATTCTCCATCTCCTCTGACCACTCCAGGGCGACATAACAGGGTGGCCAAGAGCTAAACTATTTGTAGTAAATATCTGTAGGTTCAAATTCACCTCGGATACTTACTATGTATCTGTGGGCAAATTTCTTAATCTTTGTACTTTAGCTTCTCCATTTGTAAAGTGAAAATGTTAATGGAAACCCCTACCTTCAATATACCAGCAAGGAGATCCAACCAGTCAATCCTAAGGAAAATCAGTCCTGAGTGTTCATTGGAAGGACTGATGATGAAGCTGAAACTCCAATGCTTTGGCCACCTGATGCGAAGAACTAACTCATTTGAAAAGTCCCTGATGCTGGGAAAGATTGAAGGCAGGAGGAGAAGGGGACGACAGAGGATGAGACGGTTGGATGGCATCACCGACTCAATGGACATGAGTTTGAGTAAACTCCGAGAGCTGGTGATGGACAGGGAGGCCTGGCGCGCTGCAGTCCATGGGGTTGCAAGGAGTCGGACATGACTGAGCGACTGAACTGAACTGAACTGACCTTCAATATGGACACTGAATGCATTAAACAAATTACTAATCAGAAAGTGTTCACTAAAGGGTTTAATAGATACTGAGTATCTATTAGTAGACATTTCTACCATTAAAATAGAAAGACTCTTTGGGAGACAGAAAACAGACGTAATTCCACTGGCACTTGTTTCACAACTACCTCTTGTGTAGCACTGAGCTGACACAACCCTTTCCTCATAAAGGAAACCCGTTAGTCTAGCCACATGCCCAATGGGACTGGATGGGCATATACATTCAGACGCATGCGTGCAGATATACACATGATTTACAACAGACCAGAAAATGATTCACAATATGTTAATTATCAAAACAAATGACTAGTTTCTGCAATGCCTTATCATTTATAATGCAGACCAAAAAGAACAATGATAGACTAAATCATATTAAAAGTACAAGGATATAAATGATTACAGGCATTCTTTGCATGATAATTCAGGATAGGATTTACTAGCATTCAAGTTTTTTTAAAGTTTAAAAGCCTCAGGGTTTATAAATTTGTAGTAAGACTATTGATTTGAAATATGGACTTTTATGTTAGACAGGCATGGATCTAAGATCCTTCCTTGACCTTTGCAAACTATGCTTGAGTCACATAACCACCCTGATCTTTATTCTAAAATGAGTATAATAAGAGATATATGATAAAGTTGCTATAAACACAACATAATGCTTCATGATGATCCTGCTGCTGCTGCTGTTGCTTTCCTTCAAATAAGAGAGGCATGCTTTTAACAGGTTTATTCTATAAATTCAAGATATTTTACTTGTTTATACTAAGTAGGATTTTAAGGAATATAAGAATAAAATTTTCAACATATACTTATTTACAGCCTATACCTTGGTATATTTTTACACATATTACAGTGTGCACAGAATTTTTAAAGGAAACATCTTCTTTAGAGAAAAGTGAAATAGTAGGAATTAATCTATTTTTATTCCTCAGATTACTGCATGCCATGCCTTTCCTCCTATCAACTTAATTCTAATTTGCATAAATAAGGAAGGTAAACCTGTTGACAGGTTCCTAATAAGAAACAGTACTCTCAAACTGGAAAAACTGAGGAGAGTTTAATAAAGTCACTGTTTATAAAAAGTTTGACAGGGTTTAGGAAAACCAACAAAGTTCCCTAAGCCAAGAAATGTTGTTCCCTAAACTTACAAAGTTCCCAAAAGCTAGCAACAGCAGGGAGTTCTTTAACACCACAGTTCAAAAGAGCCAAGGGAATGTAAGAATGTTCACATGGTAATGTTCTGATGATCACAGGACATTAGCTATGACCCTCCAGAGAGGCATGCAGGTAGCTCACAGCAACCTTCTAGAGACAGCACCAGGGGAAAACCATCTGGTGCTCAGTCTCCAGGGCTTCCCAGGGGGTTCAGTGGCAAAGAAGCCGCCTGCCTACACAGGAGATGTGGGTTTGGCCCCTGGGTTAGGAAGATCCCCTTGTGGAGGAAATGGCAACCCACTCCAGTACCCTTGCCTGGCAAATCCCATGGACGGAGGAGCCTGGCAGACTCCAGTCCACGGGGTCACAAGGAGTCAGACATGACTGAGCAAGTGCGCATGCACGCACTCATCTTCTCCCGCCCTTTCACCTCCTGATACCGCCTCTCATTCACATGTCCTAGAGGGAATCAGAAGACAGAGGAGGTCACTAATGCTCATACACGCCAGTCTCCCAGACATGGAGAAGAACGCAGGTCGGAAAAGGATGGGCGGTGGATATAAAGGAAAAATGGAAGGTATCTAGCATATATTCCAAAATCAAAAAGTACTTATACTTTGTGCTATATACAAAGTTGCCAGACAAAAATACAGGAGACTCACTTAAATTTAAATTTCAGACAAAAAAGATAACATTTTTTAAATGTATAAGTATGTCCCATGCAATATTTGGGACTAAAAGAATTAAAAGAATTCTTCTTTGGTAGTCTGAAATTCAAACTAAAGCATTTTGTATTTCTATTTACAAAGTCTAGCATACCTAGCCTTGTAAAAAAGAAATCCAAGTTATAACCTTCTTTTGTCACAGTGATTTGGGAACTTATCATACGTAATCAGAGAGAAAGCAGATGATGGCTTGTACTCAGATGCCCTAATCCAGTCTATAACTGCTCTCTATCACGGTGTAATGAGTTTTTCACCAACAAAAGAAAATCTGATTCCTTCTTTTGCTTACCTCTGGCAAAGATTTAATGTTGTTCCTGGCCAGAAGAAGCTGCTGGAGCTTCTTCAAGAACTTAATTTCTTTGGGTATGCACACAAGCTGATTGTAGTTAAGTTGAAGTTCAGAAAGATTCTCAAGGAAACAAAGTTCTCTAGGAATGCTGGCTAGCTGGTTATGATTTACACTTAAACATCTAAGATTTTTTAATCTAAAAAATAAACAAAATATATGAATGAAATTCACAAGAATAAGGAAGTCCATTGTACATTTATGTACACATACCATTTATCAGAGCCACGTATCAATTCATATTTTTTGTAGCTCATCTGAGCTTTTCTCCAGTCAAGTATTCACAACTACAATGAATCATTTGAGGATAAAAAAAAATCTTTGCTGTAATTTAACTTTTAAAGATATTTATGATCAGATGGTTCATGCTTAAAGTATTTTATGTAATCAAAACCTAGATTTAAAAGAAAGAAAATTCTGTCTTCAGTCTTTGTACATATACTTTATTAATAGTTATATTGAAGAGGAAGCCAGAGATCAAATGCCATATATACACATATGGATATAGATATAGATAGGGATAGATTTAGATATAGATCATATATTCTGTACCACTTAGATGCTGTGTAATATGCAAAGACAGGTTGACCACAATTCTACCCTTATATATATATCACTGTCTAGAAGGAGGTCTTAGAGACACAAAATAAGGAGAGCAAATACCAACAAACAGTGAGAAAAGGATTAACGTTTGAGCCTGTAATTGCAGATATAGTACCTGAGGTTCACAAGCACTTTGGATAACCAACACTGTGAACTTGGCCTGAAACAAGTAGGGCAACAGGGAGGCATAGTAAACATGCCTTGAGTAATATTCTCCTTCAGAAAACATTAAGTGTATTTTGAATAAAGAAGCCAGAAGAAATAAGCATTGAAAGTGAAAAGTGAAGTCACTCAGTCATGTCTGACTCTTTGCAACCCTGTGGACTGTAGCCTGCACCAGGCTTCTCTGTCCATGGGATTTTCCAGGCAAGGGTACTGGAGTGGGTTGCCATTTCCTCCTCCAGAGTATCTTCCCGACCCAGGGATCGAACCTGGATTTCCCGCATTGCAGGCAGATACTTTACTCTCTGAGCCACCAGGGAAGGTAAAATAAGCATTACTGAGCACCAGCTATGTACTTGTGCATTAAATTTAATCAACAGCACAACCCTAAGGTTGGAATTATCACATTTAATCCAGAAATAAGGAAAATAAAGGATCAGAGGCAGTGAATAACTTGTTTAACTTAACCATCAGAAAATAGTGTCAAGATTCAAATGTAGACATGTCTTCTTGCAAAGCTAAGAATGAGGATTTATAATGCTCTAAAGGTATTAAAGTAATAACAGAATGAGGTGCCATTTCTCGGCAGTTATAATGGGGCCTGGAGCTTAGGATAATAGTGCGAGTGAAAGAGATTTATGGAAAGACTCTATGATCTCGATTGTGGAAGTCATATGAATAGATAAGGCCGACAGAAAGAACAACAACAAAAGGGCAGAGAGAGACAGAGAGGAAGCCAACGGAAAGATTCTTGAGAAATATGAACATCTGATCCCCTCCCAAAAGGCACTCAGAGAAGGCAAAAGCAGAAGAATATATAAACCAGGTTAAGAAGTAATTTCTAAAGGTATGGGAGAAGAGTATTTCAAAATTAAAAAGATGGGCAAAACTTTAAACATTAAAATATTAAAGAGAAGTAGTGCCAAAAAAAAAATCGAAACCTACTAGAACTAAAAGCAGGGTCACAGACTACAAAGTCTCTATTTTAAATTTATTTTATGTGTATATTGTAGCCACAAACAACTGGAAGATAAAATTTTCAAAATTCCATTTACATCAAAAAACACACAAAATAGTTAAGAATACATTTAATGAAAGACAATACTGTACTCTGTTCTCCAAACAGAGCTAAGCTTACTGAATTGTGAACTCATAATATGTTATAGCTGCAAGAATTTTGAAGTTCATCTTCTCAAAACTCTTCCTTTAGAGATGAGAAAACCAAGATCCAAGACAGTTAAAATACTTGGCCAACGTCATAAGGCTAGTTGCACAAAGTTACGACCTGAACCTAATTCACCAGATCTTCCAAAGTGTCTTTTTTCATTACATCACCAACATATAAATCAACTGATAAACTGAATGAATGAAAAAGCAAGAAGACAACTATTGGCATTTTATTACTATAAACATTCCTTTTCTTCAGAAATGAGATAGCTTCAAATATTTTTCTAGGTGCTTTTATTTAAAACATTACTTTTTCTGTAAACATCTATCTTGGAAAAATACATTGGGTAGACGTATAGACAAGTAAATTGGAATAAACTTTAGGTAAGGCAGAAAGCCTTTTGTTGAGAACTATTCATAGTATTGGATCCTTCCTTCAAAAATCTGGATGTTCTTATGTTGTAATACATCTGTTTCTGTTCAACAGGGAATAGGAGTCTCCAAAGTAACCCTGATTAGGTTTCTCTCTCCAACAGTCAGAAGAAAAGCCCAAGGGGGTATTCTGCCAACAGAAGGACAAGGCCCTCAGCTGGCTCCAGAGAGCCACCATAACAGCAGCTCATCCATGCAAATGTGAGTGATATAAAATGTGGTTTTTTTTCCCCATGAAAATGACATACTGATTTAAAAGTCTTTATTCGCACATTACCTATTCCATCAGGCTGAAAATGTTTTACTGTAGTTTAAAGTCCCCAGTTCTATAGCAGAGCAAGCTCCAAGAACCCCCACAGTTAGGAAATCAGTAACAATCAACTTTAGAACTGTTTCAAACCCTCACTTTTATACTTAGACGACCAAATCATGCTGTTTCTCATTTTTCTGAAGTGTTTAAAGAATCATCTGCTTAAAATTAGTGGCTTGCCTCAGTCTTTCAATTGCTCTTTGCCATGTATAAATCTCAGAAGGACTTGAGTCTGGGCATATCATGTTCTAAGACCAGCTGGGAGGACACCAGCTGACGGGGGAGGGGGAAAAGCAACCATCTATCATTATAACAAAATTACCTGCCAATTTCTCGAGGAATCCATGTAAGCTGATTGTTGTTCAGATTAAGCTGGATCAAACTTTGTAAACCATCTGTTAGAAAATAATTTCGGTCACTTTAGCTATCTGTTAGAAAATAATTTTTAGTCACTTTTCCATATACCTTTGTTCTCCTTGTTTTCTTGCCTTGGCCAAGGTTCTTTGGGTGCTGGTAACTGATACCCTCTTAAATTAGTTTAAGCAAAAAGCTACAATTGACCACAAAGTTACAGAGCTAAATTGTGGCCCCTGAGGACACAGCAGTACTGCCAAACTCAACAAACGCAGCAGAAACCCAAAGGCACCGGCACCCAGGGCTGCTTTAGTTCTACTTTTGAGACCTGCAAGAGGAGCCCCATAAACGTTTGCAAAGCGCCATGAATGAAGCCCAAAGGGTCTTCTAGACCCGCAAAACTCATTCACCCAACAGAAAACCTATCAAAGGCCCCGTGGCCCGCAGGCACCTCCTGCCCCGGCAGGGGTCTGCAGACCTCCCGCCAGGGGCCTGCAGTCTCTTGGGGAGTAGGCAGGCAGAACTCCGTAGGGAAGAAAGCGAAGCAGACGCAGAGCGTGCTCCACGACGTTCAAGTCCAGAGCCAGGGTCTCCCTGGAGCGGAAGGAGCAGATGTGCACTAGCCTGTGAAACAGTTTCTGATCTTCCCGGGAGACTGGAAGGACCCGGGAAATGCTGTGCGGTCTTTCGTGGAAAACAGGTCCTCTTCGGTCACCAGCATCTGCGCGGAGCGCCAAACGAAGTCGAGTGCTCGGGGGCTCTCCCCACTCTCCGCGCCGAGTACTGTGATGGCTGCCTCTGGCGCCCCTCCTGCGTGCAGGGAGCCGGGCTTGCCCGCGCTACTCGTGGACACCGTGGACGCCGTGGACGCCGTCGCGCCGATGCCTCCCAGCCCCTGGGGGAGGTCGATCTCCCAGGCCCCACTACCAGCGCCTTGAACTTGAAGTCGGTGATTCCAGACTGAGTGTACCCCATTTCTAGGTACATCTTCGTCTCCCCAGCAGTCTCCCTGGTTGGACTTGGCCTCAGACCTCCCCAGGAGACAATCCGTTGCTGCCTGGGCCTTCTCCGCCCTATCCTGTTTCCAACATGCTAAGCCCTGCGGTGCAGCGAGAGTCACGTTAATAAGAATACATGTGTATAAACACACATAATACGTAATTTTACACGTGTGTGTACACATGTATGTATCAGTTCAGTTCAGTTCAGTCACTCAGTCGTGTCCAACTCTTTGCGACCCTATGAATCGCAGCACTCCAGGCCTCCCTGTCCATCACCAACTCCCGGAGTTTACTCAAACTCATGCCCATCGAGTCGGTGATGCCATTCAGCCATCTCATGCTCTGTCGTCCCCTTCTTCTCTTGCCCCCAATCCCTCCCAGCATCAGGGTCTTTTCCAATGAGTCAACTCTTCGCATGAGGTGGCCAAAGTATTGGAGTTTCAGCTTCAGCATCACTCCTTCCAATGAACACCCAGGACTGATCTCCTTTAGGATGGACTGGTTGGATCTCCTTGCAGTCCAAGGGACTCTCAAGAGTCTTCTTCAACACCACGGTTCAAAAGCATCAATTCTTCGGTGCTCAGCTTTCTTCACAGTCCAGCTCTCACATCCATACATGACCACTGGATAAACCATAGCCTTGACCAGATGGACCTTTGTTGGCAAAGTGATGTCTCTGCTTTTTAATATGCTGTCTAGGTTGGTCATAACTTCCCTTCCAAGGAGTAAGCGTCTTTTAATTTCATGGCTGCAGTCACCATCTGCAGTGATTTTCGAGCCCAAAAATTAAAGTCTGACACTGTTTCTACTGTTTCCCCATCTATTTCCCATGAGGTGATGGGACCAGATGCCATGATCTTAGTTTTCTGAATGTTAAGCTTCAAGCCAACTTTTGCACTCTTCTCTTTCACTTTCATCAAGAGGCTTTTCAGTTCCTCTTCACTCTCTGCCATAAGGGTGGTGTCATCTGCATATGTGAGGTTATTGATATTTCTCCCGGCAATCTTGATTCCAGCTTGTGCTTCCTCCAGCCCAGTGTTTCTCATGATGTACTCTGCATATAAAAGTTAAATAAGCAGGGTGACAATATACAGCCCTGACGTACTCCTTTTCCTATTTGGAACTAGTCTGTTGTTCCATGTCCCGTTCTAACTGTTGCTTCCTGACCTGTATACAGGTTTCTCAAGAGGCAGGTCAGGTGGTCTGGTATTCCCATCTCTTTCAGAATTTTCCACAGTTTATTGTGATCCACACAGTCAAAGGCTTTGGGGTGTGTGTGTGTGTGTGTGTGTTATATATATCACAGTCCTGTGAACAACATGCGGGCATTCGAGGCACCCGTCCTCCACCAGTGGAAAAATCCACATATAACTTCCAGTGGGTGCTCCCATCTGTTCTTCCTCTGTACCCCAGGATTTAACCAACCTGGGAAACTGCAGTACAGCAGAATTTACCATTGAAAAAATACCCTGGTATAAGTGGACCCACAATTCAAACCTGTGTTGTTCAAGGGCCAACTGTATGTATTGAGTACACATATATACAGTCCTTTGACTTCTCTTGGTAGTCACAGAGGGTCTCCTGGGCTTCTGGTGTGTCCTCAGAATCACTGAACTGGGTTGTGATGGTCAAGGAGACCCCCACACCAGCTCCAGGCTAACAGTCTGTCTCTCTCCAGGAGATTCTCCAAGTCTGGGAGATTATATTCTCTGGGAATCTCTGCAGAATACAGTTTCATTTTTCTTTATAGCTTCTCTAAGCTTCACATTCATATTCTCTCTCTCCCGCATTCCTTCACTCATTCTTTCACTTTTAAACATATTATCTCTACATTTCCATGTATCCATATAGCCATCCCACAACTCCTGCGTTTGAGTGGTTATGGAGTAGACAGAGTTCTCAGGCTGAAACGCCTACAGGAACCGAGAAGATAACTCAAAACACAACAGTGGGCCTAGCAGGGGTTTACCTGGCAGGGGTGCACGGAACTAGTGAGCACATGCTTTTTGCCACAGGGGACCTGCATTTCGGCCAGCTCCCAACAACTGGTGTCATGTGGGAATGTGAGTCCATCGTTGTCTAATCTTTCTTTTTCAGAGAAACAAAAAAGAGCCAGAGATCCAGACTTTTATATGAACTCTCTTAATTTGCAAATTTGGTTGTTCAGTTGCCAAGTTGTGTCTGACTCTTCACGATCCCACGGAGTGCAGCACACCAGGCTTCCCTGTCCCTCACTATCTCTCTGAGTTTGCCCAAGTTCATGTCCACTGAATCAGTGATGCCCTCCGGCCATCTCATCCTCTGTTGCCCTCTTCTCCTTCTGCCTTCACTCTTTCCCAGCATCAGGGTCTTTTCCAATTAGTTGGCTCTTCGCATCAGGTAGCTAAAGTATTGGAGCTTCAACTTCAGCATCAGTCCTTCCAATGAGTATTCAGTGTTGATTTCCTTTAAGATTGATGGATTTGATCTCCTTGCTATACAAGGAAGGGACTCTCAAGAGTCTTCTCCAGCACCACAGTTCTAACTCAGTGCTCTGCCTTCTTTATGGTCCAGCTCTCACATCTGTACATGACTACAGGAAAGACCATAGTATTGACATATGGACCTTTCTTGGCAAGATGATGTCTTTGCTTTTTAACACACTGTCTAGGTTTGTCATAGCTTTCCTGGCAAGAAGCAACCGTCCTCTAATTTCCAGGCGGCAGTCACCATCCGCAGTGATTTTGGAACCCAAGAAGAGGAAATCTGTCACCTCTTCCACCTTTTCCCCATCTATTTGCCATGAAATGACGGGACCAAATGCCATGATCTTCATTTTTTTAATATTGAGTTTTAAGCTGGCTTTGACCCTAATTCAGAATTTTAGAGAGACAGACAAAATAGAACCAACCTATTTGTAAACCAGATTCACCACACAGGTCACCAGTTTGCAACTTTTCTCTTAGTTCATGTGGTTAGCTCAGACCAGAAAAACTGTTTTGGATTCTGTCATAAATCCCAAGAAAGAGAATGTGACTGACTCAGCTTGGCACATGTCTTACCCTGGTCCAGTCTACTCTGATGGGGTAGGGACAGGGGCAAGAACAGCACCACGCAATACATGTTGGACACCAACCTGCTTCTGCCTTTGGATAAGACCTGGCACAGAACACAGTTTGTGTCACTCATATGAGATTTTCAAAGTTCGACAGCCCCAGATGAAGAAACAGAGAAACTACAGACTTTCAGGGGTAAGGTACTGTACACAGATTACATATATTTTTTTAAGCCTCAAATTTAAGAGCAACATGAGAAAAAATTTCTTTGCAGAAGCCTAAAATAGCACGAACCAGGTTGCCTGATATCATTTATACACATCAGATTTTACCTGTTTGCCCCTCAGTGTAGTTCATAAATATTATTATGAACTTTTTTGCATGCCCTTAATATTTTCTAATTTATAAACTGTTTTCTTTGTAAGTAAATTATAATTGAACCCTGTGTCTATAAGCTTGTATATATAATGTACATGCCATTAATAAGTTTATTACAGCTATTATTTTGTGAAAAAATATTTCTCCAAGACACATGATCTAACATTTTTAAAACACTTTAGAGGTAATGCTAGAACCTACTTGTGCTTTTGTTATATGCCCACACCTGAGACCCCTGACACTGCACCTTTAATAGACACCGCTCGGTGACAATGATGACAGTATAGAGTGCCCATGCCTCAGAAGTTCACAGGGCGTCATGAATTCTACAGCTCTGATTTTACCACTGGGGACACATAAAGTGGTGAAGTGCCTTAGATGAGACAATGAAGCTATAAAGATTATCTGGATCTCTTTGTCATGTGTTCTATCCTTAAGCATATTCTACCTATATTAAATAGGAAAAATGTCATATTAAATGGAGAAATTATTAGCTTAAGGGAAACACAAAGAAGAAATGTGATTTATTTAACCTCATATCTTTTCTTTAAAATTCTCCCCAAGTTGAGTTAAGCTTCACATCTTTTTTTTTAAATTTATGTATTTATTTTAATTAGAATCTAATTACTTTACAATATTGAAGTGGTTTTTGCCATACATTGACATGAATCAGCCATGGGTGTACATGTGTCCCCCATCCTGACCCTCTCTCCCACCTCCCTCCCCATCCCATCCCTCAGGGTCGTCCCAGTGCACCAGCCCTGAGCACCCTGTCTCATGCATCCAACCTGGACTGGAGATCTATTTCATATATGGTAGTATACATGTTTCAGTGCTATTCTCTCAAATCATCCATCCCACCCTCACCTTCTCCCACAGAGTCCAAAAGTCTGTTCTTTACATCTGTGTCCCTTTTGCTGTCTCACATATAGGGTCATTGTTACCATCTTTCTAAATTCCATATATGTGCATTAATATACTGTAGTGGTGCTTTTCTTTCTGACTTACTTCACTCTGTATAATAGGCTCCAGTTTCATCTACCTCATTAGAACTGATTCAAATGCAGCTTCACATCTTAAACAAAGATAGTGACTTAGTAGTTAAGATGGCGTAAAAAGTATAAAGAACAAGAAGAACTGTGGAGATGTTTCTTGATCTGATTTTCAACTAGTTTTCTCACTGGTCCAGAAAAAAGGGTGCTCGGACTTGACAGTCTATGTGTACCCTGATTCTGAAAAGGGGAAAATTTGCTAACATTAATTTAACACTTACTTATTTCCTTAGATTTACATGTAAAGAAATATATAACACAGTAGTTTTAAAAAGCTGTTCCCCAAATTCCCTAATTTCAAGTGTAAATATCTCAAACCAAAAAAGACTAAAATTCCTTTTTCACTTTAGTTCCAAATTGTTCAATATAAGGAAATTAACTTTGGCACTATAAATATGTTCTTATTTGACTAACTTACCACATACTCCAGATGCAAATCTATGTATCTTATTTCTAAACAAATGAAGCTTCTTCAGGGATGTAAGATATTTCATTTCTTCTGGAACTTCTTCTAAAAGGTTGTTTCCCAGATTTAGTGCTGTCAACTGCAAACATATAGAGATTATTAATAAACTCATACATTATCCACCTTCAAATGAGAACAAAAGAAATAATTAAGCCACTTTTCTGAGATCCATATAACCTAAAAAATAATCACCATAACCTTAATTATTTCACATATACCTAAAATTACCTTTATAAATAAAGTTCACTTGAGTTTCATGTTCACTTTATTTAAGCACAAGTTCTCCATTAAAGTACTTAATTTCATTAAAATTTTATTACAAACCATTTCAAGGGTATTTAAAAACACAATTAACGATCCATTCATAACTCACTTGAGCAACTCAAGAGTATCCTAACACTGTGACTCATAGACGGAGAATCATTTAAAACTCAGCAAAGGGGCTGATTTCCTGAAATCAGAAATTAGCCAAAGATCTGAGGTCCTTCTGTCATACTAACCCCAAATGAACTTTTTCACTTAGGCCAGTAAGACATGGGTGGGGGTGGAGTAGGAAGGTAGCTGTTAACATCACTGTGATCACAAAGTTCATACCAGAAACTATTAACATGATAGGTAGGGTAAGGGAGATCTGCTCTACACGTACCTACTAACATCAGATTGGTCAGACACAGGAAGGACCATACATAAGAGGAGTTAGAAAGATCCTCTAATCCAATAGATCCTTGACACAGGATTATTCCCTAAAGATGGGATTCTTCACTGATTTGAAATCTAGTTGTATCTTTCAAGCTTTGGAATCTCTTCTTTTACTCCTAAACACAGCTTATCGTTCAGGTTGCAATACAACTTCCATACTTCAGAATTTTAATATTAAAGGGTAAAAGAAAAAGAATCATGGGAGTTTGACAAATTATTGAGTTTACATAAGACAAGAAAAATAACTAAAAAGAAAATTAAGGCAGTTTGTGGTTTATATTTAAATACCACCTGGTGTTTGGTATGGATGTATGTTAATTATTTAAATTAATATAAAGTAGACATAGGTATATTTACAATGAAATTCCCTGTCCTTAGAATTCATGGAAAAGATATTATTTCAGAAATTCATGCTTTCCTCTGAGAATTACAATTATCCTATAAGCAAAAAAAATAATGCATCCATCCTGGAGGCCTTATTCTTTTGTGAAGCTTAAGTTAAAATATATTCATGTAGCCATGCCACTGAAAGACTTAATCCAGAGTCAGTGACTATATTAGTTTCCAATTGCAGCTATGACAAATTACCACAAATTTAGTGTCTTAAAACCATACAAATATATTATCTTACGACTCTGCAAATCAGCTATCAGAAGGGTCTCATTGACCTAAAATCAATGTGTTGTAGGGGTGTGTGTATTTTGGAGACTCTAGGAGGGAATCTGTTTTCTTGCCTTTTCCAGCTTCCAGAGGCTGCCCACACTCCTTGATATCTATCTGATACCCCTCTTGTCTTCAAAGCCAGCAATAGCTGGTCAAGTCCTTCTCAGATCACTTACTCTGAAGCTCCAAGGAAACGCAACCAAGTAAATATTAAAAAAAGAAAAAAACTTTTATAAGTCCCCTAGTGCAGCAGATAAAATACAAGTGAGCAACTATTAGTATATCTTCTTCATGAACATGGTAATAAGTAGCTTTTTATTTCGCTAGGCAGTTTTACTTCACTCAATGGCCTATACTCTTAATTTCTATAACATATACAGTATTTAAAGCAATTTTAAACTATTTTTAAAAAGAATTTATTGCTGTTCAGAATGATCATATATATGCACATAATACATACATACACTCATTATACACACACACACAATGGAACTGTATGCACTATATGGATCTCTCATTTTATTCTTTTTCTACATGTTACACCATCTAGTCAGTATTTTGCAGTAGGCAAAGCACAGGCTTTGGAGACCATCTGCTACGCATGTACTAGCTCTGGGATCACAAGAAAGTCACTCAAACTCCTAAGTCGCCCTTTCTATTTTTTTAAATGGAGATACAAGCATCTACTTCTCAGGGCTGTCTTAAGGATTAGAGACAATACAATGAAGTACCTGGCAAATAATGGATATTACAGAATGCTAACTGTAATCTTTTAGACTTAGGAGAAGACCATGGAACAAGATGTTAGACATACATCTAGGAATGCTTCTATGTTGACACTTCGACTCAGTTTTCAAATTTTGAGCCTGTTTGTTTTCTTAATGATTTCTAACTCATTTTCCCAAAGATTTCTAAATTCACAGCCAATTTTGAATGACATTTTCAGGAAAGAGAAAAATATCTGTTATTCTGTTGACCACAGAATAATGACAGTTAATTTTGCTGGAAACTTTATTGTTTCCACAATGATAATGTGTTCAGATTATCATTATATATTATTATATTATATATAATATATATATATATATATATATATTATATATTATTATCAGGTAAAGGCCCTGATGCTGGGAAAGATTGAGGGCAGGAGGAGAAGGGGACGACAGAGGATGAGATGGTTGGATGGCATCATCAACTCAATGGACATGGGTTTGGGTGGACTCCGGGAGTTGGTGACGGTCAGGGAGACCTGGGATGCTGTGGTTTATGGGTTCGCAAAGAGTCAGACATGACTAAGTGACTGAACTGAACTGAATGTGTTCAGAATTTCCATTAAACTATTACTATACCTTGGTTCTCCAATTAGTATAATGGATATCTGCGTTTAATACTCCCTCTTGCTTCTCCTTCATGTATCACTTTCAACAGCAAGCTACCTTCCTTTTGAGGTTGCGTGTGTGTGTGAAGTTGCTCAGTCATGTCTGACTCTTTGTGACCCCATGGACTGTAGCCTACCAGGCTCCTCCATCCATGGGATTTTCCAGGCAAGAATACAGGAGTGGGTTGCCATTTCCTTCTCCAGAGATCTTCCCCACCCAGGGATCGAACCCGGGTCTCCCGCATTGCTTTACCGTCTGAGCCACCAGGGAAGTCAGGTTGCATAGCACTGTGTAATTCCTATGACCAATTATTATCTTCTGCTTTGTATTATAGCAACTCATGCATATATGGAGAAGGCAATGGCAACCCACTCCAGTACTCTTGCCTGGAAAATCCCATGGACGGAGGAGCCTGGTAGGCTTCAGTCCATGGGGTCGCAAAGAGTTGGACACGACTGAGCGACTTCACTTTCACTTTTCACTTTCATGCATTGGAGAAGGAGACGGCAACCCACTCCAGTGTTCTTCCCTGGAGACTCCCAGCGACGGGGGAGCCTGGTGGGCTGCTGTCTATGGGGTCGCACAGAGTCGGACACGACTGAAGCAACTTAGCAGCGGCAGCAGCATGTGTATATCTTACCTTTACTATAAAGTTGGAAATATTGCAAAAATAGGGCCTCTTCACAATATTGTCATCCATCTAGCATTCAAAAACAGTGTCTGGCATATGATAGCTGTCCAACAAATATTAGTTGAATGCTGCCTCCTTAGATCATTTCTTTAAAAAGCCAGTGGATAAAACTGTGATGATGGCTCCACATCACTTGTTTTTTTCCAAAATCAAGAGTCTATTGAGCTCAGTCAACACCAATCTACCTAGCTGGATGTATTCCTTTCTAATGGGTGGCATGCTTGCTTTATTCTAGCCATCTACTCATTCTCACTAAATCCTATCTTCAATTCAGGGTAGTGCCTAAAATATGTATCCTAGAACGTGGGCCAGGAAGCTTCTCCTAATATTTAATTATGCTACGTGTGTGTTGTTCAGTTGCTAAGTCATGTTCAACTCTGTGCTTGTACCTATTAAATACCACTAGGAAATTCTATGCTATTTATTATATCTTTCAATTAATTTTATTATTTCTAAAATGATATCCAAGACTAACTGGGAAAAAGAAACCAACTCAAACATCCACTTTTATCTGGAAGTCTTTCTAAACTAAATCATGGACTTGATAACACCATTTTGGAATAAACTATTAAATCATTCACCTGAAACATGTACAAATATGTTTGAGCTGGTATTTGAAACACCAGTCCTTAAATTTCTTAAAGGACAGTAAATATTTCCATTCACTATACCTAAATAGTACATGTCAGGTTCTGTAAACTATTTAATAAAAATAATTGAATCAAATTAATAAAAGAAAAATAAAATTTTTACACTTTTTAATTAGTATGTGTATGGCCAAGGTATGTGGAAGAGGGCAGCATAATTAGGACTCAGCTTGCTAATTCTTTTTTGCTTTTTAAAACTTTGTATTGGAGGACAGTTGAATCACAGTGTTATGCTAATTTCAGGTGTACCGCAGTGAACCAGTTATACATACACATATATCCACTTTGTGTAAAATCCTCTTCCCATCCCAGATGGCTCAGAGAGTAAAGAAGCTGCCTGCAATGCAGGAGACCCGGGTTTGGTCCTGGTGTCAAGAAGATGCCCTGGAGAAGGGAATGGCAACCCACTCCAGTATTCTTGCCTGGAAAATTCCATGGAGAGAGGAGTCTGGCAGGCTGCAGTCCATGGGGTTGCAAAGAGTCAGACACAACTCAGGGACTAATACTTTTCAGCTTCAACACTTTCCCACATAGGCCATTCCAGCGTATTGAGTAGAGCTCCCTGCGCCACACAATAGGTTCTTATTTTATTTACTACCTATTTTATCTATAGTAATGTGCACATGTCAGTCCCAATCTCCCCATTCATCTCTCCCTCCCTTACCCCCTAGGAACCATCTTTGTTTACTACATGTTAATTCTTATAAATGCCCCCCACTGTTTTTTAGGAATCTGGCACCTCAGTTCAGTACAACTGCCAAATGCATCTTCTGAGTCCAGCTGCTCCTGAAAGAATGTTTATTTGAATAACTTTGCTTATTTCAAAACTATTATGTAATTTTTCAGTAACTTAATATATCAAGTCAGATTTCTCAGAACAATTATAGTTTCATTGGAAATCATTTCAAGGTCAAGCATGACATCTAATCTCTAGAGGATTCCTTTGACCTCTAAAAACTACTCACTTAGAGCTCAAAGCTAATCCTATGGGAACTGGCATTTCTTATTCAACAAAGTTGGAAAGAATCTCTGGCAGTCTTACCACAAGCGTTAACAAGGCATTTTATCATACTGTCCAAAGCTTCTAAAGAAAAGACTAAAGAAGCAAGAATAAGAGTTCCAAATCCTGAAAAAGAGGAATTACAACACAAAACTCATTCCATTAAAATGTAAATCTTTAAATGTTTGGAAGAGCTAAGCATTTGGATGTTTGAGTGGGGATAGGGGCTAAAATTCTATGAATAGCCAACACTCGTAAGGCACTCTGCACAAGATGAGTCAAGGGAGGCACAGAGACATTATGTGCTCAGTCAGCAAAGTGAGAAGAGGGTTGGTGCTCTTCTGGAGATCGGACAGCCAGAGGAAGAAGCAGAAGTTCCAGTGGGGGTTCAAGAGGCTTCATGCCGCCTTGGGCATACAAGCAGAGGCAGAAGGAGGAGTCACACTAGGGCAGAGAGAAGGAATTCACTAGGTGCCTGTGTGCCAGGACAGGGCACACAGTATAAGGAGGCCTTGTTTTGATAGCAAAGCCAGGCTTGGAACACAGAAGGCATTGCCTATGCTTGAAGGAGGAAGACTGCATGTCCAGTGAATGAGACAGGACAAAGGACAGGCTTGATGTGGACAAACAGTACAAACGACATCAGGTCCTCACTGTTCTGCCAGGTTTAGCGAGACCCAGAATGCCCAGAGAAGGTGAGATAAGGAAAGGTGTTGCAAAAGCTTTTCCCCTGTGTCCTTCTGCATAACTCCCACCCTTCAGATCTCACCTCAGTTGCACTTTGCAGGTCTACCGTCCCTGATTTCTCTGACTACAGTTCCTCATGACCAATATAATTCTTCTTCATGACACTTTTCACAATTATAATTTTATATCTATTTGTATATTTGATTACCTTTCCCCAGTAAACCTAAGAGTAGGGACCCACGGATGTTTTCATTCCTTTTCGTATTGTCAGCATCTAGCAGAGTGCTAGTCTACTAGCAGGCACAAGAACTATTTGCTAAACACAGGAAAGGAGGATGGCAGGAAAGGAGGGAGGCATTCAGGGAGGGAGGTGATTGGGTTAGAGGTCATCCAAAAGGACCGTAAAAAAACTATGGCTATAATGACAATTTACAAACTACCCAACTCTGCTGAGAGTTGCTCTTATTTACTGTCAATTATTTATGGTCAAATAAAAAGCTACCACAGACCATATCTTTGTCCTGGGCAGCCACACATGGGAGCCACCCAAGGAGATCATTGCTGTACTACCATTGCACTTTATGATGCATGTCAAAATATGCTGTACGGAATTAGAAATAAAGGCTATTTGTTTCTTTCGGGATTTAAAAACTCTGAGTGACTTGCCTATAAAGGATCTTAGTTTCTAGACGGTGCCATAATCATGACAGCCTGTACCTGATGAAGTTGGCCTCTGAGAACGGCTCACACCTCATCCCATTCAAGTCCACATTCCATGGTTTACTTACTGCAGTCAACAGGGGCAAGACAAGGCCTCCACCCTCAAGTCAAAATATGGTGCTTCTTTGAACACTGCTGATATCCCAGCACATCAACAGTCCCAGGCCAAATGCGTTCATCCTATGTTACAGGACAGAGGCAGAGTCAAGATGGAAGGGTACGAGGATGCTGAGTTCACATCTCCTCACAGCGAGGCTAACTGCCAGCATGGGCAGGGGACCTCAGACCTCTAAGGTACAGGAGGAATCCCATGACCAGGCAGAACGTGGGAGAGGAGGGCGGGAAGTGGAGGTGGGACGTGAGTGGCACATAGACGGGACCAGGGTCCCAAGCCTGCTGGGTTCCCAGCCCGAACCTTTGGGCCCCTCTGACCACAAGGGTCCTGAGCCTATGCCTGCCCCTGCCACCATGACCTTTTCCTTCCCTTTGCTCTTCTGATTCTCTTCTGCTTTGTTGTTTCACTTGTGTTTCTACTTTTTCTAATACATTTTTTAATTCTCTTAATTTTATTTTTTTCTTTGTTATTTGTCTGCTCCCTTTTTCTTTGTTGCCTTTTATTTTCTATTTTTTCCCATCATGAAGCTTGTGGGGTCTTGGTTCCCAGGCCAGCTGTGAGGCCTGAGTTCCTGTGGCAGAAATGCTGAGTTCAAACCACTGGACTAACAGAGAACCTCAGACCCAAGGGAATATTAATCAGTGTCAGCTATTCTGGAGGTTCTCATCTCCTCACCAAGACTCAACTTCACCCAACTGCCTGCAAACTCCAATGCCAGATGCCTCAAGTAATACAACCAACCAGACAGGAATACAATCCCAAATCAAAAAAATTATATTACAAAAAAATGTGGTACAGACAAAGGAATGAGGAGAAAATCTACAAGACCAAATAAATGAAGAGGAAATAGGAAACCTACTGAAAAAGAATTCAGAGTAATGATAGTAAAGATGATCCTAAACTTCAGAAAATAAAATGGAGGCACATATTAAGAAAATATAAGAAATGTTTAACATTTGACTAAAATGTTTGACTAAAGCCTTTGACTGTGTGGATCACAACAAACTGTGGAATATTCCTAAAGAGATGGGAATACCAGACCAACTTACCTGCCTCCTGAGAAACCTGTATGCAGGACAAGACGTAACAGTTAGAACTAGATATGGAACAACAGACTAGTTCAAAATTGGGAAAGGAGTATGTCAGGGATGCATATTGTCACCCTATTTATTTAACTTATATCCAGAGTATATCATATGAAATGCCAGGTTGGATGAATCATAAGCTGGAATCAAGATTGGTAGGAGAAATATCGATAACCTCAGATAAACGAATGACACCACCCTAATCACAGAAAGTAAAGGAGGAGCTAAAGAGCCTCTTAATGAAAGTGAAAGAGGAGAGTGAAAAAGTTGGTTTGACACTCAACATTCAAACAACTAAGATCATGGCATCTGGTCCCATCACTTCATGGCAAATAATGGGGGAAAAATGGAAACAGTGACAGACTTTATTTTCTTGGGCTCCAAAATCACTGCAGACTTGAAATTAACTTTGGCCATGAAATTAAAAGATGCTTGCTCCTTGGAAGAAAAGCTATGACCAACCTAGACAGCATATTAAAAAGCAGAGACATCACCTTCCTAACAAAGGTCCATATAATCAAAGCTATGGCTTTTCCAGTAGTCATGCACAAATGTGAGAGTTGGACCTAAAAGAAGGCTGAGTGCCAAAGAATTAGGGCTTTTGAACTGTGGTGTTGGAGAAGACTTCAGAGTCCTTTGCACAGCAAGGAGATCAAACCAGTCAATCTTAAAGGAAATCAACACTGAATATTCATTGGAAGAACTGATGTTGATGCTGAAGCTCCAATACTTTGGCCACCTGATATGAAGAGCCAATTCACTGGCAATGACCCTGATGCTGGGAAAGACTGAGGGAAGGAGAAGGGGGTGGCAGAGGATGAGATGGTTGGATGGCATTACTGACTCAATGGACATCAGTTTGAGCCAGCTCGGGAAGACAGTGAAGGTCAGGGAAGTTTGGTGTGCTGCAGTCCATGGAATCACAGAGAGTCGGACACACCTTAGTGACTGAACAAAAAAGCAAAAACTAAAGAACAAATACTAATGAACAACACAATAACTGAAATGAAAAATACACTAGAAGGAATCTATAGCAGATTAACTGAAGCAGAAAAATAAGTGACCTGGAAGATATTAATAGAATGGTGGGAACAATTGTCAAGGAGAAGTATAAAGAAAAAAAAAAATTGGTCTGACAGTATCAGACAGCTCTGGACAACATTAAACACACGAACATTTGAATCATAGGAGTCCTAGAAGAAGAAGAGAAAGGGTCTGAGAAAATATCTGTAGAGATTATAGTGAAAACATCCTTAACATGGGAAAGAAAATAGTCAACCAAGTCCAGGAAGTGAAGAGTCCCATACAGGATAAACTCAAGAAGAAATACAGAATCACACATTAATCAAACCAACAAAAACTAAATTAAAATTTAAAAATATTGAAAGGAGCAAAGGAAAATAATACAAAGGAGTCTTCATAAGTTTATCATCTGATTTTTCAGCAGAAACTGCAGGCTAGAAGATAATGGCAGGATATATTTAAAGTGATGAAAGGGAAAAACTTACAAGCAACATTACTCTACCCAGCAAGGATCACATTCAGATTCAAAAGGTTTATAGACAAGCAAAAGCCAAGAAGACTAAGCACATGAAACCAGCCTTCTGACATATGCTAAGGAATTTATCTAGACATTAGACAAAAGATAAAGACAACACCCACAAAAACAAATCCAAAACTATTAGGAAAATGGCAACAGGGACATACATACTGATAATTACTTTAAATGTAAATGGATTAAATGCTCCAACCAAAAGACATAGACTGGCTGATTCAATACCAAAATAAGACCTGTATCTATGCTATCTACAAGAAACCAACTTCAGACTTAGGGACACATACAGACTGAAAGTAAGGCGATGGAAAAAAAAATTACATGCAAATGGAAATCAAAAGAAATCTGGAGTAGCAATACTCATATCAGACAAAATAGACAATATTTTAATGAATTTTTTACTTGGAGAATAATTGCTTTCTAGTATTGTGTCTGTTTCTGCCATGCATCAACATGAATCGGCCATAGGTATGCATACGTTCCCTCCCTCTTGAATCTCTCTCTCACCTCCCACCCGATCCCACCCATCCAGATGGACACAGAGCACCAAGTTTGAGGTCCCTGAATCACACAGCAAACTCCCACTGGCTGAATATTCTACATACCGTAATGTATGTATTTCAACATCAGTCCTTCAATTCATCCCTCCTTCTCCCTCCCTGTGTCCACAAGTCTGCTCTCCATGTCTGCATGTCCACTGCTGTTCTAAACACAGGTTCATCAGTACCATCTTTCTAGATCTCATATATATATGCATTAATATACCATATTTATTCTTCTCTTTCTGACTTACTTCACTCTACATAATAGGCTGTAGGTTCATCCACCTCATTACAACTGACTCAAATCTGTTCCTTTTTATGGCCGAGTAATATTCCATTGTATATAGGTACCACAACTTCTTTATCTATTCATCTGCTGATGGGCATCCACATTGCTTCCATGTCCTAGCAACTGTAAACAATGTTCCAATGAACATTGAGGTACATGTCTTTTTAATTATGATTCCCTCAGAGTATATGCCCAGTAGTGGGATTGCTGGGTCATATATCTAGGTCAGGAAGCAACAGTTAGAACTGGACATGGAACAACAGACTGGTTCCAAATAGGAAAAGGAATACGTCAGGGCTGTATATTGTCACCATGCTTATTTAACTTTTATGCAGAGTACATCATGAGAAACGCTGGGCTGGAGGAAGCACAAGCTGGAATCAAGATTGCCGGGGAGAAATATTAATAACCTCAGATATGCAGATGACACCACCCTTATGGCTGAAAGAGAAGAGGAACTAAAAAGCCTACTGATGAGAGTGAAAGAGGAGAGTGAAAAAGTTGGCTTAAAGCCCAACATTCAGAAAACTAAGATCATCACTTCATGGGAAACAGATGGGGAAACAGTGTCAGACTTTATTTTTGGGGCTCCAAAATCACTGCAGATGGTGACTGCAGCCATGAAATTAAAAGTCGCTTACTCCTTGGAAGGAAAGCTATGACCAACCTAGATAGCATATTAAAAAGCAGAGACATTACTTTGCCAACAAAGGTCATCTAGTCAAGGCTATGGTTTTCCAGTGGTCATGTATGGATGTGAGAGTTGGACTGTGAAGAAAGCTGAGTGCCAAAATATTGATGCTTTTGAACTGTGGTGTTGGAGAAGACTCTTGAAAGTCCCTTGGACTGCAAGGAGATCCAACCAGTCCATTCTAAAGGAGATCAGTCCTGGGTGTTCATTGGAAGGAGTGATGCTGAAGCTGAAACTCCAATACTTTGGCCACCTCATGCAGAGTTGACTCGTTGGAAAAGACCCTGATGCTGGGAGGGATTGGGGACAGGAGGAGAAGGGGACGACAGAGGATGAGATGACTGGATGGCATCACCAACTTGATGGACATGAGTTTGGGTATACTCCGGGAGTTGGTGATGGACAGGGAGGCCTGGAGTGCTACAATTCATGGGGTCGCAAAGAGTCAGACATGACTGAGTGACTCAACTGACTGACTGACTGATAGTAGCTTTATCCCTAGTTTTTTTTTAAGGAATCCCCATACCATTCTCCATAGTGACTGTATAAATTTACATTCCCAGCAATAATGCAAGAGGGTTACCTTTTCTCCATACCCTCTTCAGCATTTCTTCTTTGTAAATTTTTTCATGTTGGCCATTCTGAACAGTATGAGGTGATACTCTGTAGTTTTGATTTGTATTTCTCTAATACCTAGTGATGTTGAGCATCTTTTCATGTATTTATCAGCCATCAGTATTTCTTCTTTGGAGAAATGTCTGTTGAGGTCTTTGGCCCAATTTTTGATTGGGTTGTTTGTCAAGCTGCTTGTATATTTTGGAGATTACTCCTTTGTCAGCTGTTTCATTTGCCATTATTCTCTTCCATTCTAAGGGTTTTATTTTCACCTGCTCACACCTCTGATTGTTGTTTAATCACTCAGTCATTCTGACTTTTTGTGACCCCATGGACTGCAGCACTCCAAGCTTCCCTGTCCTTCACCACCTCCTGGAGCTTGCTCAAACTCATGTCCATTGAATCAGAGATGCCATCCAACTATCTCATCCTCTGTTGTCCCCTTCTCCTCCTGCCTTCAGTCTTTCCCAGCATCAGGGTCTTCTATAATGAGTCAGCTCTTCACATCAGGTGGCCAAAGTACTAGAGCTTCAGCTTCAGCCTCAGTCTTTCCAGTAAATATTCAGGATTTATTTCCTTTAGGATTGACTGTTTTGATCTCCTAGTTGTCCAAGGGACTCTCAAGAGCCTTCTCCAGCACCACAGTTCAAAAGCATCAATGCATCAATTCTTCGGCGCTCAGCCTTCTTTATGGTACAACTCTCACATCCATACATGACTACTGGAAAAACCGTAGCTTTGACTATGTGGAACTTTATTGGCAAACAATGAGAAATTTATTAATACTTCTTTTTCCAATCAGGATTCATTTCTTTTTCTTCTCTGATTGCTGTGGCTAGGAATTCCAAAACTATGTTGAATAATAGTGGTAAGAGTAGGTACCCTTGTCTTGTTCCTGATCTTAGAGGAAATGCTTTCAGTTTTTCACTGTTGAGAATAATGCTTGCTGTGAGTTTATCATATGTGGCCTTTATTATGTTGAGGTATGATCCTACTATACATACTTTCTGGAGAGGTTATTGTTTTTTTTTTTTTTAATCACAAACGGGTACTGAATTCGGTCAAAAGCTTCCTCTGCATCTATTGAGATGATCATACAGCTTCTAGCTTTCAATTTGTTTATGTGGTGTATCACATTGTTTGATATGCATATATTGAAGAATCCTTGCATCCCTGGGATAAAGTCCACTTGATCACGAAGTACGACCCTTTTGATGTGCTGTTAGATTCTGTTTGCTAGAATTTTGTTGAGGATTTTTGCATCTGTGTTCATAAGTGATACTGGCCTATAGTTTTTTTTCCTAGCATCTTTGACTGGTTATGGATTCAGGGTGATGGTGGCATCGTATGTTCAGTTTAGTTTTCCTCACTACAATTTTCTGGAGAAGTTTGAGCAGTATAGGTGTTAGCTCTTCTGAAAGATTTTGGTAGAAATTGCCTGCGAAGCCCTCTGGCCCTGGGCTTTTGTTTGTTGGAAGATATTTTACTACTTTCGATTTCCATGTTTGTGATTGGTCTGTTCTTAATTTATATTTATTCCTGGTTCAATTATAGGTTATACTTTTCTAAAAATTTGTCCATTTCTTCTAGGTTGTGAAATTTATTAGCATATACTTACTTGTAGTAGCCTCATATGATCCATTGTATTTCTGCATTGTCTGTTGTAACTTCTCCTTTTTCATTTCTAAGTTCATTGATTTGAATCTTCTCCCTTTATTTCTTAATGAGTCTGGCTAATGATTTGCCAATTTTATCTTCTCTAAGAACCAGCTGTTAGTTTTACTGATCTTTGCTATTGCCACCTTCATTTCTTTTTATTTCTGCTCTGATCTTTGTGATTTCACTCCTTCTACTAACTTTGGAGCTTTTGTTCTTCTTTTTTTCATTACTGTAAGTACAAGGTTAGGTTGTTTATTTGATGTTTTTCTTGTTTCTTGAGGTAGGTTTGTATTGCAATAAATTTCCCTAACACTGCTTTTATTGCATTCAATAAGTCTTGAGATGAGTGTTTTTTATTTCCTCTTTTATCTCTTCACTGACCTCTTGTTCATTCAGAAGTATGATGTTTAGCCTTCATGTGTTTGTGTTTTTTGTGTGTGTGTGTGTTTGTGTTTTTATAGTTTTATTTTATTGTTGTTGTTGTTTTCCTGTATTTGGTATCTAATCTTAGAGGACTGTGGTCAGAAAACATGCTTGAAACAATTTCAGTTTTTTTATAATCTACCTTGGCTTGATTCGTGACACAAGAGGCTATCTATCCTGGAGAAAGCTCCATGTGCACTTGAGAAAAAGTGAAATCTGCTGTTTGTGGATGAAATGCCCTGTGGATACCAATTAGGTCCAACTGGTCCAATGTATCCATTAGAGTTTGTGTTTCCTTATTAATTTTCTATCTGGGTGAACCATCCATTGATGTGAGTGAAGTGTTAAAGCCCCCCAATATTACTGTGTTACTGTCGATTTCCCCATTAATTGTTGTTAGCATTTGCCTTATGTATTGAGGTCCTCTTATGCTGAGTGCATATATATTTTTAATTGTCACATATTCTTGGATTGATCCTGTAATCATTATGTAGTGTCCTTCCTTATTTCTTGTAACTATTTTAAAGTCCATTTTATCTGAGTATTGCTACTCTTTCTTTTGATTTCCATTTGCATGATTATCTTTTTCACATTCATTCTATAGGCATCATTACCTCTGAATTGCATCTCTGGTAGACAGCATATATAGGGGTCTTATTTTTGTATCCATCCAGTAATTCTGTGATTTGGTGGTAGCATTTATTCAACTTAACATTTAAAGCAATTATTCATATGTATGATCCTATCACCACTTACTTTATTGTTTTGGAGGTTTTTGTAGGCCTTTTCTTTCTCTTGAATTTCTTCTCTAAGACATCCCTTTAGTATTTTTTTCTAAAGCTGGTTTGGTGCTGCTGAATTTTCTTAACTTTTGCTTGTCTGTAAGCTTTTGATTTCTCCTTCAAATAGGAATGAGATCCTTGCTTGATAGCATGATGTTGGTTGTAGTGTTTCTCCCTTCATCACTTGAGTATATCAAGCTACTCCCTTCTGGCATGCAGTTTCTATTGAAAGATGAGCCATTAGCCTTAAAGGAATCCCTTTGTATGCTATTCACTGCTTTTCCCTTGGTGCATTTAATATTTGTTCTTTGTGTTTAAATTTCATTAGCTTGATTAATATGTGTCTTGTCGTGTTTATCCTTGGGTTAATCCTGTATGGGAATCTCGGTGCTTCCTGGACTAGAACGGCTATTTCCTTTCAAATGTTAGGGACATTTAGAATAAAACCTCCTCAAATATTTTCTCAATACTGTTTTGTTTTTTGTTTTTTGGTCTTCTTCTTCAGTTTGTATATGGGTGTGCTTAATATTGTCCCAGAGGTCTCTGAGACAGTCCTTGTTTATTCTTAGTCTTTCTTTATTCTGCTCTGCTTCCTTTATCCACCATTCTATCTTCCAGCTCACTTATCCATTCTTCTCCCTCAATTTTTCTGCTATTGGTTTCACCTAGTGTATTTTTAATCTCAGTAATTCTGTTGCACATTGCAGATTGTCTCTTATTTCTTCTAGGTTTTGTTAATCATTTATCTTCTTGATATATGCATCTAGTCTATTTATCTCTGCCTCCATTTTATTTTCAAGATTTCATGTTCCTTTATCTGCTACACATTTCTCTGCTTCTTCATTTTGCTTAATTTACTGTGTTTTGTGTCTTCGTTACGTCAGCTAGAAGACTTTAGTTCTTAATAATTGTGGAGTCTGTCCCCCATGGGTGGAGCTGGACTAGTGCCTTGTGAAGATTTCCTGGTTGGAAGGACTTTTGCTTGTGTTCTGGTGGATAGAGCTAGCTTCTGTATCTCTGAAGGGTGGTGCCATGTCCAGAAGTGTGTTTTGGTGTGTCTATGTATTTGGTATGGCTTTGGGCAGCCTGTCTGCTAATGTGCAGATCTGTGTTCCTGTTTTCCTGAAGGACTGGTGTGGGGTGTCTGGCACTGGAGCTTACTGGCCTTTGGGTGAGCCCGGTCACAGTGCTGAGAGGAAGGCCTTTGGGAGAGCTCAAGCCAGTTAACATTCCATGGCGTCGGGAGTTCTCTGGTGGTCCAAAATCCTGGACTCAGGTCTCTCACCTTGGGGGTTTAGGTCTGACCCCTTACTGTCGCACCAAGACTTCACAGGCCATACAGCATAGAAGATAAGACCCCAAGATTAATGGTGAAAGCACAATGAACAGCCCAGAAAACCCAAAGAAACTCACACCCTTACAAAGAGAAAAGAAGTGAGAAAAAGAGGAAAAAGAAACAAGGGGCGGGGGGGAGGCGATAAAAACAGGAGTCAAAAAAGAGAGCAATCAAGCCAATAAACCCATAAATGAAAATGAATAACAAAACTAGACTAGCAAGAACACAAAATCAAAAGCATAGCAAAAAATGCAACATAACTAAAGGGTACTACTTTGTCAACTTTGCCAAGAAAGGTCCATTTAGTCAAAGCTATGGGTTTTCCAGTAGTCATGTACGGATGTGAGAGTTGCACCATAAAGAACGCGTAGTGCCAAAGAATTGATGCTCTCGAACTGTAGTGCTGAAGACTCTTGAAAGTCCCTTGGACAGCAAGATCAAACCAGCCAATCCTAAAGTAAATCAACTCTGAATATTCATTGGAAAGACTGATGCTGAAGCTAAAGCTCCAATACATTGGCCACCTGATGTGAAGAGCCAACCCACTGGAAAAGACCCTGATGCTGGGAAAGATTGAGGGCAGGAACAGAAGCAGGCATCAGAGAACGAGGTGGTTGGATGGCATCACTACTCAATGGACATAACTTTGCGCTAACTCTGGGAGACAGTGAAGGAAAGGAAAGTCTGGTGTGCTGCAATGGGGTAACAAAGAGTCGAACATGACTTAGCAACTGAACAATAACAACAACTGTAAAAACAGGGAAATAAAATTAATTTATTTAAAAATAAGATAGCTTTTAAAAAGTAAAAAGTTATACAAAATAAAAATGGAATAATATAGAAAGAACACTAGAATAATATGAAAAAGAAAAAAATTATATAGAGTGGTAGAAAGAGGGATGTCCTCATGATTCCTGTGTTTTCCATCCCACAGAGTGTGCTCCAGTCAATCTGCTTACTCAGAAAGTTCTCTAGTATTTCTAGGAAGGTCTCTCGACCTGTGTGGGCAGAGTAGGGTCAGCGCAGTCTCAGACCTGGCCTTACTCCAGTCTGTACTTGCTCCCAAAGGCCACAGTTGCCCCTAAAATCCACAGTCTCAGCCTAATTGTGAGGATTTAGTCTGCTCCACCTGAAGCTGCAGGAGCTAATTCCCTTTCTATTCTTCAGTCACATAGTCCCTGGTGTTCAGCTTTGGTTTTGGGGTAGCCTTTGTTGGTAGACCACCCTCCAGTGTCTGTTTCCCACCTAGGCAAGACGGGGCAAAGACTAAGGCTTATTAGGGCCACTTTTTCAATTGGGCTGGGGAGAAGGCAGTATATGGCATCACTCATTGTGATATAACAATGAGGGTCTGCAGCAGTAGAACCTGCGGTATGTTGTTACAGTCTGAGACATCACACGTGCTCTCCCAGAGGAGTTGGCTTTGGGTCATGGGTCCCTAGGAAGAGCCAAGCTGCTCAAGCTCTGAACAAGGTGTGGGCGGTAACCTGTGCCTGCTCACCACCTGGCGGCAGATGTTACCTGGGGTTGGGACCCCAGCAGCAGTGTTTTGTCTGCTGTCAGGCACTTGCCCTAGCTTTGGCAGTAGCTAGTGGCTTGCTTCCTGCTTTGGGATCATAAACAGCAGTCATATCTAATGCCAGCAGCACTCCTACTGGTTTGGCCAGTTTTGGTGGCCACCGCTGGGCATACAGCCACTGTCTGTGACCGCATGGACTTAAGAATGGCCTGGGAAAAAAGATCTCTTTCCTCTTTGGGATGCCCAGTCTTTTCCCTCAACTCTCCCAACTGTGTGGTACTAGACCCCTCAGAGTACCCTTTCGGCAGCCAGTACCAGTCCTCTCTCTCGGGCCCAAAGCCTGGGCCTGAGCCTCAGCTCCCCGGCCCCCGCCCCTGCACGCACAGGCACGCGAGCCGCTCTCTGGCCATTAAGTGCTGCTCAGCAACGATCTCTGGTGAGCTCTCTCCTCCCTGCCTTCTGAGCACACACTGCTGCACTTCCCTCCACCCTGTCCATGAGGGGCTTCGAAGTGCACAGAAGCCTTTCTTCCTTCACGACTCCCTTCCCAGAATGCAGGTCCCCACCCCGAAATTTCCTCTTTTTTTAATCTTTATCTTTTGCCCTACCTCATTCTAAGGAGATTGGCTTGCCTTTTTGGAAGTCTGGGTTCTCCCTCCAGCGTGCAGAAGGTGTTTGGAAGTAGCTATTCCATATGCAGATCAATTCTTGATGCATTTGTGAGGAGGGAGGTGATCACCCCATCTTACTCTTCTTCCATCTTGGAAGTCCTCCCCAAAATAGACTTTAAAATAAAGACTGTTTCAAGAGACAAAGAAGGTCACTGGGCAAATGAGCAAAACAAAAAAAGATTTAACAATTATATTTATGCACCCACCATAGGAGCACCCCAATAAATAAGGCAAATGCTAACAACAGTAAAAGGTGAAAACAAAATAGTACAGTATTTTAACACCTCAAAAAATACCTCAAATATACTAATGGACAGATCTTCAAGGCAGAAAATAAATAAGGAAATACAACCTTTAAATGACATAATACATCAGGGAGATTTAATGGATATCTATAGGACATCCCAGCTGAAAGTGACAGAATACAGTATCTTCTCAAGTGCACATGGAACATTCTCTAAGATAGATCACATCTTGGGTCACAAATCAAGCCTCAGTCAATTTAACAAAATCAAAATTTTATCAAGCATCTTTTCTGACCACAATACTATGAGATTAGAAAACAAATATAAGATTAAATATTTAAATAAAAACATGCTAGCTAAACAATACATTACTAAATAACCAAGAGATCACTGAAGAAATCAAAGAGGAAATTTTAAAAATACATAGAAACAAATGACAATGAAAACATGATGACCCAAAACTTATGGGATGCAGTAAAAGCCACTTCTGAAAGGGAAGTTCATTGCAATTCAACCTCACCTCAAGAAACAAGAAAAATCTCAAGTAAGTAATCTAACCTTACAACTATAGCAACCACAGAAAGAACATTAAAACCTAAACTTAGTGGAAGAAAAGAAACCATAAAGATCAGAGGAGAAATCAATGAAACAAAAATGAGGAAAATGAGAGCAAGGATCGATAAAAGTAAAAGTTGGATTTTTAAGAAGATAAAATTGATAAACCATTAGCCAGATGCCTCAAGAAAAAAAAGCAGGGGGGGGGTGGGGAGGGTTCAAATCAATAAAATTTGAATTGAAAAAGGAAAAATTACAACTGACACTGCAGAAATACAAAGGATCCTAAGAAAATATTACAAGCAACTATATGCAAACAAGATGGATAAGCCAGAAGAAATGGATAAATTCATACTAAGGTACAACATTCCAAGACTGAACCAGGAATAAATATAAATTTAAACAGACCAATCATACGTAATTAAACTGAAACTATAATTATAATCTTCCAACAAATCAAGGTCTAGGACCAGATGGCTTCACAAGCAAATTCTACCAAACCTTTAGAGAAGAGCTAATGCCTTTCTCAAACTCTTCCCAAAAATTGCATGGGGAAGAACACTCCCAAACTTATTCTATGATGGCACAATCATGCTGATCTCAAAACCAGACAAAGACAGCACACACAAAGAAATAAAATAATAAGTCAATATTACTGATGAACACAGACACAAAAATCCTCAACAAAATACTAGTGAAGAGAATCCAACAACATATTAAAAGGATCATACACCATGATCACATGGGATTTTTCCTAGGGATGCAAGATTCTTCAACATTTACACAATTCAGTCAGTGTGCTACATCATATTAACAAAAAATAAAATCCATATGCTAATCTCAATGAATGCAGAAAAAGCTTTTGACAAAATTCTACACTCATTTATGATGAAAACTCTCCAGAAAGTGGGCATAGAGGGAACCTACCTCAACATAATAAAGGTCATTAAAACAAACCCACAGCAAATATCATTCTCAAGAGTAAAAAACTGAAATCATTTTGTCTAAGACCAGGAACAAGACAACAATGTCCACTCTCACCACTACTATTCAATGTAATTTTGAAAGTCCAGGCCAAGGCAATCAGAGAAGGAAAACAAAATTTTTAAATCTAAATTGGAAAAGAAGTAGTAAAACTGTCACTGTTTGCAGATGACATGATACTATACATAGAACATCCTAAAGATGCCACCAGAAAACTACTAGAGATCATCAGTGAATTTGGTAAAACTGCAGGATACAAAATCAATGCACATAAATCTCTTGTAGTCCTATAACCTAGCAGCAAAAGATCAGTATGAAAAATTAAGAAAACAGTCCTATTTACCATTTCAAGAAAAAGAATAAAATACACAAGAATAAACCTACCTAAGTACACAAAAAACCTGTGTGAAGAAAACTATGAGACACTGATGAAAGAAATCAATGATGACACAAATGGAGAGACATACATATCATGTTCTTGGATCAGAATAATCAATATTGTGAAAATGACTATACTACCTAAAGCAATCTATAGAGTCAATGTAATCTCTATCAAACTACTAATGGCATTTTTCACAGAATTAGAACAAAAATTTTAGTTTATAAGGAAGCACAAAAGACCCTGAATAGACAAAACAATTTTGAGGAAGAAAAGTGGAGCTGGAGGAATCAGGCTCCCCAATTTCAGACTACACTACAAAGCGACAGTCATCAAGACAGTACAGTATTGGCACAAAAACAGAAATATGGATCAATGGCACAGGACAGAAAGCCCAGAGATAAAGCCACAGACTTATGGTCACCTAATCCATGACTAAAGAGGCAAGAATGCACAATGGAGAAAAGACAGTCTCTTCAATAACTGGTGCTGGAAGCAAAGGAAACTATAAACAAGGTGAAAAGACATCCCTCAGAATGAGAGAAAATAACAGCTAATGAAACAACAGACAGAGCATTAATCTTCAAAATATACAAGCAGCTCATTCAACTCAATACCAGAAAAACAAGCAACCCAATCAAAAAGTTTAGGACAGAAGACCTAAATAGACATTTCTCCAAAAAAGATATACACATGGCTAATAAACACATGAAAAGCTCATTATTAGAGAAATGCAAATCAAAACTACCATGAGATATCACCTCACACCAGTAAGACTGTCCATCATCAAAAAATCTACAAACTAACTGCTGGAGAGGGTGTGGGGAAAAGAGAACTGTACTGCACTGTTGGTGGGAATGCAAATTGATACAGCCACTATGGAGAATTCATGGAGATTTCTTTAAAAACTAGGAATAAAACTATCATATGACCCAACAATCCCACTATCTGTCATATACCCTGAGGAAACCATAATTGAAAAAGACCCATGTACCACCAATGTTCATCACAGCACTATTTACACTAGCCAGGATATGGAAGTAACCTAGATGTCCAACCTAGAAAGAAGAATGGATAAAGAAGTTATGGTACATACACACAATGTTACTTGGACATAAAAAGGAATACATTTCACTCAGCTCTTATGAGGTGGATGAACCTAGAGCCTATTATATAAAGTCATAAAGAGAAAGATAAACATTGTATATGAATGCACATACATGAAATCTAAAAAGATGGTACTGATGAACCTACCCGCAGGGCAGCAACAGAGGCACAGACACAGAGAACAGACTTGTGGACATGGGGGGAAGGTGCGGAGGGTAGGAATTCAGACAGTAGCATTAAGACAAACATCACTGTATGTAAAATCAGAGAGCCAGTGGAAATCTGCTGGATCAATCAGGGAGCTCAACTCCAGGGCTCTGTGACAACTTAGAGGGGTGGGATGGGTGGGAGAAGAGAAGGAGTTTCAAGAGGAAGGGGATACGTAGGTACACCTACGGCTGATTCACGTTGATGCTTGGCAGATACCAACACAATACTGCAGAGCAATTATCTTTCAATTAAAAATAAATAAAAGGCAAAAAATTAAATTTTTTAAAAAGTGGTGCTGGGAAAACTGGAGAAGTACATGTAAAAGAATGAAACTAGAACACTCCCTAATGCACAAAAAATAAACTCAAAAACGATTAGAGACTATAAAAACTCTTAGATGAAAACACAGGTAAAACACTCTTTGATATAAATTACATCAAGATTTTTTTTGACCCACCTCTTAGCACAATTAAAATAAAAATAAACTGATGGGATCTAATTGAAAGCTTCTACACAGCAAAGTATAAGCAAGATGAAAAGACAACTCTCATAATGGGAGAAAATACTTGCAAATGAAGAAATTCACAAGGGATTGATCTCCAAAATATACAAACAACTCATGCAACTCAATATCAAAACAAAAAACCCAAGGAAAAAAATATGCAGAAGATCTAAAAAGATATTTCACTGAACAAGACATTCAGATGGCTAACAGGCCCATGAAAAGATGCTCAACATCACTAATTACTACAGAAATTCAAATCAAAACTACAATGACGCCCAGCATTGTATTTCCTGATAACCCCTTTACATTGGAAGGGTCAAATAAACCTTCAGGAATCTTTAACCGTTCTGCTCCAAAATCACAGTTGTAGTCATTGGGGAATTCATAATGAACAGTTGGCATCTGTGCAGCTACTTGTTCATCGTAAGTTGAATCTGATACTTGAAGTACTGAGGCTTGAAAATCCTGGATAACACAGTTACACATGTAATTGTGCCAAGACCTTGTAACCTGGGGCAGCTTCTCTTTCCTTTTCCAGTTTGCTGGAGACCCTTCAAGAACAGCTTCTTTTGATGCAATCATATATGGAGGAATCAGTTCTATATTCATTTCTTGGAAGAGTTCCCTGCACTGCATAGTGATAAAGTCTCCAGCAAGAGGGGACTTCACAATGCCTTGCTGAAGAACATAGCCATCATGAACAGGAATTGCAGTGGTGTGAGTGGCTCCACTGTCCAAAATAAGCCCGGTAGAACGACCATTAGCAAATGCTGTCAAAACGGCAGTTTTGCAAAGGAAGAACGCAGGAATGTTGTAGTGTTCAAACATCAGCTCTGTCAGCTTCTCTCTCTTTGCTCTGGTATTCCACGGTGCTTCTGACATGAGAACAGGATGCAGGCTGGCTTCTGATTTGACATGCATTTTGTAGGTATGATCCAAAATAGCCAGTCATGTTGTCACTACAAGTGTTGGAATGTGCGATATTGATATCAGACCAGGTCTCTATGGCAGTGTGATAGTGGCAGGAGGAAACACGCTAATACAGAGCTTTACCGACAGGTTGAACAGAGAACTCTCTCAGAAAACACCCCCAAGTATGCGGCTGAAACTGATTGCAAATAATACGACAGTGGAACGGAGGTTTAGTTCATGGATCGGTGGCTCCATTCTAGCTTCTTTGGGCACCTTTCAGCAGATGTGGATTTCCAAACAAGAATATGAAGAAGGAGGGAAGCAGTGTGTAGAAAGGAAATGCCCTTGATAAGTTCCCAAACCTCTACCTTCTATGTCACCTTATGTTTCATAGCTTTAGTATACTCAGGAAAAGAACAACCATCTTTTGTAGAATGTTTATACATTTTTGCATATTTCAATTCCACTTAAATTTTTTAAGGCTTTAACTGGTTCTATAAATTAAAATAAGTTTGTGCTTTCCTTGAAATGCACTTATTCTTATTACAAGCATTTTATAATTTTGTATAAATGTCTATTTTCTCTAAATATTTTGCTTTCAGTAAAATGCTTTACAACTCTGTTTAGTATATTACCAGTGGATTGGTAGAATTGCTTTTTATTGACTAGTAAAACTTACTGCCTATGCTTTTTACATTAGGCTTTTAAAATTAAATAAAAATTACTAGCCATTCCAAAAAAAAAAAAAAATACAATGAGATATCACCGCACACTGATTAGAGTGGCCATCATCAAAAAATCTACATACAAGAAAAAAAATCTACATACAGAAAATGCTGGAGAGAGTGTGGAAAAAATGGAATCCTCTTGCACTGTTGGTTGGAATGTAAACTAATACAGCCACTATGGAGAACAGAATGGAAGCTCCTTAAAAAACTAAAAAACTAGAACTATTATATTACCTAGCAATCCCACTACTGGGCATATACCCTGAGAAAACCATAATGCAAAAAGAAACATGTACCCCAGTAGTCACTGCAGCACTATTTACAATAGCCAGAACATGGAAGCAACATAAATGTCCATTGACAGATGAATGGATAAAGAAGTTGTGGTCCATATATACAATGGAATATTATTCAACCATAAAATGAAATGAAATCAGACCCTTTGTAGAGATGCTGATGGACTAGAGCCTGTCATACAAAGTAAAATAAGTCAGAAAGAGAAAAACAAACATCTTATATTAATGTGGACTGTAGAAAAGTGATATAGATAAACCTATTTGCAGGGCAGGACTAGCAACAGATATAGGGGCCAGACATGTAGAACAAAGGCGGGGTGGGGAGGGTGAATGAATTGGGAGATTAGGACAACATATATACACCATGTTTGTGAAATAGCTAGTGAGAACCTGGAGCTGGTTCAGCTCAGTGTGATGATACAGATGGGTGGGATGCGTGGGATGGGTGGGCGACAGAGGTCTAAGGGCAAGGGGGTGTATGCATACATATAGCTGATTCACTTTGTTGTACAAAAGAAACTAACAGAACACTGTAAACCAATTATACTCCAATTAAAATATAAAATAAATTATAGGACATCAACTATTTTTTTCAAGTCATTAGAAGCAATTTGAAAATTTCCAGTTTCACTAGTCAATTAGCAAAGAAAAAAGAGATAAAATCTGTATTCTCTAAAGACTGCTTCCATTTTATCCTTGTGTTGCTAGTCAGACCATAAAGGTAATAATAATTTTAATAGCAACACAAATTTATTTAATAGTTCCAATGTCAAGTACTGAGTTTTATATATATTAACATTTAATTTAATCCTCAAATATGAAGACAAAGACCTTGTTTTTTTCACATCTGTATCCTCAGGACCAGCATAGACACAAGATGATGAATGATAAATATTTGTCAAAGAATGGACATGTAAAACGGAGAGTTGAAACAATATATGTATTAATAGTATTTAAAACTGCCATCTTCAGACAACTCAGGTTTTGTAAGTGTATAAAATAATAAAACAACAGAGTTGAGAGCACCTCAAAAAAGACTTCATTTTATACATGTATTCACTGGTTGACCTTGACAAGTGACTTAATCTCTTTCTGAATCATAAATTTTATTATCATATGAGTGATGATAATAACTTCCTTGAAAATGGACAGAGTTCCTAGCACTGTGCCAGCTCTCAACATATGAGGGATGCTGTTATCCTATCTGATACCATTTTGTATCAAAATGGTACAAAAATTTTGAAATATTACCTTTGAATTAGGAACTTAAATATCAAGACTATTTTATTGCCATGTAAGTGTTTATGTATATATATATCACAGGGGGACAGGGGGATTTTCAATCATTATTAATAAAACTACAACCTGTGGCAACACAAGAAAGAATTCAAATTAACTTTAGAAAAACACATTCCTGGATTTTACAGAAAATTGTTAAGAGTAAAAATTACCATCTTTGAACTATGATGTAAGCATGACCAAGTTATGAAGACCACAAGGACTCTCGCAGCATTTTACCTGAAAGGCGCAACATGCTTTTTCTGTTGTATTTTTTCCTTAGCACTAATCACGACCTCACATTCCTACTTGTTCCGCTGTTTGTTTCTCGCATCTCTTCTGACTACAGCATAAGCTCCATGAAGGCAGGTATTTTCATCTGCTTTTAATTGCTAAGTTACCTGAGACACAGACGGTACTCAACACTTAAGTGTGGCTTTGAATAAATGAAAGCAGAAAAATGAGGCTCAGTGAGATTAAATACCTATGTTTAGTTGGTGAATAGCTGAACAGGTTGAAGTACCCAGGACTTCCAGGTACTCATCCAGGGCTCTTTTCAGCTCTCAAAGCGCTCTCTTTTCTGAAAGTTGTGTCTTCTCTGTTAGCAACTGGCAGAATGACCAGTATTTCTGAAATGTGTAAATAATCTCTATCCATCATTTGCAGTTTCTAGCACATTTTATTTGAGGTGCTTCTAGAATGGGCTTCCCTGGTGGCTCAGAAGGTTCATTCACCTGCAACATGGGAGACCTGGGTTCAATTCCCAGGTTGGGAAGATCCCCAGGAGAAGAACTGTGTAAATAATCTCTATCCCTCATTTGAGGGTTTCTAGCATATTTTATTTGAGATGCTTCTAGAACTCCCATTATAAAGGGGAAATACATTTTTTTTCCAAAATTCCACAACATTGGAGATTGTATATGAAAAATATTGGCTAATTCATAACAGTCAAACAATAATGCCATGAGCCTGCATCTGTTTGTAAAGCCCAATTTCTAATCAGCTGAATTCTTCTTTAAAAGTAAGATGTGATTTCTTCTTTAAAAGTTAAGAACTGAGCTGAGCCAGCACCCTGTCAAAGGAAACTGAGCTGGGAAGTCAAATTCTGAGTCTCTTCTAATAGTCAAAGGACGAGGAGGAAAGTAAGGAGTGAGCCACGGGAAGACAAACCAATAATCAGACTCATCACGTTTTTTTTACCTGCAGAAGTATATTTTGCAACCTATACTTTTTTACTAAACAACTATTAACCAAACAGGAGATAAGAATACACATGTTTTCAAAGATGCAAGAGTTCAAAAAATCAAATTACCACATGCCTAGTCTAGGGTGGGGCTTCCCAGGTAGTGCTAGTGGTAAAGATCCTGCCTGTCAACACAGGAGACAAGAGATTCAGGTTCCATCCCTGGGTTGGGCCAAGATGTCCTGGAGGAGAGCATGGCCACCCACTCGTTTTCTTGCCTGGAGAATCCCATGGACAGAGGAGCCTCGCAGGCTACAGTCCAAGGGGTCACAAAGAGGTAGACATGAGACTTAGCATACACGCAGACCAGGAAGATGCCTGGAGAGTTATTTCTAGCAAATAAGTGAGTAAACCAAAGAAAAAGAAGAAAATATGGTTATAGGAAACACTGGTTCCAATTCAGAAAAACTGCACAAGGATATTCGAGCTGACAGTATCCACCTAACCTAGATTAGCTTAAACTGGGGCAGGGGGATGGAGGCTCCTGGAAGGAAGTCACTCAAGGAAAAAGCACATTTGATAGGATATGTAATATGACCAAGTTTAAAATAAAATGAGGCCATGACAAAGGAAAAAGGCACAAGAACATGTGAAAGACAATTAGGAACTCCAAGGTTACAAAATGGTATATAAGGAACAAAATATAACCATAGTACTTTGATTGGCTCCATGTAAATTTCCTAAAGGAAATCAATCCTGAATATTCATTGGAAGGACTGATGCTGAAGCTGAGGCTCCAATACTCTGGCCACCTGATGCGAAGAGCTGACTCATTAGAAAAGACCCTGATGCTCGGAAAGATTGAAGGTGGGAGGAGAAGGGGACAACAGAGGACGAGATGGTTGGAGGTATCACTGACTCAATGGACATGAGTTTGAGCAAATTCCAGGAGATAGTGAAGGACAGGGAAGCCTGGCATGCAGCAGTCCATGGGGTCACAGGGAGTCCAACACAACTGAGCCACTGAACAAAATGATATTTACTTATTAACAATATACATTTTAGAATTTTAGAATTCTGTGAGACAAAGATTTAATCATGGTTATAACTGGGTACACTGTAAACACTATACACCTCATAAAAGTAAGAAGTCTATAATTTGTGAAGAGGAAGAGAAAATGTGAGCTGAAAGTAGATTACAGATGCTAACACTGTCATCTTACCAAGTAGAGAGTAAAGACTGTAGCTGATGAAAAATAAACAAAGGTTGGGCGATCAGGATTGACACATGCACACCACTATATATAAAACAGATAACCAGTAAGGATCTACTGTATAGCACAAGGAACTCTACTCAATACTCTGTACATGACCTATATGGGAAAAGAATCTAAAAAAGAATGGATATATGTATATGGATTACTGATTCACTTTGCTGTCCAGCAGAACATAACACAGTGTTATAAATCAACTATACTCCAGCAAAAATTAATTAAAAAAGAAACAAAGGTACAACAATATTAAATTTCAAAGATAACTATGGAGAAACTCAACATATTAATAAAATTATATTTGGAAGATGACAAAGGTTGATATTTAAAATGGACATATCAAGAAAAGAACTAAAAGCAGTTATATATGGAGGTCAAAATTGTGATTTCTTAAGAACAAATGCACTGTTACTCTAAGGGGGAAAAAAAAATCACACAGAGGTGGAGAATTGGCTCACTCAAATTCCAGATTCTTCTGCATAAAACTCCTCTGTCACATTAGAAAAGTCCAAATCTTTACTGTTGTTCTGTAACTCAAAGGTACTTTGGGAAGTTATTAAAGGGGGAGTTTTGGAGTATTCCCCTATTTCTTGGAAAGACATGTGCACAGATTACAAACTCAAATAATTTGGTAAACCTAAGAAATGAAGTAGGTGAAGGTAAGAAAATAAGAGTTGTTTTTAGTAACTCTCAACTCAAAACTAATGAACTATAATGAATTACTATTACTTAGCTGGCTATAGATTCTTTCAGTGCTGATGACAGTTTAGAAATGAACAAAAAGAAAACTACAAAGTTAATATCCCTTGCCTTCTCCCAACTTCAAGATTTTTAGCAGCTGGAGTTTCACAGAAATATCATTCATCAGAAATACTTAACACAAGCATCTGGGATTCATTCTGTTGCTCTTTACAAAGGATGCTCTTTATTTAAAATGCTAAGTTTCTTTTAAAGACTACTTCATAAGAAATCCATGTTCTGTCCTTCCCATTTCCTGCCAACACTCCATTTCAAACTGTAGCCTGCTCTAGCAAATTGAAAAGAATTCCCTTCTTACATCAGAAACATCTCTTCATTCCATACGCAACAGCTTCAGGATAGTCCCCAGGGATCTTCAAACCCACTCTGAGATGGAGCCCCAAGGTAGACAAGTAGATCCAGGCTCCCAAGCCCTCTCCAAATGTCAGCCCCCAGAAAAATGAGTGTTGCAGAGATCTAACACTCTGATTCCAAGTGTGGACCACAGAGCGTATGAATAAACTGAAACATCTCCCCCTACCATATGTCATTCACCAAAGGAGAAAGCCTTCTGATGCCTTTCCAGCAACCATCCACATTAATTCTCCAGGGAGCCGTCTCCAGTGACTGAAGCCTTCTTCTCTTAACTCTTTTTTCTCTTCCTATCTTCCATCCTTAGTTGAAAAAGATAATGCTGTTTCTCACCTTGGTCAAGTTGCTTATCTCTGGGCACATTTTGGAAATTTGGTTATTCTGAAGGTACAGTGTTTTCAGGCCAGGCAGTTTTTCTAATGCTGAGGGCATCTTTGTTATGTTCTTTCCAATTAAGCTAACGACTTTAGTGTTTTTACCACCCTTCAGTGCTCTTATTAACAACCTTTCAGCCATGGGTATGGAAGAGAAACAGGTTCCTTACTACCCATCTTTGGAATCTCTAATTGCAGAATTGGTGTGTCATGGAAACAAAAACATTCTTAGATCTATCATGCTGAAGGTGGGAGCATTGGCTAATTTCCTGTCTAAAAGGTAGGGAAGGAAAATAACTGATTCCAGGTTTGGGGCAGGAAATGTACAAGATGAGCCTAGAATATCTTATACCAGAAACAGGAAGTTACCAAGGACTAATGAGATCACATCAAAAGAACATACAAGCCACTTCTAAGGGCTTCCATTAGTCTAAAATGGGAAAATTTGAGAATCAGAAAGAATGATGAATGGACCAAAATAAATTAAAATCTAGAGCTCATGGTATCATAAAAATAAAAGAAAGCCACTGATTACATTGGAACTTGCTGGGGAACCAACTCTTAAGACTGAAAAATAATAAATGGAAAAAAATGAAGCACTTATTCTGCTTTTCCAGTACAAATCATATTTCTGTGTAACCTAATAAAGTTCTTATTCATAGAAAAATTGAAGCCAATAAATGAGGAAGAAAAAATAGATTTAGAAAATCACCATTTTTGCAAACCTAATGAAATAATGGATATAAATATACAGATCATAATTTGATGCTAAATGCATTAGGTGAGAGGTTGACAGGGAACTTTTCAAGTATGAAATCAGGTTAATTACCTACTAATCAATTTTACCATCGCTAAAATTGAGACAATCATATATTGTTTTCAGGTCTATCATGATGTCATACAATCAAAATTACACATTACCAATATTAAATATTCTTGAATCTGAGTTTAATCAGGCTTCTGTATCTAAATACCATTTACAGAAAATATAAGGAATAGAAAAAAGGCTAAATTAATCTCAGGGAAGCAGTCAGCCAAATCTCGAAACTGGGAAATTCTATAAGGCAAATGATATACAATATTTAACCAACAAGTTATGTCATTAATAAAAAGATGGGGAAACTGTTATAAAAAAACGAGACTTAAGAAAAACAACGGTCAAATGCAATCTGTGAATCTTATTTGGATCCTGATTTGAATGAAAATATTTCAGAGTCAACTGAGGAAATTTGATCATGGACAATGTATCAGGAATTACTAATTTTGTTATGTATAACAATGACATGATGGTACTATTTTCTTAAAATGTACCTAACATTTAGAAATGCATCTGGATTTTCAGGTGATTTTTTTTTAATAAGTGGGGCAGAAAAGTGAGCGGAAAAAATAGATCAAATAAGATTGACCAAACATTGGTAATTATTGATGATCAGTAATGGGCAATAGGGGTTCATTATATTATTCTTACTATTTTTTGTATAATCTTTGAAAATTTCCAAATGAGTGATTAAGACAAAGGCAAAAGAGTAAGGGAAAAGAGATGAGGGCAGAGATATTTGATGAGAGCCCCACTTGGGCCAGTTATGAGGCTTGGAGGCATTTGGGCTACATATATGTATCACACCTGGAGGGCTAATTTCCAAAAACGTGAACACTATAAAATGCATTCTGCATTCAAAGTACTTAGGACACAGTGCCATCTTCCTCTATAATTCCCCTTATTCATTCAACAAACATTTAGGAGTACCTACTATGTGCAACACTGTTCCACTGGGGATAGAGAGTGAATTAAAATGACAAAAATCTCTCAATGAAATTACATTCTATAAGGAGGAGAAAAAACAAGCAAATAAGTATACCTAGCGTGTTAGATGGCATTAGATATTAAGGAAAAAAATAATAAAACAGGTAAGGAGTTTGCAATTTTAGGGTAACCTGAGAAGGTTTCACTGCAGGGGTGCTATCAGAGACAGGAGCTTTTCCAAATAAGATGATGAAGCAAGTGCCAAAGTCCCAAAGAAGAATCATTAAATTTATACAGGGTATTATAATGAACATCAGTATCATCCTAACAATAAAATAAAAGGTGCTGATTAATAGAGTTCCAATTGCTAGAAAGATCATTTTTTAGGTACTTAATCACTGCTCTTATTGAAATATCTCTTCCAAACCTTCCAAACCTATTTTCCAGTGTCTTTATTTTGATACTATTTTAGTTTCCTAAGAACAATCATGATGTTACTATCTGAACAAACTAATTATAAAGCTTTGTTTAAAAAAAAGAAGTCTCATAGATACTCATCTCCTCTATAAAGTAATGCTGTATGGCTAGGACCCCAGCTGACACTGTCTAAATGGGTAATTTTTGTCCTGCTTTAAATGGGTAAACAGGCCAATACAATCTAGTACTGCTTTTTTTTATTATTATTATTAAATTTTCCTAACCTAGAAAATCTGGTAAACATTTTTAATTTCTCCTTCTCTTATTTCCAATATGTAATCAGTTCTATTAATACTGCCTGTTTCAGTTATCTATTGCTGAGTAACAATACCATGAAACTTAATGGCTTAAAACATTTTATTCAAAAACTTACCATCTAGGCAGGACTCATTTACCCTCGCATCCTTCCCATCTACCCCAGCCCTGTGCAGGCATGCTCAGTCATTTCAGTCATGTCCTACTGACTCTCTGCGACCCTATAGACTGTAGCCCACCAGGCTCCTTTGTCCATGGGATTCTCCAGGCAAGAATGCTGGAGTGGGTGCCATGCCCTCCTCCAGGGGATCTTCCTGACCCAGGGGTTGAACCCGGGTCTCCTGCGTTGCAGGCAGATTCTTTACCACTGAGCCACCAGGAAGACCCACCCCAGCCCTAGGTAACCACTAATCTCCTTTCTATATGTTTGCCTAGTCCAAACATTTTATACAGATGAGAACATATGTGTCTTTCACTCAACATAATGCTTTCAAGGTTCATCCAGAGTTATAGCATGTATCAGTACCTCAGTCCTTTTTATTGAATAAAAATACTCCATCCTATAGCTATACTATATTTTATTTATCCACTTATCAGTTGATGGACATTTAGATTGTTTCTACTTTTTGGCTACTACAAATAGTGCTATGTACAATTTTCTTGGGCGTATACCTAGGAGAGGTCATATGGTACCCTTTTAGGAACTGCCAGATTGTTTCCCAAAGTGGCTTCATCAGTTTATGTTCCTACCAGCAATGTATAAGAGCTCTTTTCATTTTGTACTCACTTTTGACCCAAATTGATAGTCAATCCCTTTAAAAAATTTTGTTAAGTTTGCCTTGAAACAGTTCATAATTCACTCTTTCAGACAAAAGCCACACCCCAAATCTCTTTGTAATAGCCTTTCTCTATTATAGGTTCCCAAGCGAAACTACTGTGGGACAGTAGCTTTAAGAATTTTAGAAGCTCTCTAGTCTGTTGATTAGGAAATGTCTTTCATTTTCCTGAGGTCCTAACAAAGGGTTTTACTCCCTTGGCTTCATCTTTGGAGTTCATTTTCCTGACAGTTCCCTGATTTGCTCTCTATCTGAAAGTGAAAGTCTTAGCTGCTCAATTGTATATGACTCTTGGTGACCCCATGGACTGTAGCCCACCAGGCTCCTCTATCCATGGAATTCTCTAGGCAAGAATACTGGAGCAGGTTGCCATTCCCTTCTCCAGATCTTCCCAACCCAGGGATCAAACCCAGGTCTCTTGCATTGCAGGCGGATTCTATCTGAAACTCACTCCTTAATTTTACCATCATTTACTGTCTGGCTGGCTGAAGCACAAGCTGGAATCCAGATTTCGGGAAGAAATATCAATAACCTCAGATATGCAGATGACACCACCCTTATGGCAGAAAGTAAAGAAAAACTAAAGAGCCTCTTGATGAAAGTGAAAGAGGAGAGTGAAAACGTTGGCTTAAAACTCAACATTCAAAATACTAAGATCATGGCATCCAGTCCCATCACTTCATGGCAAATAGATGGAGAAACAATGGAAACAGTAACAGAGTATTTTTTAGGCTCCAAAATCACTGCACATGGTGACTGCAGCCATGGAATTAAAAGACGCTCACTCCTTGGAAGAAAAGCTATGACCAACCTAGACAGCATATTAAAAAGCAGAGACATTACTTTGCCAACAAAGGTCCATCTAGTCAAACCCATGATTTTTCCAGTAGTCATGTATGGATGTGAGAGTTGAACTATAAAGAAAGCTGAGCACCAAAGAATTGATGCTTCTGAACTATGGTGTTGGAGAAGAATCTTGACAGTCCCTTGGACTGCAAGATCAAACCAGTCAATTCTAAAGCAAATCGGTCCTGAATATTCACTGGAAGGACTGATGCTAAAGCTCCAAACCTTTGGCCACCTGATGCAAAAAACTGACTCAATTGAAGACTCTGATGCTGGGAAAGGTTGAAGGCGGAAGGGGACAACCAAGGATGAGATGGTTGGATGGCATTACCGACTCAATGGACATGAGTCTGAGCAAGCTCTAGAGTTGGTGATGGACAGGGAAGCTTGGTGTGCTGCATGCAGTCCATGGGGCTGCAAAGAGTCAGACATGACTGAGCAACTGAACTGAACTGAACTGTCTGGACTGGCTAAGAATGAGCAAATTTTTCTTTGCTTTTCAAACCCCAAAGTTTGCAGCTCATTTTTTTCCTCTTGCTTGTCTTTCTCCTCCATCATTTACTATGGACAGCTAGAAGAACCCAGATAGCACCCTCAATACTCTCTAGAAATCTCCTCAGGGAGATCACTCAGCTGATGAGATACACTTATTTTCCATGTTAATGCTTACTAGCATCACTGTTAAACTTTCTTCTCCTATGTAACAGGAGTTACTTTTCTTCCAAATTCTAATAACATTTTCCTCATATTCCTTACCAACATTAGGCTCCTGCTAACAATCTCTTCAAGGCCTTTTTAACTTACACCTTACACCTGAAGCCCAGTCCCAAAGCTCATTACATGGTTTAAGCATTTTGTTATAGTACCAAATTCTTTTCAGGGCTCAATCAGAGAAAAAGACCGACTAGGAACCATATAGTTTGACCTTAGGTAATTATAGAAGCTGGGGAAGTCATCTGTGTAGGTCTGTTCCATCTGTGTCTGGTGCTGTGCCTACCCCAGAATTCGGAGATGCTCAAGCAACAGATCCACCAGAAGTGGGAGAAGCTACAGGCTTCATGAAAAAAGTGACCTATCTTGTTCATTACTATGTCCCAAGTGCCTCAGTGCTACATGGTGTCAGCACCTCTCTAAGTCCCAAGAGTAGTGCTTGCACACTTGAGAGTTAACAAAAGCTGAAGATTTCTATTTAAACATCTATATGAAACTGCACAATAGAAAAAATTACTTTTACTGAGCATTTATTACATATCAAGCAGTGTGCTACTTCTTTATGTAAATGAACTGACTTAGTCCTTATAGAAGGCAGGGCTTGGTATTTTTTTTTTAAATCAGGAGCAAGACTAAGTCATTCCTGTTAAAAAAATTAATAAATTCAGCAGCCTGTGTAAAAGCAATAGTTTGCTTCAGTAAGCCATATTAGTCACCCAAGTATACTGAAAGACAATCGTACACTTCTTCCTGGTCAGTATATTAGCAAATTTTTTTTTTTTGTTTTGGGTCTGTATATTTATTTTCAGCAACCCCTGGGTCAGGATGATCCCTTGCAAGAGGAAATGGCAACCCACTCTAGTATTCTTGCCTAGAAAATTCCATGAACAGAGGGGCCTGGAGGGCTACAGTCCATGGGTCGTAAAAAGTCAGACACAACTGAGCAGACATACATACCCACACTTACTTCAGAAGTCATTATTTTTCAGGTTTGTTAAAATCAGATTGTCCTAATCGACACATGAAGGTAAATTAACTGTAACACACCATCAGAAGTTTTAAAAAAAGAAAATTCTTGGGTTCCATTCTTCAACGAACCAGAAGACTTAAGAATTCACCAAGGGTAATATAAATCAAAAGACAACCATTCTGTGAGCAAGAAGGATTCTAAGTCACTATCTCATTTATTCTTAACAGTCTATTAGCCTAATGAAACTCCTAAAAGTCATATCCCATCCACTTAATTGATCTTATAATTATTAACAAACCTTAAAGCACTTTATAATATATAGGCCTAGCAATGTGGCTGAAGTGACTTACCAGCAGCAGCAGCAATGTGATAGACATTTTAATAGTGAGGTCCTTGCTTCTAAGCACTTAAAAGACTAAGGGGAAATAATAACAATAATAATAAACAACTAAATGTAAATAACTATTATAAGTGTAGAGCTAGTAGAAAGTAACATGTATGAGCCGGGGTGCCTAACCTAGCCCCGATGGGAGAAGCCTGGGGAGCTTACCTAGGTCGGAGCTACTGAAGCTGAGACCAAGAGGACAATAAACTAGGTGAAGCAAGCTGGACCCAACTTCAGTGTTAGTTCAAAGGCCTTGTGGGAAGGAACAAGGTGGGGTAACATAAAGGACTGCTGCTTCTGAAACTTACGTTAAAGAAAGAATTAGGAATCCTGTGAGTTCTACTTTTCCACAAGATGGAAAAAGATATATTTCAAGTTAAGACTTAGAAAAATCAATGTATGTAAATACACAAGACAGGAAGAAAAAGCTCATTTGTTCAGGAAAAGTAAAAACAGTATGGAATTACAAATTAAATTTCAAAAAAACCCCTGACCTATTGCCTCAGCTAGTTCCTAACAACTTCTTCCAAGACAATGTATTAACAAGTGTGTGCCAGCAGTAACTTGTACAGATTTCTTTCTTACTGCTTCATTTTCTTACTCATGTGTATTCATTTTTCTTTAACATCCAAGAGTTTTGGATAGTCTTCTAATTTGCCCTTCATTATTTTAAAACAACAAAATAATATATAAATATTAGAATCTCTATTATTTTCAATTATACATGAGGACAAAATAAAAACTAAATAAAATTCTAAAAAAGTTTTCTCTAGTTCTATATTCTAAAAGTATTAAAGAATAACAATTTGAACAATGCTGATTTAATTCATCTTTTATTTTTTCTTTTAGCAAACATTAGATAATATGAACAAAACTGTACTGTTCACTATAGTTACACATCCTTATTTGCTTTATATGTTATAAACATACTTAAGTAGATAAAATTCACTGAAGTAAATTAGACATATTCCATAACTCTGACATGTACTTTTCTAAGTCAGGACAAAAGAAAGCTTATCAGATTTCCCTAAGAGATCAGCATCATACAGCAAACTAAACTTGTATATGCTGCTTTTAACTTAACATGTGCCATTTTTCAGACTTTAATTTTAGGTTACAGCTAAAACAATTTTTATCTCAAGTTTTATGAAGGAACAGAAGCTGCAACATACAAATCCTGTCCATAACCACTTAAAAATAAAAATATACCTATAATCAAGAAAATTCTATTTACTCTGCTAGAAAAAAATAGCCAATAAGTTATTTTACAATACTTTAAATATAGTGAGAATTTACAATAACTAGATTTCACTGCATCTTATTTTATTGCTTAATGCTTCTCTTTTAATTTTAAAGTAACAGATTACCCACCACATCCCCCTTGCACAAAAAATCCAGATCCAGCATTACAAAACAAGCGGCCTTCAGAATTGATCAGCAGGCAGAATGGTTCTTAATCTGCAAGTGTTAATGCCTTCATGCACTACTTATCTGCTCAATAGTTCCCCACACTGTCGCCTGCTGAATACATAATACTGATACCCTGTTTTTTATGTTATAAAACCCAGTTGTTACTTAGGTATTCCGTCGAGTCCAACTCTGTGACACCACAGACTATACGGCCCACCAGGCTCCTCTGTCCATGGAATTTTTCAGGCAAGATTACTGGAGTGGGTTGCCATTTCCCATTACAGGGGATCTTCCAACCCAGGGATGAAACACAGGTCTCCATATTTCCTGCATTGCAGGTGGATTCTTTACCACTGAGCCACTGGGGAAGCTCATAAAACCCAGTATTTACTTAGAAAAATCAGTTGCATTTATGGAGAAAAAATTCAAACTTTATATACACTTGATGTAAAATGTTACTAGTTATTTATCTGAGAAAAACAGATCAAACCAAAAAGGTCTCATTATCATAAAATCCCTTACATAACAAATTATTACACACATTTGTACATATGGGTGTACTATCTTCTTAAAATATTTTTATAAATAACCTAAAATCTGATTTGACAAATCATTCAACTGAAAAATACTGTACTGATTTTATTATACAGTCTTGACTCAACAGTGGCTTTCAGCTTTATCCATATATATATATATATATAAAACATAAAAATTCCCAGATATTTGAAACAAATATTTTCAAATATTTGAGGAAAGATGAAATTAATAAGGCTAATAAAATAATAAGTAACAAAGACGTTCCCTGTAATTAGCCGCCAACTAATAAAATAAATGAAAAAAAAAAAGAGGGAAGGAATAAAAAAAAAAAGACTTTCCCTAATCCTAGAGAATGAAGCAAAAAGAGAAACCTTATAAGACAAATTGAAAAAGAAGAAAAATTCGAAGTAAATTTGGCCTTGGACCCTCTTACATTGCTACTCCTTCAATTTGCACAAGTTAAAGAATAACAGAAGCTAATAACTATTTCTCAGCGGAAAAGGGAACAAGGAAAGCAAAGCAGCTGAGTAGTGATAGAGAAATTACAACAAAGAATATAAAAATTTATAGTTAAGATAATCAAGAAATGATGTAACAACCATTCTGAAGTTGAGAAATAACAAGGAATAAGCAATGAATTAGAAAAGCAATAATGTGCTGCATCTTTTAAAGTTATATACAAATAAAAGACTTATTTTGATTTTTATTAAAGCAACCTTCTTAGCTGCACTTTGATGGGGTTACAAAACTGTCACAGCATCAACCTGCAGGGGCGGCTTAGGGAGGGAGGTTCCAGAGGGAAGGGATATATGTATACTCAGGGCTGATTCATGTTGTTATATGGCAGAAACCAACACAACGTTGTAAAGCAATCATCCCCTAATTAAAAATAAATTTTTTAAAAAGTCACAACATTAATCCCATCAACAGCAATGTTACTGCAATCAAATTATTTATAAACATTAATTAAATTTTCTATCACCATCACATTATTGCAATGTCAAAGAGACTGAGCCATTTCACTTCCTCACGAAAAATTACATTGATATGGTTACTGAAAGCTTTCAGTAATGAGAAAAAAAATTTTTTTAACAACTTTAACATAGAATAGAATGTTCAGAATCTTATATTTAATAAAAATATCAACAATCAGGGTACCATCTTGGTCTATAAATGATATTCTCCACAAAGAACTTACAAGTGTTTTTAAAACACCATTAAGGGGACACTGGTTATAGTTTCTCTCAGGCGCATTTTTTTAAAACCTATTAGTAGCTTTGCCATAAAACTGATTTAAGGTAGTTGTGTTTTTTCAGAAACACTGAGAATAATCCAATACTTGGTATTAATTCTCAGATCAGCACACTGACATAACAGCAACATTTTATAGACTAGCTGCAATTTTCAGTAGCTCTGTTCACCAACCGTGTAACAGAATTGTAGTGTTCTCCTAAGCCATATGCATGTCTCATATAACTGAAATGAAAAAAGGAGAAATAAGTAATTTAGACAAAAGTATTTCACTGTATATACATGTTTTTTTTTTTATACATGTTTTATGTATCTAAAACCAAGTACTCTGAATTAATGACTTCACAGGGGTATCATTCAATAGACTTCATTACTTAAAACTTTAACACCATTTAAAAAGCATCACCAGTGAGTAAAACATGGTTCAATAACTCCGCTGAGTTTGTCCGGTAAAACACAATCATTAGAGTGAAAAACAAGACTGAGATGGCAAATTCTTCATGCTGTGTTTCAGAGAACTCTCAATTATGTAAAATACTTTTACAATATAAAGGAAAAAAAAAATCTCTAAAGAATAAACAATAAGGCAGCATGAATGTATTTCAGCTTTTACACTTGCTGAAACTTTTAGCATTATTAATGTCAAACCAGAAAAACATGAAAAATAATCCTAAAATTTTGCAACCTTTAGAAATTACTTTATTCTTAACTCATACATAACAATAAATCACAAAAGGTTTAAACAAGTATCTAAACCATGTATTTTGACAATGCTAATTCTGTAATTGCCTTTAACATGAAATAAGCATAATTAATGTTGCTGAAAATAGACTTGTTTTGATTAATCAACATACATAACTAAAATTTTTCATAATCCCTTTTGTCTTAATTATGAAAAATATTAACAGTAGGGATTTCTAGGTACTTACACAAGTATTAATGGATCTTCTGGATATTCTTCACCAACTACTATAGGAGGAGAATCTGCCTGTATTATCTCTATCGGTGTTCGTAAAATGTGAGACAGGGCTCTTAGCTATAAAAGACAAAATGGAAACTATATATATACATATATATATTTGTAAGAGAAATAGAGGTAAATCTTATTCACATCATAAACTGATGAGCTGATGCATGAACAGGGCAACCAGTCAGAGCAGGGATCTACTTCTATTCCTTAATACACACCAAGAGTTCAGTAAAAGGCATGGAATGGAGGGTACAAAACAAGCTCTGGAAATCTTAGCATCCCATCTAAGTCTTCAGAAAGCATACACAGAATTTCCCTTTAATAATTTAAATTTACTCCATTGTGAAAACAGCAACTCTTATTTCAAATGAATTTAAGAGAAAATGTCCTTCAAAAGATGTTTAAAAGTTTTTCTCAATTTAAAAAGAGTCACTTATGTCCCTAGAACTCACATTGATTTGAGATTCTTATTAAAAGTTCAAGCATCTTTAATTACTCCTAATACTACGCAAAAGCTATCGACCGTGTGGATCACAATAAACTGTGGAAAATTCTGAAAGAGATGGGAATACCAGACCACCTGACCTGCCTCTTGAGAAACCTGTATACAGGTCAGGAAGCAACAGTTAGAACTGGACATGGAACAACAGACTGGTTCCAAACAGGAAAAGGAGTACGTCAGGGCTGTGTCACCCTGCTTATTTAACTTATATGCAGAGTACACCATGAGAAACGCTGGGCTGGAGGAAGCACAAGCTGGAATCAAGATTGCCAGGAGAAATATCAATAAACTCAGATTTGCAGATGACACCACCCTTACGGCAAAAAGTGAAGAGGAACTAGAAAGCCTCTTGATGAAAGTGAAAGAGGAGAGTGAAAAAGTTGGCTTGAAGCTCAACATTCAGAAAACTAAGATCATGGCATCTGGTCCCATCACTTCATGGGAAACAGATGGGGAAACAGTGGAAACAGTGTCAAACTTTATTTTTTGGGCTCCAAAATCACTGCAGATGGTGACTGCAGCCATGAAATTAAAAGACGCTTACTCCTTGGAAGGAAAGTTATGACCAACCTAGACAGCGTTATTAAAAAGCAGAGACATCAGTTTGCCAACAAACGTCCGTCTAGTCAAGGCTATGGTTTATCCAGTGGTCAGGTATGGATGTGAGAGTTGGACTGTGAAGAAAGCTGAGTGCCAAAGAATTGATGCTTTTGAACTGTGGTGTTGGAGAAGACTCTTGAGTGTCCCTTGGACTGCAAGGAGATCCAACCAGTCCATCCTAAAGGAGATCAGTCCTGGGTGCTCATTGGAAGGACTGATGCTGAAGCTGAAACTCCAGTACTTTGGCCACCTCATTGCAAGAGTTGACTCACTGGAAAAGACCCTGGTGCTGGGAGGGGTTGGGGGCAGGAGGAGAAGGGGACGACAGAGGATGAGATGGTTGGATGGCATCACCGACCTGATGGACATGGGTTTGAGTAAACTCCGGGAGTTGGTGATGGACAGGGAGGCCTGGCATGCTGCGATTCATGGGGTCGCAAAGAGTCGGACACGACTGAGCGACTGAACTGAACTGAATGTAGTCACAAAGCTAATCTTCCCAAGTTTCAAAGACCCAGGAGAGGCATGTAAATCATTAAGGCATATAAAACAAGTTCCCCCTGGTGGCTAAGAGGTACAAATATAGCACTGCTAATAAAAACACTTTGATGAAGCAATCATGTCATATCTTCAAACTTAATTCTTGAAGTGAAATACGCAGAGCCACAGACTATTTGAGATGGCCAATCATCATTACGCAGTAATATTAATAACACTGCTAGATTCACCCATGTAGCACCTCAGCTTCAAACTTCAATGCATATAGCCTTTGTCTTATTTAATATATACAAGTGGACTAACACGTGCACATGGGGCTTTATTATCCTCATTCAATAATCAGGAAATGAGCTCAGGAGGTTGGCTGACTTCCCCAAAGTCAGAAAACCGAGAAGCAGGAGGCACCAGCCCCCAGACTCCCCTGTTACTCCCTGACTCCTAACACTCCAGGCTACCGCATCACCACCCGGACACTCAACGTGTTTTATCTTCCTTTAATGAAACAAGATAACAGTAAGATACATAATTAGAGCTTTAAAAAAAATCATGATTAACTTCCTAAAAAAGACTAAACATATTTTCTTGCAAGTAAGTTTTAATGCATTAAATACTGCTTTCAAATCAGCCAGTATCAACTAGGAACTCAAGACACAATTGTAATAGATGTGTTATGGTAGGATTTGACCTGTAATCTCACATTAAAATATTGTTTTCTATTTCTGACATTTTCCAATGTGATTTTCATCAGTTGAGCCACTTGGGTAATATTTTACTGTATTTGAGAAAATCTTCACTTTCATAAGTCCATAAACTCAAATATGTTGCCTGTAGCAAGATCACAAATGTAAATATGCAGACACAACACTACCTTCACCAACTCACAAATCAAACACTGGGCTATTTAAAATTACATAGTGCTTCAGCTCCCAAAGGCACATAATTAAATTAAAGGCCTAAGAATATTAACTCCCTACATCAATGTTTTTTCAGTAGAGAAATAGCAAATATATAAAGAAAAGGAACTGTCAAAGAAAAATTTGGATCATCTGAAAAATATGTCTGAAAACTACAGAAGGGATTTAAAAATAATTTAACAATTTCATGATGAATAACAAACTTACCTCAAGTTGACCCCCCCATGCAGCTGTGTTTACAATATCATCACAGTACTTTCCAAACTCTTCTGTAGGAAACAGATCAGAATACAGCACTTTTTAGAACTCATATTAGATACCTTTTATAACTCCCACAATGCCTGATGAAAATGCCCAAGTTATGAACTTCCTCCTTCTCCAGCTATATCCTCCAGAATTTAATCCATTTCCCAAATCCAAACTTAACTCACTCCAACTTTCCATCCAAGAGCAAAGCAATTCATCTCTGCTTCTCTCCCTCAACCTGAGGTCTAGCAATCTCAACTAAATTATAAGCCTACCTCTCTTGATCCAAGCACTGACCCCAAAACTTCCACCACATTCACACTGTAAAATCCAAATCTGCATCTGAAAGAATATGCTAAAAGGTTAAAAGATGCATCCTCTGTAAAACGGGCTTCACTATAAAACCCTGTAAGAAATGTGAGAAGAGACTAAAGTACAAATGAGTTGAAACTCCTTTCCCAGTGACTCAAATAGTGCCTACATATTTTGGAAATGTTTATTTGTGTCAGTTCTAGCCAAAGAAAGGTCTTCCTGTATTAGTCTTGAGAGGAGATAAAAGACCTAACGGCAGAGTTTATAGTGGCTTATCCTGAGCACACCCACTGATGTTACACAGAAAGTTAAAGTCAGATAAAACACTAACACCCTTCCTGTTTAGAGGAAGAGGAAAAAAATTACGGGCATCTAGGAGAAAATACGTCCTGTATGCCTCTCTTATTCACTGTCTCATAGCCCCAGTGATGAGAACAGTACATCAGCACACTGCAGCCTTCAATAAACATTTGACTAAAGGACGTGATAATTACATCTTTAGTCTTTTTCTCTGATTCACCAAACTGAGGATATCACCTCCTCTCCCCTGCCCAACAACTAGCACAGCTGGGGACTTCATCAAACAAAAGTCAACCCTAACCTTCCCCTCTTCAATCCACCCTGACCATATGTGCATACTGCCACATCTGCCATCTTATCTCAAGAACTAACTTTCTCCCTTACTCCCCTTTTGCTTTCAGAAACTTTTTCAGATTTTTACTTGTTTCCTCCTTTACTTACAAGTTGTGCATTTTTTTTTTACCTTCCCAACTATCAAAGTTATTATACAGAATAATAAGGCAGGTTTTGCAAAGTCAAATTCTGCCTGAATATTATGCCTTATTGAGAATAAAATTAAATCTTCCAAAATACAGGATAAAAAGAGGAATTAGTTTCCCTAACCATTCTCTACTGATCGTCTTCAGGCCCGATATTTGCAGAGACTAGGCAAAGTTTAACTTTGTGAAATATGAACTTATTAACACACTTTTTAGACTAGTAATGTGAACCCTATTCCTATTTTTATCTTAAGATTAATATTTTTGGCTACAAAGTAGTTAAGTGCTTAGAAGATCTTGATAAACCAAAATGTGCTATCATCTACTAAAGTCATAGAAAATAATCTTGCCTAAATGTTGAGATTTTTTCCCCCATAGGACTATTCAGGCTTTCCTTTTTTTCATTCTCAGTTCCAGAAATCACTTTACTTAATAACCATCACAGCTACAACAGCAACAAGACATAACAGAAAAAAATAAATTACCTGGAGTATACATTTCTCCGGTATTAGGATTTGTTAAGAATGGCAGAAAGTCCTCCACATGACTCTGCATATAGCTAGCAGTCTGACACCTTAAGGCAGCCACAGTCAGAACGCCGTTCTGCTCCTTCAGCTGATCTTCAATGGCTCTATACATACAGTGGCCATCAGATGGAATCTGTTTAATTTCCAACTGTCTGGCTGCCAATATTTGAGCAAGTTTTTCACTTTCTACATGTCTAGCTCCAGTTAAGTTTTCAATTTCAGCTTCGGCTATCCTTTCTTCCCGCTCCTTTTCCAACGCAGCCTTTTTGTCCTATGCAGAGGGTAAAATGTAGGAAAGTTAATTCCTAATAATTAGGACTCGTTTACATTTATCATGGGGACAAAAACATAAGATTCTCAAAAACATTTTTCTCCCTTCTCCCACAAGCACTATCAGATAGATGATCTCATCACCTGAAGAATTTTCTATACTGTGAACTCTTCTAAAGACAACCAATATTTCTCATCTGTGTGTACCCAGCACCAAGCTCTGTCTTGGAACAAAACAAGGCTCTCAAATTTTTCTGTGAGGTGTGTTTGAAAACAACATGCCAAGTTTCTAAAAACTTGACTTACTGATTTCAAAGTGCTATGTTAGATTGAGTTGTCCTAGGCCTTAAAGTAACATCATTATCATACTTAAGTCCAAGCTTTATAACTTATCACCCCACCAGTGAGGTCTTAATGTGCTAAATGACCAATTCATGAGCAAGGCATTAATTTGCTTAGGTCTTTAGAAGGGTAAAGGAGCTCTATTTATCCAGTACTTAAAAAAAAAAAAAAAATGTGCACAAACAAACACACATACACATTTAGCTTAAGTAACAGATAAAAACATTCTTCTTTATTAAAAAGCTATTACAGATAACGCAAAGTCCCCTTTAAGGACCACTGCCAATCTCTCAGTGCCTGCTCAAGAGATCTGATATGTATCCTTCCAGATTTTTTCCTATGCATTTTAATAAATACAGATGTACTCATAGAAAATCTATAGAAAACAGTATTTTAACAAAAGTGCTATCATACATTACATTCTTCAACTTGCTTTCCTTCTATTCAAATTTTCTAAGAAATCTTCCCATGCCAACATATGCAAAGATGGGATGGGGAGAAGGTAATGAGAGATTTATGATATGAAGGATGGATAGGAAGTAGACTGGGAAGGCTAGGGAAAAGAGAGAAAATCCCTGACACTTGGAATAACAAGGATGAAAGGACAGAAAGCACTGTATGTCTCATTCGTGGCTGAACACAGTTCATAGAGCTAGAACACCAGAGAAAAGGATCAAGAGATGAGTGGGAGGCAAAAAAGATGGTACATAGTTCTTAATATGAAAGTCTATGCATACATAGTTCAAAAAGCACTAGAAGGATATACATAAAATTGGGCTTTTCTCTGGATGGGAGGATTACAAAATAAGTTTTGTTTTGTGTGTGAGCCTGCATGTGTGTGTGTGTGAACATGTTTCTGAATCTCCATGGTATCTTTTAGGTACCACAGTATCCCCCCAAGTGGCTCAACGGTAAAATGTCAATGCAGGAGACGGGGTTCGATCCCTGGGTCAGGAAGATCCTCTGGAAGAGGAAATGGCAACCAATTCCAGTATCCTTGCCTGGAAAATTTCACAGAGGAGCCTGGCAGGCTACAGTCCATGGGGTCACAAAGCCTCAGACACGACTGAGCACGCAGCACATGTGCCTGCCTGTCTGTGCAAACGTCTCTCTAGTTGTCCATGGTATGTTTTATTCGTATGCTGAGAGCAAGTATTTTTAATTTAAGAGAATAAAAAGTTAAACTACATTCTATAAATCTTGATGTACTGGTAACAAGCTACAGTGAAGGATTTGGATAAACCTAGAAAAAGAAGATACAGGTAAAAATTTTTATATCCCCAGCTCTAACCTTTCCTTAAGAGCAGAAAATATGAATGGAAAGGCAAATTTCAATTTCACTTAATGCCACCTGCTTCTACTATGTTCTTGTTATGTGCCATGCCAGATAAAGCTAGTGCTTTCTAAGTCACCTGAATCAAAAGCAGTATTATCTTAATAAACATAAACCAATTTAAGTTTTTTCTTTCCAACTCAAACCATGCCAAAAGTAACATGATACAATTTATTTCACTGCTTATCTACAACTCTGGATCACAGTGGCATAAAACCTTAAAACACAAGATGGCACTATTACTTTTTAAAAGACTACAGAAAACATTTTTCAGAGGGGGGAAGAATAAGCACCTTGAATATCATCTAATCCAAAACCCCTCATTTTCCTCTTCTGAGGAAACAGCACGAAGAAAGATTTCCAAAGGCCATACAGTTGGTTAGAAGCAGAGCAGGGACCAAGGACAGAGAGCTCCTTCTATCCAGGCACCTGAATCAGAATAAAAGTTGGAGCAGATGGGAGCTGAAGTTAATGATGTCAAGAACTACTGGAAAACTGGGACTTTACACTATCTGTAAAACCTTAATTTAAAACCTCTAAAATACTCATCCAAGAATTTCATTTTTTTCCCCCTCATGCTCTGCTTCAATATTACAAAGCAATTGTATTTCCTTTCCAGGACACTAGGTAGAAAACACATCGGATTGTTTTCCCAACCAGTTTTCCAATGGCATGAGCAATTTCCATTTTACCACCCTAGTCCTGGAGATAGAAATGGCATCAATAAACTCTAATGAAAACGTACATAAGGTGAAAATAGCACAATAGCACAACAACTCAAAAATACACTGCCAGTAAAACTAGAGTCATTTTGGTATAGCAACAGCAAAAACAAGTCTGAAGATAAATCTTAAGAGCTGGGAACTGGTGCAGGAGTTGTAAACTTTTACCATGCCATTGAGACAACGTGAGCCTCAGCTTTCTCATTTATAATATAAAGAAACTGAAGGAGATCCCATTCCAGGTCTCAAATTTCACATTTTTGGAACCCAGTTCTTCTAAGTTCTACTTCAGGCTGTTTCTACCATACCAGTGAGTTTTCCCTGAAGCTCTCTGAAATAAAAAAAATACTTCCTATGCTTTTCTAGATTAAAAATATGGGATCTGCTCTAAAATATTCCAGTAATGAAACTTCATCAAGTTTTGTCATGTTTTTCTACTAGAGAGCTGTATCTCTCCCAAAGACAAACATCATTAGTTAACTGACTTTTCATTCCTTGGTGCCTCTGGGCCAGCAGGGGTGGGAGGCGGGGTGGGAAATGGTTCAAGATAAGTCTTAGACCCAATTATCTACCCTTGTGTTTAGGTCCCATTTTCTTAAAATACTATAAACTCACAGTGTTTTCTGTTCCAAAATCCTGTTAACATAACAAAGCAATAAGAAACTTTGGGCATTACTTACAAGGGTGTTTTCTCTGCCAAGTACTGACTTGGCAGAGAAGTGCAGCCAATCTACTGACTATAAAAATATACATTTTTTGACAGTATAGCTGGAAAACAGTATGATTTCAGCTATGGAATATTTTAGGAGAAAAGTAACAAAATGTTTAAGAAAGGTTAAGTTTGTTCTGTTGCCTAAGGGACAAGGTAGACTGAACAAGTTTTGACAGACATAGAGGAGTTGTGTCCTTTTCTAGAATTAAATAGTTGCAGGATTAAAGAGTTGCTACTCTAAGATACAGGGGCTTCCCTGGTGGCTCAGATGGTAAAGCATCTGTCTGCAATGCAGGAGACCCGGGTTCGATCCCTGGAAGGGGAAAATTCCCTGGAGAAGGAAATGGCAACCCACTCCAGTGTTTTTGCCTGGAAAAGCCCATGGACAGAGGAGCCTTACAGGCTACAGTCCATGGGACTGCAAAGAGTCGGACATGACTGAGCAACTTCACTCTAAAATACATGGGCTTCCCAGGTGACACTAGTGGTAAAGAATCTATTGCCAGTGCAGCAGACTCAAGAAACCCCGGTTCAATACCTGGATCAGGTATATCCCCTGGAGAAGGAAATGACAACCCATTCCAGTATTCTTGCCTGGGAAATCCCAGAGGAGCCTGGCAGACTACAGCCCATGGTGTTGCAAACAGCTGGACACAACAATGAGCACACACACTCTAAGGTAACACTATATAGTACTATACACTAAGCAGAGTCAATTCCAACAAATATTTTGTTATGCAAAATTTCTGCCCTTCACTTCTGACCTATAGAAAATAGATGACAATTATAAGACTATAACAGAAAGAACACATATCGTGAGTAGAGAGCTGGTGAACTAGATAACCTCTAAGATACCATAAAACCTAAATTTCATGAGTCTATGAAGTTCACAATTATAATAATTACTCAAGAATAAAATTTTACATTAGTATAAGAAATGCTTGACAATTTGCAACTTAAGCAACTTTCAAACAAATTGTCTTAGGTTGAATTTCTTAAGCGGTGTACTATGCAGTACTTAAACACAGTGAACAATAGTATCATTTGTTGACCTAGCAGTTCTTTAGGCCTTGTATTAGGGGTTTGGAAACAGTAAATTATTTAACATTCACAATAACTCTATGAAGTATTATTTTCCCCTGTTCTATACATAAGCTTCCTTGGTGGCTCAGATGGTAAAGAATCTGCCTGCAATGCTGGAGACCCGGGTTCAATTCTTGGGTCAGGAAGATCCCCTAGAGAAAGGAATGTCAACCCACTCTGGAATTCTTGCCTTTAGAATTCCATGGACAGAGAAGTCTGGCGGGCTACAGGCCAAGGGGTCTCAAAGAGTCCAAGGGGTCAGACACGGCTGAGCAACTAACACTTCCACTGTCATTTCATACATGTGAAACTAAGATTTAAAAAGGTTGAGAATCTTATCCAAAGCCACCACAGTGGGATTAAAATCTCCACCTGACTGACACCAATTCCATGCTTTATTAAATGTACATACTAAATTATATTTACTAAAAAAATATATAAAAATAAAAAAATACAAAAAAATTATATGTACTACTAAATCATAAGATACAAGCTAGTTTAAAAATAAACATTTAAATCATAGAAAACATTGTGTTAATAAAACAATATTTGAGCATAAAAAGACTGGATTTAAACTTCTTGTTCTTTTTCAAAGTGAAAAGCCCTTTCCTATCTAATCACATTCCCATAATTTTGATGTCATAAACTTATTACATCCAATAAATCAGTTTCCTTATAGCTCTTTGATGCAAAATTTCATTCTCACATTTGTTTTTGTGCAAGCTGTCTTACTTACTCCACATAGCCTAACTAAATAACTATATTTTCTTAAAATACCAACTATTTACCACTTAGCACAGTGAATTTTTCCTTCTCTAAATTTTCATCACTACTAACCAATACATATATAACTACATAATCCTGTTAATTTTGTGTGCCTATATATCTTAACTTCTAGGTTCAAATTCCTCTTTTACCACTTAATACCATAGTTTTTAACCAAAGCTGTACATCAGAATCACCTGGGCTCACACTCTTCAGATTCTAAATCAAGTCTGGAATAATATATTTGTAAAAAATATCCTTTGCACACCCCCTTTCCTAGATCCACCTTCCTATGAGAACTGCAGACTAGACATAGGCCTGTTTTCTTATCTATAAAATAAGGACAAGAAATCCTACTTGACAGGATTACTGTCAAGACTAAATGAGATTTCATATAATCTAAAGCCTAATAAATGTTAGTTTAGGTCCTTTGACAAGGGAACTCCCATTTTTTTTTTTTTTTTATTCCCTTCCAATACAACACCTAAGACAGAATTACGCACATAGCACTAACAAATACTAGGCGACTTTCATACCCGTCTCTTTTGTGCTTTTGATATCCGAAGTGGCTGATTCTCAAGAACCAAGTTTGAAATATTAACAGCAACAGAATCTATCTAAAGGAAACAAAAAACATTACCAAGTTAAGGAAAAATACCTTTAAGTTATTATTCAAAGTATAAGATTATTAAATTACTATTGCAAGTCACATATTACTTGTCATTCCACAATTCAAATCTGAATAACAGCACTAGATACAATACTAAATGACATGGTTGTATCTACTTTATATTTTAGGGAGAATCTGTCAGGTTCCCAAGAACTTTCCTTACAGCTCTACAAAGACAAAGCTCATGTCTGTATGGTTTCCTTCCTTTTCAGAATGCCTACTCCATTCCTCTAAACACTTCCTACAAGTGCCAATTCATTCAGCACGCCACCCTTCCCGTCTCTAAATGTTTTACTTTATAGAATACATAAGATCCTGTGTTGGCTCAGTTTATATTACTTTCATAACCTCAAAAGTGGGGGCAAAGGCCTTCCTCCATCATAATTAGCCAGAACCTGATGAGCACTGTTTCTTGACCTTAGCAGAAATTTGCTAATTTATAGTTATCATAAAGACATTACAACTAGTCTTAATCATCAAATGACTGTTACGTGTTTGCTGAAGAAAAAAGATGTTAGACTTATTTACTATCAGGATTAACAGCTAGTATTCTATTACCACAACTATATATTAAGCTAGTTTTTAGGTGACACATACATGAAACATATCAAAGCCTCTGATAACAAGAGTCAGCAGTCTCTAAGGCTTTGGCCCAAATAATCAAAATGTCAAAATAAGATTAAGACTTCAAAGAGTGGTTATCAACTTTAGTGAAATAGGATTCTTATATTTTTTCAGAGGAATGTGCTAAAATTTACAAACTGCCATACTGACAACAGGCAAGATACAAAGCAACAACTAGGGGAAAAAAGAGAAAGAAATGACAAAAGAATTCAGGTGACATTCTGGAAGAAAACAAGTTTCAGTTAAAATTTAAAAAGATAATAGTTCAAAGTATGAGAAGAGTTTGTATTTTAACAGTTGGACAATATGTAGAAACAACTTTGACCTTGAAAACCTAGAAAAGAAATCTCACAACTGAAGGGCCTGAGAGACTAAACTATCTCACTAACAGAAAAGATAGGGAGATAATTAGGAATGCCATGACTCTAACAATACAAACACCTGGAAGCATGCCTTCTTACTTGGATTTCAATAAATATGTTAAAGGCAAGGAAGGCCAGGATCTTGAAGAATGGCAAAAGAACTTCAAGAAAATAAACATACTTATAAATTAGTATAAACAAGCTATTTTCTCTGTCAACAGCAGACCAAAAATAAACCAAGTAAAATAAAATTTATTTATGGTAGATAAAATCTTGCACAGACATAAGAACTTTCCAACTATCAAAAATGAGAGTGAGGTTAGGGAGTCTATGGTCTTTGACATCTAAAATCCATAAGCTATCACTCTAGATAAAAATTATAACAATTCAGCATTCACCTTTTGGAGTAAGACAGCTCTAATTTTGAATTCAGGCTTTGGTACTCAATGGTTGTTATAAATTTAGAATGAAGTTTTTAATCTCTCTGAGTCTGTTTCCCATTTTAAAAATGGGATTATCGACACTTCAGAGGTAACACTGACTAGTTATTGTGAGAATTACTTGAGAAAATGAATAATATGTTAAACAAAGTATGTGGCATACAATACATCGTGTGCAACTACAATGATCAAATAAATATTAGCTAAACTGATGACAGTTAACATGCTCCAATTTACCCAAGAAACATCAGTAAATTTCTATTTAATACAACTTGCTCATAAAGCATTTTCATAACTTAAAAAATGTTTTCACATTTATTCTATTTCTTAGAAAAATCTTGTGCTTAAACAGTAGTATTTGTATCATATATGTGAAGAAATTGATGCTCGAGAAGATCAAGTAAATGTGCCCAGGTTCAAATCCTATTTAATAGCAATTCTGACACTAAGAAACTGGTCTTCCACTTTCTTTTGGTAAAGCTTCCTCTAGCCCATTTTATCAATCTGTTCATCTCTGGGGCATTAAGACTTTCTTTGCTGACCTTCCTTAAAAAACACACTACCATGTAAATCTGATCAGAAAAGTAACAATGAAAAGTGACACCTGAGCATGACTAAGTTCCCTCTTTCCCTCCAGTTTTACGATTTTATATAGTTCACTGTGTTACAGAAGTGGTCAACTGCTTTCCGATGTTGTAGACAAGGAGAAACATTACTTTCACATACTTTACTCTCTTTGGAAGTCAGCTTCAACTGATCCAGCTCCTCTCTATGTTTCTGTTCCATTTCTGCTTCTAACTTAGCAACATCTTCTGTAAGTTGCTTCCTCCTCTTTTTGTCATTCCTGGGAACAGCATTCTTCATACTCTGTATTTTGGCTGAAAAGCCACCAAAATCATTACGTCAAAAACCCAGGGAATAAGAGGAAGTAAGAAATAATAGCAATAAGAAGATGGTAAGAAGAAAAGAGTATAGGAAGAAAGTAATTATGAAAGCAAAAAGAGAAATTACAAAACAGACAGTTACAGAGAAGAGTCCAGATGAAGCTAAGACCCTCTCTCAAAAAAATAATAATAATAACATAACCGTGAGTTTGGTGTGGGATGAGGAAAAGGGCGGGGGGTGGGGGGGGCGGGGAAGAGACTTAAATGTTTAAACCTTTCAACTATCCTTTCCGAGTCCTTAAAACTGAGGTGAGATATTTCAAAACGCACCCATTAGGGCCAAGTGTCGGTCAACTAGGGCAGGAACAGCAAAGGGGGGCCTGGGTCCAAGACGGCGGCTTCCAAGGGTTTTCAGAAATCCGCACCCCGGGGTCCTCGCAGGAAGGGGGTTACGCGGCGCATCCGAAAAGAGGAAGCTTTTGAAGGTCGAGGGGGTTTAGGGGGCTTGGAGATGCAGGTCACTGGCAACCCTGAAGAAGCCTAGGATTCAGAAGTCCCTCAACGTTCCCCAGAACCGACCCGCCACGCTCCCTTCCCTGGATCCTGGCGACTCCTGGGTTCCCACTCCCCCGTCACCTTGCAGCTCCTTTTTCTCTTTGCGATGCCGTCTCACCAGCTGTTCCTCTTCATCAAGCTCCTCAGTCAAGACTGCCTCCATGACAGGTAGGGAACCCAGCACACGCGCTGGGGAAAATCAGCGCCACGGCCTAGCGCCACCTTCCACCTTTCAACCTTCACCCCGCGCGCCATTGGCCGCGACTGGCATCCAGCCCCGCCTTAAGGCGGTACCGGATCGGAAGTCAAAGAGCTGCGCGTGCGCACTCATTTGACCCGCGCTGATAGGGCGGGGCGGCGGAGCGGCGGGGTGGCGTGCGTCGGCCGGATGTGGGTGTGGCTCCGTCGGCTGAAGTTTGCGAGTGAGCGCTAGTCTATTGGCCCTGACTTGAGGCGTGCAGATGACGAAGCTTGAGGCGTGCAGAGATGACGTAGGGGGAACCGTTTTGGACGTTTGTTTTGTTCGTTAATCGGAACATTTTTCTCTTTTGGTTCCATTGCTCAGAAAGGTTGTTCAAAAGGTAAGAAAGAAAAAAACATTTCAACAAAACCTTGAATATTCTCTTTGGGAATCTTTGTGTTGATTCATTCAAACAGTAGGGAATTAAGTTCTTTTTCTTATTTTCAAGGTCCTGATACTGCAGGTCCGAAGGAAAACAGCCAATTGAGAAAATGCCGCCTCTTGAAACGAATATAGCGGTGGAAACAGAAGAGATAGCAAGGATTAAGTATCATATCGCACCAGAGCTTAAGGACCTATGCTTGATGATAAAAAGTGCTGTTGTCGGAGCACTTGAAAAGTGTGAGGGAGCTGAGAGAACAGAAATGTTCAAGTCTGATGGGGCACAAAATCGAATTACTGAAGTGAACGCAAAACGAGAAATTTTCACAGCATGCAGGAAAAAAAAAAAAGAGAAATCAAGTAAAGAGAAGAAGGAAGACCTCGATGGCCTGTGGTAAAATCTACGCATAATAGGAATACCTGAAACAGAGGACAAAGCAAATGAAGCTGAAACTGTAATTAAGGAACTAACTGAAGAAAAATGTTCAGAGTTAAAAAAGAAACTAGATCTAGAAGTAGAAAAGGCTTGCAGGGTACCATTAAGTTTAAGTGAAAAGAAAGCAGTACCTAGATATATCCTGCTAGTATTTTTAAATTGGAAAGGTAAAGAAAAAAAGTCCACAAGTATCCCAGAGAAGACAAGCCACTTATAAAGGGATGAAAGTTAGCCTGACCTCATACTTTTCCCTTGCAACTGTAAATGCCAGAAAACAATACCTACAGTTTCTGCTCAGAGGCTCAGTCTTATCCTGCTCTTTACGACCCCATGGACTATCAGACTCCTCTGACCGTGGGATTCTCCCAGCAGGAGTAGTGGAGTGGGGTGCCATTTTCTCCTCCAGGGGTCTTCCCCCCCCCAGGATGGAACAGGTGTCTCTTTTCCCTCATTCATTGGCAGGCGGATTCTTTACCACCTGGGAAGCCCATCTATGGTTTTAAGGGAGAATAGTTTTGAACCAATTCAATATCCTGACAAGTTATTTCTGTACCAAGGCAACTGGAAGCATTCACAGATATGCAGAGGCTGAGAAAGTGTATCTTTTAAGTACTGCCCTTGAAAACTTTGTTAAATGATGTACTGCAGCCAACAAAAAACATGGATTAAAATAATAAGAGTGAGGAGGCAATAGTATAAAAAAATTGGTGGTAAGGTTTAGTTAAACAGCCTTAAGTTTACAGTGTTAGGTAGAATTATAAAACTAAATGCAAAAATAAATACGTGAACTGGGTCTAAAATTTCAGCTTATAAGCTTAAAAGGCATGCTAAATGTTCAATATGTAAAACAAAAACATACTGCTTTATTTTTAGCATGTAAAGATATGCATGTTCTTAAGTTAAACATGTAAAATAAAAGGACTTTGTCACTGTGGACAGAACCTGTAGAATAAAGGGATATCAAATGTTAACCTGAGAAAATGGGAAAACCAATAGTACAGTTTTGTTTCCTCTAGTTTTAGTTACAGAAGGGGGAAAGTAGCAAACTTGTAATGCTAATACTAGTAAAGTGAAAAGAAAATTTATAAATTATTAACTGGTGTGGTAGTGGATTGAAACCTTGTTTAAAGTACATCTTGTCTGTGGAAAATCAGTACCTACTGCTTTATGTAGTAGATCATTGTAGGTAAATTTGACAATAAATGTTACAAATAGAGAGTACATATTCAAATTGTAGAGGAATTGGTGAAAAAGAGCAAGGAAGCATTAAAATTGGCATAAGATAGATTGATACAGGTACTGCTGAGTTACCACACTCAAACTGGTTAAATGTTCCTATTTTAAAAGATTGAAACTGGGTCAAAAATCAATCTATAACCCTGGATACTCAAATTTGTAGAAAACAAACTGTAAGAGTTTAAAGATAATGAAAACAATAAGTCATAGAAATGCAAGTAGGGAGCAATATTTTTATTAGACAACTCAAGCTATAACATATTTATAAAATATACAGTACAGGTTGTAATATTTAGGATGCTTTATGTGGTAGATAACCTGGCATTCATTATAAAATAAATGTTCAATACCTTCCTATGAGTGATAGTTTTACTGATGTATACATGTTTTTAAAAATTGTACATTTAAAATTGGTGCACTTTATGTGCTTAGTATTAATAAAATAATCCTTTAAAGAAAATACACATCGTGAAAACCGTTGGACTGTGAATTCAATACTTAAACAATTTAGTAAGCCAAATAAATGAAAAGTTGAGATAATTAAGAAGTAAATAGTTCAGAGGTGTGTGTGCATTCAGATTATTTTCAAATTGTCCTGAAACATTTCTTAAGTAATCTTATACTAGGGTGCAGAGAAAACTTTAATATATTTCTAGAAATCACAAATGATCACATTGCAAAAAAGCCTAGGAGCTAAGTTAAATGCTGAAAAATAACATTTAAAAATTCTTACTGTTATGAAATAGATTATAATAAATGCTGATAATTTAGAAACTGCAACAATAAGGACATTATGAGTTGTATATTATGGGGTGGATGTACAAAAGGCAGGAAGCTAGGAAGGAGAATACTAGATGAAGGATGGCATATGCACCTAGGAAAGACCTAGTTACTGAACTTTCTAGATTTTGCTACCTTCCAATTCTAAGAAGTGGATTTACTTCAATATAAATTATTCTAACTGCCACAGTTCTTGTTCAGTTGCTAAGTCGTTCAGTTGCAACACCATGGACTGCAGCACACTAGGTTTCCCTGTCCTTCACTATCTCCAGGAGTTTGCTCAAACTCATGTCCTTCGAGTCACTGAGGCCATCCAGTCATCTCATCCTCTGTAGCCCCCCTTCTCCTCCTGCCTTCAATCTTTCCCAGCATCAGGGTCTTTTCCAAGGTTCTAAACATCAGGTGGCCAAAGCCCCCTTCTCCTCCTGCCTTCAGTCTTTCCCAGCATCAGGGTCTTTTCCAGGTTCTTCGCATCAGCTAGCCAAAGTATCGGAGTTTCAGCTTCAGCGTCAGTTCTTCCAATGAATATTCAGAACTGATTTCCTTTAGGATGGACTGGTTTGATCTTGCAGTCCAAGGGACTCTCAAGAGTCTTCAGCTCCACAATTGAAAAGCATCCATTTTTTCAGTGCTCAAAACTTTTTATGGTCCAATGCTCACATTCTGTAATGACTACCGGAAAAACCATAGTGGCAGATTTTTAACATAATAACTGAATTTTACCATAATGAATTCTAAGGACTTAACAGCTGACTCTTTAAAGAGAGAGAAGCTAAATTCTCAACTCTCATCACCAACTACTACCCCTCTCCCCGTCACTTTTGTTATTCCTTTCTCAGACATCTATATAATTCTTTTTGCTCTAAAATCTTTATTGAAAAGTATCATCCTCAGAAAAGCATCATGAGCACTACCTGGGAGCTTGTGAGAAATGTATGTCAAGGTAACAGTGGCACAGATTATATTATAAAATGTATTATTAAGCATCTATAAGCCTTCTCAGTTCACACAGTGCATTGTACATTATGAATATTTAATAAGTGTTAAACAGTATTAGAATCTAGAAATAGGTTTGCTCAAGCAGTGTTATTGTATGAGAGATTCTGTGCTTGAACTGTAAGGTATTGCAGCATCCCTCTTTAAATCAATGATTTGGTCTCATTTTCTAAATATTTCAGGTGAGAACTAGTGCTTCTGTTTTTCTTTGTGAAGATGGAACACAAGGAAAACCAGATTGAGCAATCCAAATTTTTAAATGTTGAAGGAGTACAACTTAAAATGGTAGAAAGGCAATTTCCCTATGGTCCAGTGGTTGAGAATCCACCTTCCAATGCAGGGGACCTGGGTTTGGTTACTGATCATGGAACTAAGATCCCACATGCTACAACTTCTGAGCATGCATGCTCAGTCAGCCCACACACAAGAGAAGCCCTAAGGGAATATTTGCACTGCACTGCAACAGGAGAAGCCTCCACAACACAACAAAGACCCCAAACAGCCAAAAAATGTAGTGAATAACCATGAAGTAGATTTAAATCAGATATTTCAAGGTTTCTGAATAAAATCAAAGATCCACTTACAGCAGATATATATAATTGATAACAGGTAGATAAGAGCATTGGCAATAATTGTAATGGTAGCTTTAGTAAGTTACAGTACTTTTTTGATCCGTGAATGATCTACTCCCCTGAAGGTGATATAACAGCTTTCTATTAGCAAGGGAAAACCAGACCAGTGATGCTCAAATTTAAATACGCAAGCCAGTTGCCTGGGAGTATCATACTAAGATGCAAATGTTGATTCACTAAGTTTAGGGTAAAGTTGAGATTTCTTGCAAATCTCAACTGGGATGGGGTGTTGTTGCTGCCACTTTGAGTACCTACCACACTTTCAAGTAGAAAAATAAAATCTGTGTTGTATCTACTGTCCATGAAAAGGAGGCTCAAAAAAGGTAATTGGCTTAAGACCACATAGTAACAACCAAATCTGATCTCAAGGTCAGTTTATACCATCTATATATACAATCCTGTCTTCATCCATACTACAACTATGTAGAAGATTGTTGTGAGGAAAAAATAATAATGAATAAAGCTCATTACTACATTACCTATGTACCTTAGGTAAGGTACATAGTTTCAGAAAACAATGGTTCATGGAAGGGAAAATGAATTTTGTTTGTAACATGTTGAGCATTATTTGTGACAGGGACATTTGTGGATAAGTCAGACAGGTATTTAGGTCCAGAGCCAGAAGAGATGTCATGATTGGAAATTTAGATTTTAGTTTTCTGACTTAAAGATGGCATTTGCATCCATGAGAAATCACCCTGGAAACAATGATAGGAAATAGAAGAAAAAAGAAATGGACATTAAACCTTAGGGGACTCACCTATATTTGATGGGTATGTATTAAAGAAGAATGAAATATATTGAAATTTATAGTTTCAACTGAATTAAACATCAAAAATAATGCACTACAGTCACTTTGAGTTGAATAATGAGTAGGAGAACTTTTTATCTTTAAAGAATCAAGCAATGCAGGAGACCCGGGTTCAATTTATGGGTCAGGAAGATCACCTGGAGAAGGGAATAGCAACCCACTCCAGTATTCTTGCCTGGAGAATTCCACGGACAGAGGAGCCTGGTGGGCTACAGTCCATGGGATCATGAAGAGTCAGACATGACTGCGCAACTAATACTTCAGATTTTTTAACTGATACTTTATGAACTATAAAAAATCTGTAATAGCACAATTATTCCATTTGATTCTAATTTTGTGATTCACTAGTACATGTCTGTATCTATTTGATTTTTGAAACTGGTGGTAGTTATGTTCTCAAGTTTCTTAAACACTGAAGTAGTGAATACCATATCATTCTCCCTAGAAGAAATACAGAATTAGGTTTCTGCAAGCCTCTGATCACATTATTGTCACCAAATGATGTATGCATAACCTTGTTTTAAGATACCTTATTTAGTATCTGTTGTTGATTCACTAACATTGAACCTATGGCCAATAGAACTGTGACTAATGGCCTCAATTAATGTTCAGTTCAACTCTTAGCAACCCTATTGACTGCAGCACACCAGGCCTCCCTGTCCATCACCAACTCCCAGAGTTTACTCAAACTCACGTCTATAGGGTGGTAATGCCATCCAACCATATCATCCTCCATCGTCCTCTTCTCCTCCCGCCTTCAATCTTTCCCAGCATCAGGGTCTTTTCAAAGGAGTCAGCTCTTCACATCAGGTGGAAAAAGTATTGGAGTTTCAGCTCCAACATCAGTCCTTCCAATGAACACCCAGGACTGATCTCCTTTAGGATGGACTGGTTGGATCTCCTTGCAATCCAAGGGACTCTCAAGAGTCTTCTCCAACACCACAGTTCAAAAGCATCAATTTGGCGCTCAGCTTTCTTCACAGTCCAACTCTCACATTCATACATGACCACTGGAAAAACCATAGCGATGATTAGATGGGCCTTTGTCAGCAAAGTAATGTCTCTGCTTTTTAATATGGTGTCTAGATTGGTCATAACTTTTCTTCCAAGGCACAAGAGTCTTTTAATTTCATGGCTGCAATCACCATCTTCAGTGATTTTGGAGTCCAAAAAGATAAAGTTTGTCACTATTTCCACTGTTGGCCCATTTTTTGCAATAAAGTGATGGGACCAGATGCCATGATCTCAGTTTTCTGAATGTTGAGTTTCAAACTTTTTAACTCTCCTTTTTCACTTTCATCAAGAGGCTCTTTAGTTCTTCTTCGCTTTCTGCCATAAGGATGGTGCCACCTGCATATCTGAGGTTATTGATATTTCTCTCAGCAATCTTGATTTCAGCTTGTGTTTCATCCAGCCCAGCATTTCACATGATATACCCTGCATATTAGTTAAATAAGCACGGTGGCAATATACAGCCTTGATGTACTCCTTTTCCAAATTGGAAAGTTCCATGTCCAGTTCTAACTGTTGCTCCTTGAACTGCATACAGATTTCCCAAGAGGCAGGTCAGGTGGTCTGGTATTCCCATCTCTTTCAGAATTTTCCAGTTTGTTGTGGTCCACACACAAAGACTTTGGCATAGACAATAAAGCAGAAGTAGATGTTTTTCTGGAACTGTCTTGTGTTTTCGATTATCCAGCGGATGTTGCAATTTGATCTTTGGTTCCTCTGCCTCTTCTAAATCCAGCTCAAACATCTGGAAGTTCACAGTTCACGTATTGCTGAAGCCTGGCTTGGAGCATTTTGAGCATTACTTTACTGTGACGTGTGAGATGAGTGCAGTTGTGTGGTAGTTTGACCATTCTTTGGCATTGCCTTTCTTTAGGATTGGAATGAAAACAGACCTTTTCCAGTCCTGTGGCCACTGCTGAGTTTTCCAAATTTGCTGGCATGTTGAGTGCAGCACTTTTACAGCGTCATCTTTTAGGATTTGAAATATTTCAACTGGAATTCCATCACTTCCACTAGCTTTGTTCGTAGGGATGCTTCCTAAAGCCCACTTGACTTTGCATTCCAGGATCTGGCTCTAGACAATTAATCTTACCTAACACATATTTTGTCTATGAAGTACTTAAGAACAATACACTACCCTTAGAGACCATTTTAAACAGCAAAATCACTCATAAAAAGCACAAAATTCCAAAAATCACAGTAATTATATCTTGAAAAGGACAATTGTTTACAGTATGAGAACTGAGACAAGGTAAGGTGTCACCTTGTTCCAGTTCATCAGGGATTACACATTTCAGGTGACTTTTTTTTTTTTTTTTGGCTGCTCTGCACATCAATGGGCCATTAGTTTTTATTTCAAGGTTACTAATTTCAGTAAATGAATTCACAAAGAATCTGTGAAAAATAAGTATAAACTAACTCAACATGCTTTGTTCAGTATTTTTTCAACTTGAGTTTGGGAAGTCATATTTCTACTAATGAAGCCTAAAAATTCTGGCTTTTTTTTTTTTAAGAGAGTCCAAAATGACTGCCACAGATTCAAGGATCAATACAAAGGTTCTAAAGGACTTGTACGTGGTCACCATGATCTGCTCAGCAGACTTTGCTGCATTCTTTTCTGTTGGTACTGAGCCAGAAAATCTAGCTTACTGGAAACATCATTTCATTGTCCTCTCTGGGACAGCAGGAGAATATTCCCAATATGAAACAGGAAGAGTTGAAATCTAAAATACCTTTTCCCAACTGTTAATTTCAAAGAATTCTCAGGAGGATTAAATGATGTTACGAATCTATATTCCAGAAAAAATACAGGAAAATTCAGAGTTTCCATTTTCTGTTTGGTTGGCAAGACTGCAACTATTTATGAAATGAGATTGATATTCAAGGGTCACAAATTACCTCAGCAGGGTTACACACAGCAGAGGGACTTAGTTTTTATCAGTTGGCAATTTTGAGCCAGTCATCCTAAAGAACATCATAATGATAAAAAGAAAAAAATGAAATTATATGTTTTTTAGTCTATGCGGGCTGCCATAACAAAATACTAAAGATTGTGTAGCTTAAGCAACATAAATTTATTTCTCACTGTTTTGGATGGCTGACAAGTCCCGGGTCAAGATGCTAACAGATTCTGTTTCTCTCCTGACTTGTAGGCAGCAGCCTTCTCACTGTTTCCTGATGTGTTTCAGGGTGAGGAGAAGGGCGGGCAAGATTCAGAAATGGGAGAGAGAACATGCTCTCTGCCATCTTCTTGTGCTGTGCTTAGTCAGTGGGATCCGCTGGGTTGTATCCAACTCCTTGTGACCCCATGGACCGTAGCCCGCCAGGCTCCTCTGTAAATGGTTCTTCTCCAGGCAAGAATGGAGAAGGCAATGGCAACCCACTCCAGTACTCTTGCCTGGAGAATCCCATGGACAGAGGAACCTGGTAGGCTGCAGTCCATGGGGTCGCTAAGGGTCGGACAAGACTGAACGACTTCACTTTCACTTTACAGGCCAGAATACTGGAGTGGGTTGCCATGCCCTCCTCCAGGGGATCTTCCCAACCCGGGGATCAAACCCAGATCTCGCGCATTGTGGGCAGATTCTTTGCCATCTGAGCCACCAGGGAAGTCCAAGAATATGGAGTGGGTAGCCTATCCCTTCTCCAGGGGATCTTCCTGACCCAGGAATTGAACCGGGGTCTCCTGCATTACAGGCAGATTCTTTACCAGCTGAGCTACCAGGGAAGCCCCTGTGGGCCCCGGAAAAGGTCAATTTTCATTCCAATCCCAAAGAAGGGCAGTGGCAAAAAATGTTCAAACTACCCAACAATTTCACTCATTTTGCATACTGGTAAGGTTAGGCTTAAAATCTTTCAAGCTAAGCTTCAACAGTATGTGAACTGAAAACTTCCAGATGTACCAGCTGGGTATAAAAAAGGCAGAGGAACCAGAGATCAAATTGTCAACATTCATTGTATCATAGAGAAAGCAAGGGAATTCCAGAAAAATATCTGCTTCATTGACTACGAGAAAGCCTTGACTATGTGGATCACAACAAACTGTGAAAAATTCTTAAAGAGATGGGACTACCAGACCACCTTACCTGTCTCCTGAGAAACCTGTATGCAGGTCAATAATCCACAGTTAGAACTTTATATGGAACAACTAACTGGTTCAAAATTGGGAAAGGAGTACATCAAGACTGTGTATTGTCACCCTGTTTATTTAACTTATATGCAGAGTAGATAATGTGAAATGCCAGGCTGGATGAAGCTCAAGTGGGAATCAAGGTTGCTGGGAGAAATATCAACAACCTCTGATATGCAGATGACACCACTCTAATGGCAGAAAGTGAAGAACTAAAGAGCCTCTTGATGAGGGTGAAAGAGGAGAGTGAAAACATTGGCTTGAAACTCAACATTCAAAAAACTAAGATCATGACATCTGGTCCCATCACTTCATGGTAAATAGAAGGGGAAAAAGTGGGAGTGGCGATAGATTTTACTTTCTTGCACTCCAAAATCACTGCAGATAGTGGCTGCAGCCATGAAATTAAAAGACACTTGCTCCTTGGAAGGAAAGGTATGACAAACCTAGACAGCTTATTAAAAAGCAAAGACATCACTTAGTCAACAAAGATTCATTTAGTCAGAGCTATGGAATTCGCCTGCAATGCAGGAGACCTGGGTTCAATCCCTGGGTTGGAAAGATCCCCTGGAGAAGGGAAAGGCTACCAACTCCAGTATTCTGGCCTGGAGGATTCTATGGACTGTATAGTCCGTGGGGTCGCAAAGAGTCAGACAGGAGTTAGTGACTGAACAGCAAAATAACAAATCTCATTGAATTAAGGTTCCACTCTTATGACCTCATTAAATTACTTCCTTACGCAGCCGTACCAGGATTAGGAAGATCCCCTGGAGAAGGAAATGGCAACCCACTCCTGCATTCCCGCCTGAAAATCCCGTGGACAGAGAGCCTGGCGGGCTATAGTCCATGGAATCACGAGTCTGACATGACTTAGCTACTAAACTACCACCACCACATATGAATTTGGGGGGAAACCGAGTCTAAACAACCACCACCACCAGTTCAACCTACAGCAAAATGGGAAGGCCATACGTTTTGAGACGCGCAGCCTAAAGCAACTACTAGTTTACAACACCGAGCTCTTTGGCAGCAACCTGTTTACTCAGCTGTTGTGTGCTAAATATTTTATAATAATAAAAACATGGAATGAAAATCAACTTGAAGTTTGAGTTTGAGAGGTTTCTGTAGTCTAATATTTTAACTGAACTTCTACACAGTTTTCTTTAAAGAAGAACTGCAGATATTCAATTGATTTCCATAATATGCCTTCTACTTTTGCTAAAACGGTCACAGTGCTCTATGATTATAAAGTCCTTGTATATTATTACTACTTTAAAACCTCAGTTCATTAAGATAAGAAAAAAGCTATTGCCATCATCAGTCCTATGCTAGAGATAAAGAAAATAGGGTCCAAGAGATTTGAAATGGAGCAAATAATACAAGAGTGATGAAATGATCAATAAATTCTTTCAGTGTAATTAACCTTTTACGTTTTTGAAGGTAGCATAATAATTCATACCAAAACCAACTATTTAATTTCTTGAAATGTATCCTGCATAGCAATAGAAGAGTATGAAACAATTTGTAAAGCTTAGAAACAATCTGTATATAAGTTATAAGATGTTAGTTAAATACATTAATGTGTAACTATTAAATAGAGTGAGATCTCTACTGATTGATAACGGAAAGGGTCTCACGACATACAGGAAGGAAAAAGTCAAAATAAAAGTCAAAAGCAAAAATAATAATACTTCTTTTACATTTTTTGAAAATGTTCAATGTCTTCGTCTCTCCATCTATCTTGAAAATGTAGAAAACTATTTGGATATTGCAAATTGAACAGTACTTACATCTGAGTGGTAGCCTTTTGGATAATTATTTCTTTATCTTTCATCAGCATGTTCATGTTAACAGAAAAATAATGTTATTTTACCTTTTTTAATTAAAACATTTCTGGAGAAATTTTGAACAAATTGTAGATGATGATAAGTGTTACCACCATGCAGGGATGTCCTGAGAATAGGACATTTCTTACTGGAAATTACTTTTGAATTACTTTTCATATTTAGACTATATAAAATATATATATATATATATGTCTGCTTTTTTTTCACTTGCAGTGGAACATTTTTAACTGCTGCATATTTTCCCATCACATAAGGCAATTGTCAAAATCACCACTTTTCAGCCTCTAACTTGTTACTTTCTAAGTAACATTGGACACCATTGAGTATCCCTTCTGTCCACACTTCTACTCAAACATAAATAAGCCTGCCCTTGTCCCTCTATACAAAACCAAACCAACAGCAATGTGCCCGCCCCACCTAGCTTTCCTATTGCCTTGTTTAACCTGCTTAATGCTAACAGTTCTCACCATCTGGAACACATGTATACAGTTTCTTCAGTGTATCTCCTCTCCTGGCCTCCGTGACACACCCTCTCCTGCTTTTTCTGCATCACTCACTAAAATTTGCTGGATCCCTTTGGGCTCTGGCCCAAGCACATCTATCACTCTCTACACTTTCTGCCAATTTTATTTCCCATGGCTGCAATTACTACATCTGCGTGCCAACGGAACCTTTCTTCCAAGTGCCAGGGTCAGACGTATATATACAGCTTACCGGTTGACTTCACTGAGATTGTCCCACAGGTACTTCAGACTTAACGTACTTAAAGTCCTCTAAATTTTTCTCCAGATTTTTTGGGTTTTGTTCTTTTTTGAAAAAGTTTACATATTTTCAGGATTTTTTAAGAACCCACTAAATGGCATCACTCCATATCTTAGAAGACCCCACCTATTTTTGTTCCTGCATTCATGTCTGATCCCATCGACTCCCAACCCCAGACCTTAGCAATTTTGGTCTTTTTTTCTGTTTCTTCTTGCCACAGAAGTTTTTCTCAAGGTACTTTTATGAATTGGGGAAAATACTCACAAATTTTGTAAAGCTTGTCTTTTATTCAGGTAAAAATTCACATGTTTCACCTTGTCAAAGGTGCCTCAAAATTTACATGGCACCCCTGCCATCAAGTATACAGCACCTGCCTCAAGACACTGCCAATCGCCTTACCTGCTGAATTACCGTCACAGCCCTGCTTCCTCTCTGATAGCACCTTCTTTTAGCCTTTTATCTTTCCAAAGCTTTATCTATTGAGGTATAATTGACATACAGTAAATTATAACAAATCAACCAATAAATAACACCACTGTCCTCAGTTACTTACATCAAAATCCTGGGTATCCCTCTTGCACTTTTGGTGGGAAGGTAAATTGATACAACCACTAAGAAGGCAATATGGAGATTCCCTTAAAAACTAAAACTGTCATATGACCCAACAATCCCACTCCTGGCCATATGCCCTGAGAAAACCATTGAACAATTGAAAGAGACACATGTACCCCAGTGTTCATTGCAGCAATAGTGCAATAGATAGGATGTGGAAGCAACCTAGATATTCACTGACAGATGAATGGATAAAGCAGCTGCGGTACATGGATCTGATGGAATACTTCTCAGCTATAAAAAGGAATACACACTGGTGAACCTATCATCAGGGCTGGAAATGCAGACATAGAGAACAGACTTACGGACATGGGGGGAGAGGGGGACGGAGAGGGTGGGACAAATGGAAAGAGTAGCGTGGAAGCATATACACTGCGTGTGTCCATGAAGAACTTCAGCCGACTCTGCGACCCTACGGACTGTAGCCCGCCAGGTTCCTCTGTCCGTGGGATTCTGTTGCCAAGAATACTGGAGTGGGCTGTCATGCCCTTCTCCAGGGGATCTCCCCAGCCCAAGGATCAAACCCACATTTCTTAAGTCTTCTGCATTTACCACTAGTGCCACCTGGGACACCCAGCATATACACTACCGTAGGTAAACTAGACGGCCAATGGGAATTCGCTGTGTGGCTCAGGGAACACACACTGGGGCTCTGGGACAGCCTGTGGGGGGGATGGAGTGGGAGGTGGGAGGGAGCTTCAAGAGGGAGCGGACATATGTATACCTATGTATAGGTATACCTATGTATACCTATGTATACCTATACGTATGACTCATTTTGATGCATGGCAGAAACCAACACAATATTGTAAAGCAATTATCCTTCCATTAAAAATAAATACATTAAAAAAAAAATCCTGGGTATCATTCTTGACTACTTTACTTACAACAAATCATTAAGTCCTACCTTTTAATTTTATCTTATATCAATCCACTTTCTTCACCATTCACTGGCACCTGTCTAAGTCTGAGCCTTAATCATTTCTCACCTGTACTACAAAAACATGCCTCTCTCATGTTCATTCTTTATAACACAATAGGAATGATCTTTAAAAATTCAAGCCGGATTTAAGAGTTCCAACCCTTTAGTTTCTCAAGAAGTGTACAGCTTTTAGTATACATCTCAGAGCCATCACCAGTCTCATCACATGCCACATTCTGTTACAATCTGATTAAGCTATCTGGAATTTGGTATTTTAAACTACCATGCTATTTTCCCAGGAATGGATACCTTTGGAAACAGTGATTTCTCAACACTGCAAATATAGATCTGTTATCACTCTGTGACCACTCTATCTAAAGTAATTCACAATCCTCTACATTCATTCTCTATTGCAAGTGTCTTATTTTTCTTCTTTGTAGTATTTTTGCCTTCTCTGCATCCTGCACCTGGACATACTTCCATGAAGCCGGACTAACTAGATCTGTCTTCTTCACATGTGTGTTCTCATTACCTGGTATGGTGCCTCGTATACAGAAGCCCTTCAGTAAACATTTTAATAAATCAAACCTGAGCTGAGAATCACTAAGCAATAGTAAAAGCAGATAAAAGAGTACTTAAGGTTTCTTTTATATTTGAATTCAACAGTTAGAGAAATATCTTCTTACATTGTACCTTCAATATTTCTCAGCCGAGATTATAAGATGAAAGATCAGATCTTGTCTCTTCGATGAGCTTTTATCCAATGGCAAATAATAGAATGTCAATAAATAAAAAGAAACACCTTAAAGAACTTTCTCTTTTGGTATTTTAACTTTCTAGGACTTCTTCTGATTTATATTCTATTTCACTTTGTTCAAATATTTTAAGTTACAATGTTTCAAAATCTCACATTTTTTCGTTTCTCACCCATTTCCAAATCCTTTTTGCTAAATTACGGTTCTTCTTCTTTCATGAAATCTTTTCTTTAACCTTTCATTAAAAAAAATCCCTCCGTGGATCACAGCATTATGGTGGCAAAAGGACCTGCATAACTCAGTGAAGCTGTGAGCCATGCCATTCAGCACAACCCAAGATGCACTAGTCATAGGGAAGAGTTCTGACAAAATATGGTCCACTGGAGGAGGGAATGGCAACCCACTCCAGGATTCTTGCCATGAGAACCCCATGAATAGTATGAAAAGACAAAAAGTTATGGCACCAGAAGATAAGCCTGACATGTCACAGGGGTCCAATATGATACTGGGGAAGAGTGGAAGGCAATTGCTAAGCACTCCAGAAAGAAAGAATCTGGTGGGTCTAAGCAGAAATCATGCTCAGTTGTGGATGTGTCTGGTGTTGAAAATAAAGTCTAATGCTGTAAGGAACAACATTGCATAGGAACCGGGAACGTTAGGTCCATGAATCAAGGAAAATTGGACGTGGTCAAGCAGGAGATGGCAAATCAGTGAACTAAAATGGATGGAAATGGGAAAATTAATTCAGATGGCCATTATATCTGCTAATGTGGGCAAGAATCCCTTAGAAGAAGCAAAGAAGCCCTCATAGTCAACAAGAGTCCAAAATGCAGTACTTGGATGCAGTCTCAAAAATGACAGAATGATCTGTTTGTTTCCAAGGCAAACCATTAAACACCACAGTAATTCAAGTCTATGCCCCAACCACTAATGCCAAACGAAGCTGAAGCTGATTGATTCTATGAAGACCTAAAAGAACTTCTAGAACTGACACCAAAAAAAGATGTCCATTTCTCCATAAGGGATTGGAATGCAATAATAGAAAGTCAAGAGATACCTGGAGTAACAGGCAAGTTTGGCCTTGGAGTATCAAATGAAGCAGGGCAAAGGTTAACAGAGTTTTTTCAGGAGAATACACTGGTCATAGCAAACACCCTCTTCCAATAACACAAGAGATGACTCTACACATGGGCATCACCAAATGGTCAGTGCTAAAATCAGATTGATTATATATTTTGCTGCTGAAAATGGAGACTCTCTATACAGCCAGCAAAAATAAGACCTGGATCTGACTGTGGCTCAGATCATGAACTCCTTATCGCAAACTTCAGGCTTAAACTGAAGAAAGAAGGGAAAACCACTAGGCCATTCAGGTAGGGAGGTTTAGCCACTCAGTCGTGCCCTACTCTTTGTGACCCCATGGACTGTAGCCTGCCACTCTCTTCTGCCCATGGGATTCTCCAGGCGAGAATACTGGAGTGGGCTGCCATGCCCTCCTCCAGGGGGTCCTCCCTACGCAGGAACGGAAGCCAGGTTCCCTGCACTGCACTGAGCCACCAGAGAAGACCTGGACCATTCAGGCATGAACTAAATCAAATCCATGACTCTACAGTGGAGGTGATGACTAGATCCAAGGAAATAGACCAGTAGACAGAGTGCCTGAAGACCTATGGGCAGAGGTTTGTAACATGGTGCAGGAGGCAGCGACCAAAACGAAGTGCAAGAAGACAAAGTGGTTGTGTGAGAAGGCTTCACAAATAGCTGAGAAAAGAAGAGAAGTGAAAGGCAAGGGAGAAAGGGAAAGATGCATCCAACTGAATGCACAGTTCCAAAGAATAACAAGGAGAGATAAGTAGGCCTTCTTAAAGGAACATTGCAGGGAAATTGAGGAAAACAATAGAATAGGAGAGACTAGAGATCAGAGATCTCGTCAAGAAAATTGGAGATATCAACAGAACATTTATGCAAGGATGGCACAATAAAGGACAGAAATGGTAAGGAACTAATGGAAGCATAAGACATTAAGAAAAGCTGTCAGGAATACATAGAAAAGTGAAAGTCACTCAGTTGTGTCTGACTCTGTGACCCCATGGACTGTATAGTTCATAGAATTCTCCAGGCCAGAATACTGGAGTGTTTAGCCCTTCCCTTCTCCAGGGGACAGGACTGAACCCAGGTCTCCCTCATTGCAGGCAGATTCTTTACCAGCTGAGCCACAAGGAAAGTCCAAGAACACTGGAGTGGGTAGCTTATCCCTTCTCCAGTGGATCTTTCCGACTCAGGAATCGAACCAGGGTCTCCTGCATTACAGGCAAATTCTTTACCAAATGAGCTATCAGGGATGCCCTAAAGGTGAGACCAGACAGTATAAAACTCCCAGAGGAAAATACAGGCAGAACACTCTGGCATAAATTGCAATCATATCTTTTTTTACCCATCTCCCAGAATAACAGAAATAAAAACAAAAAATAAACAAATGAGGCCTAATTAAACTCAAAGTCTTTTGCAAAGCAAAGGAAATCACAAGCAAGATGAAAAAACAACCAAAAGACGGGGATAAAATATTCTCCAAAATTTACAAACAGTTCATGGGGCTTAATATTATCAAAACAAACAATCCAATAAAAAAAATAACAGAAGACAACAAAATTCTGTGAAGCGATTATCCTTCAATAAAATAAATATATAAATAATGGCCAAAGGTCTAAACTGACATTTCTCCAAAAAAGACATACAGATGGCTTAGAGAAACATGAAAAGATGTTCAATATCACTAATTATTCAGTTCAGTCGCTCAGTCTTGTCCGACTCTTTGCGACCCCATGAACCACAACACACCAGGCCTCCCTGTCCATCACCAACTCCCGGAGTCCACCCAAACCCATGTCCATCGAGTCAGTGATGCCATCCAACCATCTCATCCTCTGTCGTCCCCTTCTCCTCCTGCCCTCAATCTTTCCCAGCATCAGGGTTTTTCCAATCAGTCAGCCCTTCGCATCAGGTGGCCAAAGTATTGTAGTTTCAGCTTCAACATCAGTCCTTCCAATGAACACCTAGGATTGATCTCCTTTAGGATGGACTGGTTGGATCTCCTTGTCGTCCAAGGGACTCTCAAGAGTCTTAATTATTAGAGAAATGCAAATCAAAATTGCAATGAGATATCACCTAACATCAGTCAAATTGGCTATTGTGAAAAAATACAAACAGTAAATGCTGGGGAGGATGTGGAGAGAAGGGAGCCTCCTACGCTGTTGGTGGGAATGTACATTGGTATAGCCACTATGAAGAACAGTATGAAGGTTCCTTAAAAAGCTGAAAATACAGCTTCCATATGGCCCTGCAATTCTACTCCTGGGTGTATATCCACATAAAACCATTGTCCAAACGTATATGTGCACCCCAATGTTCATTGTATGCTGTTTAGGATAGCCAAGACACAGAAGCAACCTAAATGTCCACTGACATAGGAATGGAAAAGGAAGATGTGGTACATATATACAATGGACTATTAGTCATTAAAAAAATGAAATAATGTCATTTGCAGCAACACAGGTAGACCTAGAGATTGTTGTACTGAGTGAAGTAAGTTACACAGAGAAAGAGAAATATTGTATGACATCCCTTGTAAGTAAAATCTAAAAAGAAATAACACAAATGAACTTATTCACAAAACAGAAGCAAACTCACAGCCTATGAGAAGGAACTTATGGTTACTGGGGAAGGGTGGGGGGAATGGATACTTAGGGTTTATAAGAGAGTCATGTACACACTCCTGTATCTAAAATGGATAATCAACAAGAACCTGCCATATAGCACAGGAAACTCTACTGAGGTATGTGTCAGCATGGATGGGGGGCAAGTCTGGGAGAGAACGGATGCGTGTATATGCGTGGCCGAGTCCCTCTGTTGTGCACCTAGAACTAACAAAATTGTTAATCGGCTATACTCCAATATAAAATAAAAAGTTAAAAAATAATAAACAAAGTGGGTGTATGTGTAACTGATTCACTCTGCTTGACACCTGAAACTAACACAGCATTGTAAATCAATTACATTCCAACAAAGGTTAAAGAGAAAACTACACTATCATTTTACCATACGATGGCCACAGGACTAGAAAAGGTCAATTTTCATTCCAATCCCAAAGAAAGGCAACGCCAAAGAATGTTTGAATTACAGTACAATTGCACTCATTTCACATGCCAGAAGATTATGCTCCAAATCCTTCAAGCTAGGCTTCAACAGTACGTGAACCGAGAACTTCCACATGTGCAAGCTGGATTTAGAAAAGGCAGAGGAACCAGAGAATCTGATCTCTGCGAACATCCTTGGATCATAGAAAAAGCAAAGGAATTACAAAAAAAAAAAAATCTACTTCTGCTTTGCTGATTATGCTAAAGCCTTTGTGTGGATCCCAACAAACTGTGGAATATTCCTAAAGAGATGGGAATACCAGACCACCTGACCTGCCTCCTGAGAAATCTGTACGCAGGACTAGAAGTAACAGAACCAGACATGGAACAATGGACTGGTTCAAAATAGAGAAAGGAGTATGTCAAGATTGTATACTGTCACCCTGCTTATTTAACTTATATGCAGAGTACATCATGGGAAATACCAGGCTGGATGAATCATAAGCTGGAATCAAGATTGCCAGGAGAAATATCAACAACCTGAAATATGCAGATGATACCACTTTAAAGACAAAGTGAAGAGGAACTAAAAAGCCTCTTGATAAAGGTGAAAGAGGAAAGTGAAAAAGCTGGCTTAAAACTCAACATCCAAAAAACTAAGATCATGGCATCTACTCCTATCACTTCATGGCAAATAGAAGGGGAAAATGTGGCAACAGTGGCAGATTTCATTTTCTTGGGCTCCAAAATCAATGCAGACAGTGACTGCTGCCATGAAATTAAAAGATGTTTGCTCCTTGGAAGAACAGCTATGACAAACCTAGAAGTAAATGAAAAAGCAGACATCACTTTCCCAGCAAAGGTCGTATAGTAAAAGCTATGGTTTTTCCAGTGGTCATGTATGGATGTGAGAGTTGGACCACAAAGAAGCCTGAGCACCAAAGAATTAACACTTTCAATCTGTGGTGTTGGAGAAGACTCTTGAGAGTCCCTTGGAGACCAAGGAGATCAAACCAGTCCATCCTAAAGGCAATCAACCCTGAATATTCATTGGAAGGACTGATACTGAATCTGAAGCTCCAATATGTGGGCCACCTGATGTGAAGAGCTGACTCATTGGAGAAGACCCTGATGCCGGGAAAGATTGAGGACCATAGGAGGAACGAGCAGCAGAGGATGAGATAGTTAGATAATATCACTGACTCACCGGACGTGAATTTGAGCAAACTCTGGGAGACAGTGAAGGACAGGGAAGCCTGGCGTGTGGTCACATTGGTTTGCAAAGAGTCGGACACAACTGAGTGACTGAACAACAACAGCAAATCAGTTTGTTTGTTGACCTAATTAATATAGATATGTCTAAGAGCCATTAACATCAAGCATAGTATTTTCATTTTTCCTAGGTTTAATATGTCAAATAAAATCTTGTTATATCTGTTATAAATTTGTCACCAAAGACAGTAACCCAAAGTGAAGAAACTTCTTAGGAAAGAAAATGTAAATGAGATAAGAACTTTCAGATAAGCCTTATTAAGAATGTTGGACAGAAATTTCTGCCTAAAATAGTCTCTCTTCAGTTCAGTTCAGTTCAGTCGCTCAGTCATGTCCAACTCTTTGCGACCCCATATATCGCAGCACTCCAGGCCTCCCTGTCCATCACCAACTCCCAGAGTTTACTCAAACTCATGTCCACTGAGTTGGTGATGCCATCCATCCATCTTATCCTCTGTCGTACCCTTCTCCTCCTGCCCCCAATCCCTCCCAGCATCAGGGTCTTTTCCAACGAGTCAACTCTTCGCATGAGGTGGCCAAAGTATTGCAGTTTCAGCTTCGCATCAGTCCTTCCAATGAACACCCAGGACTGATCTCTTTTAGGATGGACGGGTTGGATCTCCTTGCAGTCCAAGGGTCTCAAGAGTCTTTTCCAACACCACAGTTCAAAAGCATCAATTCTTCAGCACTCAGCTTTCTTTACAGTCCAACTCTCACATCCATACATGACCACTGGAAAAACCATAGCCTTGACTAGATGGACCTTTGTTGGCAAAGTAATGCCTCTGCTTTTTAATATGCTATCTAGATTTTGGTAACTTGAATTGCTAGGGTTATCCTAAACTAAGTGATGGAAGATTATTGAATAGCTAGGTCATTTCCAAATATAATAAGACCCTGCCACATTAATTACTGAACACTAACTTTCTCTTACAGAGAAACCAAAGTGACTTTGAACTATTAATAATATGTTTGGTGCCATTCTGAGACATTCTCTATAAGAAACCAAATGTTTTTTTAGAAATTATCAGTGGTATTTATGTTGACCAGTCTATGGAATGTTAGTTTAAAGGATTGTTCATGGTTGCTGAAGAAAAGTAGAATGTGTGTTTTAGTAAAGGTATGAAGGTATGCATTTTGTTAAGGGAAACGGAAGTGGGTTTGACATGGATGTCTGTTTCTGAATGGAAAAACAAAGTTATGAATACAGAAAGTGATAAAAATGTTTGTGGGCAGTTGACCCTAATAAAAGAGTTTTGTGCGTAGTCAGGATTGACAAAGCTTAAAATAAATTTCATTGAGTAAATGAATTTAAAAGTAAGCTGGTGCAAAACTTGAATTTGGCTTTTCTGTCTGTGAAGAGGACAAGCTTTCTTCAGATGTTGAACTGTCTTCAATAATAGATTTTATGTTTTGTTACCTCGTAAATGATCTGTTATGTATATGCCTTTGAAATCTTTTATTGTTATTCTGGCTAAGCAATAAATACTACTTCACAATGGCCTGTGATCCTGTCTGACTGAGTGTTATAAACCCTTTTTGATATTTATTGACAAAACTTCCTAAATCAAATTCTAATGAAGCGCTTTTAACCTCTAGCTAACTTGGGATGCCTCAAAGGGCCCCAGAAACATCCGAAAGAGAGATATTAAACTGATTAGGTTCATTTAGCATGTTTAATTGCACAGGAAGGATTGTAAAATGAGTTAATAAATCTCAGGTTACATTAAATGGTGAATGTCACTAATATAGATATCCTAGAACTATATGGAGTTCTTAAAATTCTGATATATCCTGGTTAAAAATGTTATCAGTCATAATTATAGTTACTATCTTAAAGTGTTGTCACTACAGTAATCAAGTTTGTCAACTGCATTATAATCAGATTTTAAACATGCCTTAAGACTTTTGTCATTATATACAGTTATTGTTTTATTCTGATTCCTTTGCAAAAATGCTTACTCTCAAGAAGATTTATAGAAAGGACTTTTACATAGATACAAGTTTCTAACTTTCAGACCATAATGCTGACCTGGGTAAGAAAATAAGGGAAACTAATGTGAAACTTGATGGCTTCACAAAAGGTTAACAAAAGGATTGAATGAACTGGTGAATAGGTTTATAACTTTTATGGTTTCCATCTGAAAAATTACTGATTTGAATCTGTGCTTTCCAGGTGTAAGGAAAGCCTTCTCTTCAAACTAATTATGATTTAGAGTAATTTGGTAAAGAACTGAGAAGACATCAGAAGTAGACAGCTTACCCAAGATGCTGAACCTCACTCATATGATCGTTTACAACATTTTCCTAACTTCTTGGACCTTTACATATGAATCAAAAGTTTTCCATCATGAACATGAACCTATCCTAATTAAAAAAAATCAATCCATTTGTTTAAAAGTTAAAGTAAAATTCACTCACTCTGTCCAACTCTTTGCAACCCCATGGACTATATATATAGTCCATGGAATTCTCCAGGCCAAAATACTGGAGTGGGTAGCCTTTCCCTTCTCCAGGGGATCTTCCCAACCCAGGGATTGAACCCAGGTCTCCCACATTGCAGGTGGATTCTTTACCAGCTAAGCCACCAGGGAAGCCCAAGAATACTGGAGTGGGCAGCCTCTCCCTTCTCCAGGGGATCTTCCTGACACAGGAATTGAACCAGGGTCTTCAGCACTGAAGGTGGATTCTGTACCAACTGAGCTATCAGGGAAGCCAGTCATTGAGTTTTTGGCCAGTTACCTGTGTCAAGTGTTTCTAAATTACCTTGGTGCTTCACTCAATTCCAAGGCTCTAATTAGAAGACAGCCTTTAGGAAATTTATTTAGCAGAAAGAAAGTTCAGTTCTGTTTAGGCTTCTCTTGATTATTAGTGGATAGGATCCTCTCACCTGGCCAATTAGTAATGCCTGTTCTGACCATGGCCAGAAATATGAATTTTATTCCAAAGTTACTCAAGCTCAGTCAGAACAATAAGCAAAAATTCAGACAAGGAATAAAACCTCCAACCATTATGGGATTGATTGATGTGGTTAACACCTGACTGTGGTCATTTACATTTTAAGGTCCCTCTCCTTTGTCTTGGGAACAATTAAATTATACTAAATATAATCAGCCTAGTAACACTAGGAAATTGGGCTGGGAGTGCCAATGTATAATTTCCCTAAAAAAATAAAAAATAAAGATTGGTACAGAATAGACTAACTCAGACAACCTAAGGATATACTGGGCCCCACCTAATGGAAGTTCCTGGCATAATTCTCATTTATGACTTTAATAATATGGCTAGCTGTGTTATTGGTATTTACTTGTTTTACAAGATTGTTGTTTCTTGCAATTACCAAATATCTAACTGAGCCTCCAAGAAAACTAATGATGACTTGGTGACTTAAAGCAGCTGATCAAATATACAGCTAGGTATGTGATCAACGATTATAGTCGTGCAACTCTAGATATGGGAAGAAGCAATATGAGGGAACATCTCCCTGTTCTATAACTAGAAGATAGGTGTCCAGAGATCTTTGACTATTAAGACTTAGTCCAGTAGTGGCCTATCAGAAAAATCTTCACCAGACCTAGGAAAGAGCCTTCCTAGCCCCATGGGAGGGAATGGTCACGAAATGCTTCCCAAAGTGTGGTTGAATTTGTGAACACGAGGGGGCACTGTCAATGACAAATGGTCACTTGCCAAGGGCATTTGCCATCTACCTCTGAGGGGAATCGACTCTTAAGCTGCTACAGCTGATGACCTTCCACACACCCTGAAGGGAATTCAGGGTGGATAACAGGAATGAGGCGCTTTGTGCTCCAGGAAAACTGGTGGAACGGTTAGATATTTTCAGGATCTGACATTACAAGCCCAATCCTTGCATCGCCTCACATCTAGAAAAGCACTAAACGCCTTCATGGTGACTTCAGCTCCACGTGACTAGCAGAAAATCTTTTGTAAGATAAGTGCTTGATCGCATGAACCTCCCCTTCACCACAATCACATATATTGACCTTCCCTCCTACCTCTTCGGAGCAGTTCATCAGAGCTCTCTGAGGTGCTGTCTCTTGGGCTGCAATCCTCATTTTGCCCCAAATAAAGCTTTTCATAAATCTTACTTTGTGCATCTTTTTTAAAAGTAAACAGAGGCTCCAGAGTAGTCTGGCTCCCCCAAAAAAGAATGAAGCACAAGTGGCTCACCCCAAAATGATACACAGAAAAAACAAACAACAACTAAGCTATGGTCACAAAAACAAAAAATCAAAGGAGGCATAATCTCAAATACCACTTCTATTCCCAGACGGAGGCCTCCAAACACATAGGCCCAGCTCGCGAACAAGCGTGGATCAAGTTGCCCACTTCCTGCAAAGGAAGCAGCCCAAATGGAGTGGAGAGAATTCCCAACCTGAGCAAGCTGGAACAAGTCACTCCCAGAGACACCAAACGTGGCCTGCAGATCCAGACTTTTCCGGCTCCAGACAGCCTCATGCCACGGGTGGCTGGTGCCCGCTGGGGATAGTCCCTCTGAGATCCCTGGAGCAAAACGGGTTCCAGCAGCTGCAGGGGGCTCAGGGAAGGGCCTGTCCCCGGCCAAGGTCGATCTGCCACAGGCACAGAACCAGACTTTTACTCGTTCACCAGAACTGTTCTCGTGAGTTCATGTGTTCAAGTTCTTGTATTTTTTTAACCTCATCACCATTTATTGAGTTGTGAACTGTCGCAATCACTGCTGAAATCTGAGACTCGCTCATCCCGATCCTCCGCTCGGCTTCCCTGCTTCCCCTTGAAAAGGAAGGCTGAAGCAGGACCACCCCAAACACCAGAGGGTGGACGGGAGACATGGGGGGTGCAGGGGATGCAGGGAGGTGAGGGGTGGGGGAGGGCAGGGGACCAGCGTGCAATGTTAGGCCCCTGGGGACACACACACACACTCCCACACACTCCCTGATGCACAGTGAGGTCAAACAAATCCAAACGTCAGTCTGGAGCAGAGAAAGGTTTAATGCAGGGCCAACCAAGGAGACTGGTGGGTCACGCCCTAAAAAGCCCTGAGCTCCCCAAAGGGTTTTGGCAAAACACTTTTAAATGCCAGGTGGTGGTGTGGTCACAGGGTTTGTGATCAGCTGATCAGCTCATGCCCAATTCCCTGCCTGGCTGATGGTGAGGGAACAGCGTGGTGGGGTTAGCTTTATCGGTCCTGAGGCTGCAGGAGGCCAGGGCTGTGTGCTCCTTGTCATCGAGTGGTTACCAGCTTCCATTTGGTGGGGGGATTTCACTTCTGCAGAACAACTCAGGAATTGTGCAGCCAATACGGTTACCTAGGTGCTTCAGAGAAAAGCTAAAGCAGAGGATGGTGGGGAAGGTCCCACAGGGTCCAGCTCAGTAACACAGCTGGCTTCTGAAGCTGTGGGAGAAGTAGGTTTCTTATCATAAAATGTGTTTTTACATGAATCAACTGCTTCTATGGTCTCAAATAGGTTTCTCTATGAAATGTGTGTATGTGTGCCTCCAAGGGCTAGAAGGATTTTTACAAAGCAGCTTTACTCTAGTAGATTGCATTCGTTCAAGCACCACACAATGCCACAGACAGCTTAAACAACAAGTTTCTTTCCTCACAGCTGGAGATGAAGGATGGAAGTCTAAGAGCAGGAGCTCAGCTTCCGATAAAGACTCTCTGCCTGACTTGCAGGCAGCTGTCTTCTCGCTGCTTCCTCACATGGTCTTTCCTCAGTGCCGACTTGTGGAGAGAGAGAGAAGCAAAGAGTTTCAAATCGAACTTCTCCAAAGCATCATGTCCCTTGAAGAACTCTCCTTTGTCTTTCTTAATGGATTTTTCTTTTACACAAAATATTTTGTGTGTTTGCAACAGATTGTAAAATGACCTCCAGTGAATCACACCTCTCTGCATCCATGCTCCTCTGCATGTAACATGCCGCATCTTCCAACAAGAGACTGAATCTATCCCTCTGCCTGTCTGAATGTGGGCTGGCCTTGTGCTTTGCTTTGACCAATATAATATGGTAGAAATAACACTGTACTTGTTCCAAAACCTTGGGCTTGTGAAGCCTTGGCGGCATGTGCCTTTGCCCTCCTGGTTCACTGTTTTGAGACTGACATGGAATGAAGAAGCCCAGGGTAAAAGTGCATCTGGAGACAGGGATTCACCCAATGCAACTTTCTTAGTAGCCAGCTCATCCACCAGGTGAATGCATCTTTCTGAAAAGTAAAACATTGCTGTTTTAACCAACTAGGTTTTAAGATGGTGGATTCTTACAAAGCAATAAAAAGTGGTACTGGAAGTACACAGCAAAAGATAAATCCAACAGAGGTTGGTACTTAAAGTGCAAATAAATAAACAAATGTAACAGAAATTAGTATTGCTCTAACAAAACCCAAGTATATGGTGTGCCACCATCTTCAGGACCAGGGAGACTGAAAATGCTGGAAGCTGTAGAGAGGAAATTGTTAGTAGAAGCTACAAAAGCAGGGAGGAAACTGCTCCAAAGACGTGATAACAGAGGTTTACTAATGAACTACTGCTTGTGGTAACTTGGAAGGTAGAAAATGTACATAATGAACTTGTTGATCTCGCTAATTTCCATCCATGATACAGAAAGTAAAAATTAGCTTCATTTATCTGTGTTTGATAAGAGGTGGCATTTTATATTGCTGCCATAAAAATTATCACAAATGTAGCAGCTTAAACAACATAAGTTTATCATTTTATAATTATGTCAACGTCTAGGGATAATAAAGATTAAAACTAGATAACTAAAATAATATTAAGTAGAGTTTTTGTTGTACAAAAGGATAGTTTGCAAACTGGGAGTCTTCAGATCCAACACTGAGATGAAGCTCAGAGGCATGACATCACAGGGTGATCTTATAAAGTGGAAGCAAGAACATTGTTTAACTTTTACAGTGATTGGGTGTTACAATGGGGGTTTCCAGGTAGTAGAGGATTGGTTAAAGCAATTATCTTATACCATTTTAGGAAGATGATTATAAGTCACTTATAAGAAAAACCCTAAATTGATTTTTACTTTTGTCCATGAAATAAGCTAGATTTATCTTGCTTATGGAACTTAAATGACTTTTGTCTGCTTGTGGGATTTTCAAGCCTGGTTTCTATTTTGCTTTAACTTAATAGTTCTGTAGGTCAGAAGTTCAGTACTTCTCCCTGGACCAGAGTCAAGGGATTAGCAGGGCTGTGTTCTACCTACAAGTTCTAGGGGAAGCTCTATATGTCACCTTGGAAAAAACACAGGACATAAAGGGTTGTGAGTTTAAGTTTTATTCAGAGTCTTACTGACGATTCTAGCCTGGGAGACAGCTTTGAGGAAGTGCTCCAAAGAGGTAGAGGAGGAGCCAGAATATGTATTTTTTTGGGGGGTGGGGTGGGGAGGAGGGACTAGGAAATACAAACAGTCAAGCTTAAATCTTGGTAAAAGATTATTGCTAATCACAAAGAACAGACATCTCAGGTTAATGATTTTAGTGCTTTTCTATATATGGAAGATGCAAGAACCTGGGGTCATTGAAATTCTTCCTAGATGTGTGTCTTTCTAGGGGCCTGTTTATCCAAAGCACAGAGTGCCTCATCCTGCTTTTCATTTTGGTTTCCTCTCAGGAGAGACTGCAGTGGGTTTCAGCTTAACCCTTGCAGAGGCGGGTGATGAGTGATGCTTTTTGCTCCTCTTTGCTCACGACTTCTTTGCTCATTAAAGTTGTTTATAGACTCGACTTCTTTGCGGCTGTGGGACTGGAATCCCCACGTCCTTGCTGCTTGTCAGCTGAGAGTCACTCTTAGCTCTAAAGGCCACCCACACTCTACCTCCACCCGCAAAGTCAGCAGCGGTAGGCTGTATCCTTCTCACACTTCTAATCTCTCCTCCTTCTTCTTCTGTGAATACTGCTAACTATGACCAGGAAGGTTCTCAGCTTTTAAAGACTCACTGGCCCACCTGGATAATCCAGGATAGCCTCCCTATGGTAAGATCTGCATTCCATAATCACATGTGCTAAATCTCTTTTGCCATGTAAGGTTTCCCAGGTTCCAGGTCATAGACATCTTTTGAGGGGTCATTGTTTTGCCTATCACAGAGAGGAACAAAAAAAAGACCTTGGAGTTTACAACAGTATTTAGAGGAAAAGCAGAGGGCTCAGAAAAGTCTGGTAAGAGATTTTTAATAAGAAATGGCCTCAGGATAAAATTTTAATCCAAGGGATGGCTATAAAATCCCTTGTTAAGGCATGGGAAAGATTCAAGCAGTGACCTGAAGACTTCCTTAGCTAAGAAAAGGAATTTCTGCAAATCCAAAGGGTCTCAAATCTGGCCTGCCTTCACTTCCACAAAGAATTATGTCTGCGGCTGTGGGAGTAGGAAGTAAACCCTAGTCAGATTTATAAGAAGCCTGTAAAGTTTTTAATGGAGTTTATCAACTTGGATTAAAAGGAAAACAGACAGTTCACAGCTTTAAAGAGGCCTCTGGGCCTCCAGTGTTAGGAGGCAGGCTGAGAAGCTACTCGGCTTCGAAGAGAGCCATACCTTGTGGACAAGAAAGAACCCAGTGGCAGAGCAAAGAGGCAAGGAGAGCAAGAGATGAGAGGCGCGGGGGGGCCGGGAGCAGAATCACCCCTAATAAAGCAGCGTTCCCTGGCTCCAGCGGAAGGTGGCTAGTGACACATGCTCAACTGGATTTCAGAATTCTGTGGCTCAGCGTATGTTATGCTTTTTCCATTCTAAATGCAAGTCATCTCCCTCCCCTCCCCTGATGAAACGGGCGTGTTTATGGCTGTCATCCTCTTCAGTTTCACTATTAAATGTTGGAGACTGGGGCAGACGGAGACGAGGAAGGCATATCATTTGTCTTCTTTCAGTTCATGGCTCTCTGATTAAACGGGTGCTGCACCCAAGGAGCTGAATCTGCAAAATCATATTCAAAGAACTTTGTCTAAACCTGGACTTGATTTAGATGACAAGATGCACAAAGATGCTTATACCATACTGTTAGTACATACATATCTGCTTATACCATGCTATTATTCCAAAGTGAAAGTAAATAGTGATGGCAAAATATCATAATCATAAAATGCCTTAGATTGATCAGTATTTTGGGCTTCTCTTCAGTATTTTGGGCAGCTCAGTTGGTAAAGAATCTGCCTCCAGTGCAGGAGACCTAGGTTCGATCCCTAGGTTGGGAAAATCCCCTAGAGAAGGAAATGGCAACCCACTCCAGTATTCTGGCCTGGAGAATCCCACGGACTGTAGCCTGCCAGGCTCCTCTGTCCACCAGGCTGCCAGAGTCAGACACGACTTAGCAGCTAAACCACCACCAAATAACATTTACTCAGTAACCATAAACTATAATATTATCTTTAAACTAGAATGAAGTGATACTCATCTAAAAAAAGTCTTTTTTACTTTTGGTAAAATTTGACATTGTGGCAAATATAATCTCAATATACCCATTAACTGTATCTTCCTCAAATGAATTCTGAAATGAACAGAGAAATCACATAAAGAAATAAAGAATGAAAAAAAATTGATACTGATCATTATACTTGGGCAATAAAGGAACTCTAGTTGTAAAGACAAAACTGAACAATAACTTAGTCAAATGGCAAAACTCTCGTCTTCTGATATCAAAATGTCATGAAATACTCTTAACTTTTTTCCTGTTAATGATTTATTTTAGTAAGATTCTGGGACTGTTAAGGATTTGTTCATACACTCACTTGTTATTTATTTGGCAAGCATTTACTGAGTGCTTATTAATGTGCTGTGCCTTGTATTAGATACTGGAGATTAATAGTGAATGAGATAGAGTTGGTTTCTGATCTCACAAAGTCAGCTGGGGGTAAAACGTGAGTGGGTCATGAAAATGTAAACACAGTATTACAATAAAGTGTGACAGGTGACAGGATAAGACACTACAGCCGCCCCTTGTCCTTCTCTGTCCCTGGGGGATTGGTTCCAGACCATCCCATCCCAACCCTAAAGTATACCAAAATCTTTGGATGTGCAAGTCCCTTACATAAAATGGCACAGTATTACACAGTATTGCATGTGACCTGTGCACATCTTCCCATGTACTTTAAATCATCTCTAGATTGCTTGCAGTATACCTAATATTGATACAATGTAAATAATATGTAAATATTTATAAACACAATGTAGATGATATGCAAACAGTTGCCTAAACCTGACAAATTTACATTTTGCTTTTTGCAATTTTCTGAAATCTTTTTTTCAAAAACTTTTGAACTGTGGTTGAATCTCTGGATGTGGAAACCCATGTATATGGAGGACCGACTTTATAGAAATAGGATTTTGTTGATTCGTCTTAAAGTTTTCTTTATCTCCATAGCTTCTAGGCTGCAAATGTAAAAACAGTGCTGTTTCTTTTGTTAATTGTTCACTTTTGCAGGGAGTGCTATATCTTGAGCCCTCATATTCCAGGTTTTGGAGATGTATAAATGACCTTTGATTATATCCTATAGGAATCCTTATATGTTATTGTATTCTGATACTACTGACCCACGAAAGATGTTGCATAAAAGAAAATACTATACTTTGATTTTCCCTTAGAATTTCTGGCTGACGCCTAAATGGATTTTTCAGAATAAAGAACATCTTTAGAGGGCATGTAATATAAGAGGTAGTTTCAAATGTCTACAGTTCGCTTTCCCCCTTGCTCCTTTAAAGCCACAGCCCATTTAAAGACTACTAGCCTCATTTTTCATTTGTTTTTGACTCTGCTGCCTCATGGGCATCTTGAAGACCAAGGCCATGCCCTACTCATCTTTGCAGACCAGTGATCACATGATAATATGTGATGAATGACTCAGAACTGTTGCAGAAAAATCATTGGTTTGAGACAATGACTATTTTCCCATTGCATTTTCTTTTAATCTGGGCATGGTCAAAATTTTGATTTTAAAACCATTCTAGTAAGCCACTGAAAAAAGAAAAGAAAAAGATAAAAATCAAAATGAGAACTGTGACCTAGCTTGTTTTTTATGTTCTCTTGTACATGTGAAAGATTATTTTAAACCATTAGCTAAAGAAAACAGTTTTGTCTTGCATTATTCATAAACTTATTATCATATGTGTGTCAGAGACTACACAGTACAAAAACAAAACTAACATGACAATCCATTTTGTAAAATGAAACTTGTAAAAGTCAACACACTAGCATCGTCTCCATAAGGTACTGTTACTAGCGCGCCAAACATATTTAAAAATTAACAAAGAAAAGCAGGGAGTGGCACTGATGCTCCAAAAATCTACTTCCTCTTAGACAACAGAGGTTGAAAAATGATTTCCCGACAAAAGCAGCAGCCCTCGAGAAGGAATTCATAACCCTAAGCTTTCTTAGGGTTAAATAAGCTCTCTTCATGTAACCACAGCAAGTTTGACAGCAAAGAACTCCTCTTTCCGCGCTGGAGGAGTTAAACGTGGATTTGTGTTGGCTGTAGTTTTCCTGTCATCAAGCCACAGGCCTTTTTATCCTCTTTCACGCTTCCTCTTTCCCCTTCTTTCTCCTTAGCTAAGAAAATGTCAAGTACAAAAAGGAAAGCGTTGTAACCCTTGCATCCCACTTAGCTCCTCTGTGCTTTTGGTGACCCTTCCATCCCACTTAGCTCCTCTGAGGTTTTGGTAACCCTTCCGTCTCACTTAGCGCCTCTGTGTTTTTGGTAACACTTCCATCCCACTTAGCTGCTCTGTGCTTTCGGTGACCCTTCCATTCACCTAGCTCCTCTGTGCTTTTGGCACCCCTTCCATCCCACTTAGCTCCTCTGAGGTTTTGGTGACCCTTCCATCCCACTTAGCTCCTCTGAGGTTTTGGTAACCATTCCGTCTCACTTAGCGCCTCTGTGTTTTTGGTAACACTTCCATCCCACTTAGCTGCTCTGTGCTTTCGGTGACTCTTCCATCCCACTTAGCTCCTCTGTGCTTTTGGCACCCCTTCCATCCCACTTAGCTCCTCTGTGTTTTGGTGACCCTTCCATCCCACTTAGCTCCTCTGAGGTTTTGGTGACCCTTCCATCCCACTTAGCTCCTCTGTGATTTTGGTGACCCTTCCATCCCACTTAGCTCCTCTGTGATTTTGGCACCCCTTCCATCCCACTTAGCTCCTCTGTGATTTTGGTGACCCTTCCATCCCACTTAGCTCCTCTGCGTTTTGGTGACCCTTGCATCTCTTAGCTCCTCTGCGCTTGCGGTACCCCTTGCATCCCTTAGCTCCTCTGTGCTGGCGGTGACTTGGCCCTTTCCCCGCGGTCTTCCCCAGTGGGCCCTCCCCTCTCCCCACCCCGCCCTCCTCCGCCCCCCGTTCCCCGCCCCGCCCCGCCGCCTCCTACCGTGTGACACAGCCCGGTCCTCCGAGCGGCCGCGCCGCCGACACCGCCTCCCGGGGCCGCGGACTCGGCCTGCGCGGCCGCCTCTGCCGCAGTCATGGCTGCTGACGGCGTGGACGAGCGCTCGCCGTTGCTGTCCGCGTCCCACTCGGGGAGTGTCACTCCCACGGCGCCCCCGTACCTCCAGGACAGCAGCCCCCGAGGTAAGGCCGGCGTGGCCCTTTGCACTTCACAGGGGGGAAGCCTCGGACATTCAATAGACCGCGATTTCGGAGGCGGAGGCTGGGGAAGTGGGAGGCAGCCTGCCCTGGAGCCCCCCGCCCCAAGGGCTTTCTCGGGGTGTAGTTTGGGGTGTGTGTGTGTCTGTGTGTGTTTCGCCCCTTCTTCCCCACCGATAAGGGATGTATGTGTCTGCAGCCTGTCTTATCCCTGCTCTGTGGGTCTGCATTTCGCCCCTTCTGACCCACGTACGGGATGTGACATGAATTTCCCAGGCTGGGCTTTGCTGTTTCGCAGCAGCTCCTCAACTGCATCTGGATGGTCTGGTGCAGATCTTCCGTAGTCATTCACAGTTCCTTTCGGGTGGCCGAGAAGCCAGAGTACTGCTCAACCTTGGCGTCTGTCCTTGAAAGGGCTTAGTTTGAAAAATATGCATCTCCCACCATACTCCGTTCAATCAGGGAGTTGCCTTCCCAGAAAAAATGGACGTTACTGATGCATCTGAAACCTCTGCCCTTATTACTGCTGCTTGTAAGGAGTATGTTAGTTTGAGTGGTAAATGCAAAGGAATAGAAGGCAAGATGGAATATTTTTGGTGCATATCTGAGACTGAAATGGACTGGATAACATAGCATATTTCTCTTTATTTCTCTTCTCAAGGTGGAATCAAGAAATTTGATGGCAGTGGGATCTGAAGAAAATGAGGGGATATCTATTTAGCAAACTATTCAATTATTCCAGTAACTATCCTTGTTCTAAGCCTATAGCAGAAATAAGGCAGAGTCAGGAGTTAAAGATAACTGGAAAGCAGAGTCAGGGGTTATAGGAAATGGAAGGCTAGACTGAAAAAACAGAAGGCTAGACTAGTGAAAAGATTGGTCAAATATGGCTCTTGCAAATGTAGGTTGTGTATCTCTGTTTTGGATAAATGTGAGTGGTTTAAGGATGCACACATTAATGCTTTTGAAAATGTGACTGGATCATGTTTCTTGTAACACAACTTTTTCTAAGTTCAGGTCTGAAATTGGAGCATCTGTGGAGCAGGTTGAACTTGTCGAGCATTTAAAATTTCTGTTGAGCACTTTATAACTTTAAAAAACAGCAACTAGATCTTAATCCACACCTAACAAGAAGCAGCACAAAGGAAAAAGATGTTTAGTCATCAATAATTCAGTGTGATTGATGAGTTGAGAAATAAGGTGCAAAATGGTACAGATACTCACATATTGAAAACCCACAAGTCATGTTTGTTGGCCAGCATTAAAGTTGTGTTAGAGGACCACTTGGGGGAATTTCCTTTAACGGGCAAATTTAATGTAAATATATTTACTATTATCTAAATTTTATAGCCTCCAATAGGTTTCAATACTTATTAATGACTGTTTCAACTTATCAAGTCACCTTTTTAAGACAAAATATTTGACAAATTATTGAGAGACAGAGTTTAGATTCAAGAAACTGTTTTATAACAGATTTTCATGCCCTCTATCTGGTATTTTTTTTTTAATTTTTAGTCAAATAATAGCTAAATTATCCCACAAAAATGGTCATACTCATGGATCTGCTTGTAGACTTATTTAGCATTTGCCATGCAGTTGTTTAATCTGATAAGACTTCTGAAATCACACAATAAGGTACAAATTCCAGCTCCGTCACTAAGAAAATGAAGTTTTATTCCAGAAAACTTCTAACAAACAAAGAAATTCAATGTGTTATAAAGCAAAATTCAACTGAGTAAACTTTGAAAGTCTTATTGGCTTCATTTATTGATTCATGAATCAGGCAGCATCCCGCCTAGCATATAGAAAGGAACTCCAAGGAGCTATCAGTACAAAGCTTAAAGACCAATATAGGCGAAAGGTAGTGGGACAAGGAAATTATACTAGCAAAAAGTGGATTGATCGTGGCAAGGTCATTTTTCTTTAGGTCTCTCTCAGGCGGGTTGTCTCACTGATCAGGAGATTCCTGATTGATTAGGTTAGCATTCCATTTCTGGGGGAAGCATGAAAGGTGAAAGGTGAGTGTGAAGTCGCTCAGGCATGTCTGACTCTTTTTGACCCCATGGACTGTAACCTACCAGGCTCCTCTGACCATGGGATTTTCCAGGCAAGAGTGGGTTGCCATTTCCTTCTCCAGGGGGTCTTCCTGACCCAGAGATTGAACACAGGTCTGCATAAGTGATTCCAATTTGGGCTTGTTGTCTTGTTCTTAACAATGGACTTAGCCAAAAGCTCTTTCCACCTATTGTAGAATTTTTTTCTTAACTGGTCATAGAGACTGGTTAGATAATTAGAGACACTGAGTTCATATGGCATAATACCCAGGAAGCAAGAAGCATAAATGATAAGTAAAAGGCATTTTTTTTGCATTTTTGGCAAAATATTTTTCTTAATAAATAACAAATAAGAATATTGATAAATATTTTGAGTAATACATAGGATCTGATTCTAGAAGACCAGTGCGAGTCACTCATTCAGTAATTCATTGGTCAGGACAATGTGCCAGAGATTGCTCTAGGTAAACAAAACTAACTAAATTCATGCCTTCATGGAATCCACATTGTCATGTGGAGAAAGAATAAGTAAAGACATGATTGAATCATTTCAGATTGCAAGAAACAGTTTTTCCCTAGACTAGATATTTTCAGTAGTTGACAAGAATTAGAGTTGAGAGGCTTGGGATTCAAAAGCCCAGAAATAAAATGTACTTTTTGATAAAGAACTTTAGCTTATGATAATTACCATCTATAATTACCCAGACTTTAAAAAAAATTGTAGAAGTGGTTAATAGCCATAACTAGTGAATATTATGGCTATTAACCAATCTTCAAAAAAATTTTTTTAAGTCTAGGTAATTATAAGTGGGCTAATAGCCATAACTAGTGAATATTTGGGCTTCCCTGGTGGCTCAGATGATAAAGGATCTGCTTGCAATGCAGGAGACCTGAGTTCAATTCCTAGAGGAAGGCATGGCAACCCACTACAGTATTCTTGCCTGGAGAATCCCCATGGACAGAGGAGCCTGGTGGGCTACAGTCCATGGGGTCACAGAGAGTTGGACATGACTGAATGACTAAGCACAGTGAATATTTCCTTCAATTCAACCTTTCACTATTCGTGTAACTTTCTAAGAACAGGAATGTGAGATCTCACCACAAGATGAAATATTTCATTTCAAATGGAAACTTGATAGAGCGTTTACTTATAGACAAGTTGTAGCTCAGATGGTAAAGAATCTGCCTGCAATGCAGGAGACCCACGTTTGATCCTTGGGTCAGGAAGATCCTTTGGAGAAGGGAGTGGCTACTCACTACAGTGTTATTGCCAGGAGAATTCCCTGGACAGAGGAGCTGGGAGGCTGCAGTCCATGGGGTCACAAAAAGTCAGACATGACTGAGCAACTGACAGTTTCACTTCTTTATTGATAACATAGAGGGAGGCAGTTCACATTCCTGTCTCATTTCATTTATGTATCAAATCCCACTGCGTTTCTAAGTGGAATGCTTCTAGTGGTCTTTGCTATCAGTACTGGCTTCCTGTGTAGAGTAGGAAATCACCTCTCCATTTGGTATACTTTTCTGCTTTTTTTTAAATCATAGAAATTAAAATTGAAGCATTTTAGCCTCATTTGAAAGGAGATTAGAAAAATACCACAAAACTTACTCTGTTTAGCTATATTTACTAGCTTTCATCTGCTAATTTTATAGGTAGGATGTGGCAAATGAATATGACATCTAAATTCATGAGACGTCATCTGTGAAAAAATGGTTTATATTTGGGTTGTCTATTTATGCATTGAATATGGGAATGTGGTTATCTACTTTACTATAATTCTGTAGGGAAAAGGGTACTTTGTTATACAGAGATATTTCATTTGTTTAGTTTATTTCTGTTTATTATTTATTCAGAAAGTAAATACTGGAATACTAGCCAGGCTCTGTGGTAAGAAAGGCAAAACAGACGTGGCTGTTCTTCCAGGTTAGTGGGGGAAACTAAGACAAGAATTACGTGGTCATTCAGACAAATAGAGTGCAGTGGGGAAGAGGACCGTGCTAAAAATATACCCCGTGCCCTGGGAGTATAGAAGATATCATGAAAGATTTAGCCTGGTTAGGAAAGTCAGGAAAGGCTTTCCTCAGACTTAATTTAGGTATGAAAGCTGCACAGTAGTTAATTTGGCAAACTGGGGATCAAAAGAACACTCTAAGCAAAAAAAAAAAAAAAGGTATGTGCAAAAGCCTTTAGCAAGATAGAGGATGGTGAGTACCGGGACCTGAGGGAAGCCAGTGTGGTGAGAGTGCAAACTGCAATAGGAGAGGTGCTGCAGGAGGGGAGTGGACAGGCTGGTGTGGCTCGTGTTCTCCAGAGACTTTCCTTCCTCTTCTAAGAACTATGCTTTTTGATATTCAACTCCTTGGACAGTTCTTCTCCTTGAATCTGGACTGATACTGTGATTGCTTTCAGCCAACAGAATATTGTAATAGAGACCTGGGTGACTTTGGAGACTAGGCCACGAGAGGTCTTCCGGCTTTTGCTTTGTTGTTGTTGCCTCCGACTGCCTGCAACCCCGTGGACTGCAGTTCGCCAGGCCTCCCTGTCCATCATCTCCTGGAGTTTGCTCAGACTGATGTCCATTGAATCGGTGATGCCATCCAACCATCTCATCCTCTGTCATCCCCTTCTTATCCTGCCCTCAATCTTTCACAGCATCAAGGTCTTTTCAAGTGAGTCAGTTCTTTACATCAGGTGACCAAAGTATTAGAGTTTCAGCTTCAGCATCAGTCTTTCCAATGAATATTCAGGGTTGATTTCCTTTAGGATGGACTGGTTGGATCTCTTTGCAGTCCAAGGGACTCTCAAGGGTCTTTTCCAGCACCACGGTTCAAAAGCATCAATTCTTTGCTGTTCAGCCTTCTTTAGGGTTCAATTCTCACATCCGTACATGACTACAAGAAAAACCATGGTTTTGACTAGATGGACTTTGGTCGGCAAAGTGATGTCCCTGCTACACTACACTGTCTAGGTTTCTCATAGCTTTTCTTCCAAGGAGCAAGTGTGTTTTAATTTCATGGCTGCATTCATTGTCCACAGTGATTTTGAAGCCCAAGAAAGAAAAGTCTGTCACTGTTTCCATTTTTTCCCCATCCATTAGCCATGAACTTATGGGACTGGATGTCATGATCTCAGTTTTCTGAATGTTGAGTCTTAAGCCAGCTTTTCACTCTACTCTTTCACTTTCATCAAGAGACTGTTTAGTTCCTCTTTGCTTTCTGCCATAAGGGTGGTGTCATATGCATATCTGAGGTTATTGATATTTCTTCCAACAATCTTGATTCTAGCTTGAGTTCCTCAAGTCCAGCATGATGTACTCTGCATATCAGTTAAATAAGCAGGGTGACATACTGCTTTCCCAGTTTTGAATCAGTCTGTTGTTCCATGTCCAGTTCTAACTATTGCTTCCTTGAGTTGCATACTCAAGGTTTCAAGGTTTCTCAGAAGGCAGGTGAGATGGTCTGGTATTCCCATCTCTTTCAGAAGTTTCCAGTTTGCTGTGATCCACACAGTAAAAGGCTTTAGTGTAGTCAGTGAAGCAGAAGTAGATGTTTTTCTGGAACTCTCTTGCTTTTTCTGTGATCCATGGACGTTGGCAATTTGATCTCTGTTTCCTCTGAGTTTTCTAAATCCAGCTTGTACGTCTGGAAGTTCTCAGTTCATATACAGTTGATGTCAGGCTTGAAGGATTTTGAGCATTACCTTGCTAGCATGTGAATTGAGTGCAATTGCGTGGTAGTTCGAACATTTTCTGGCATTGCCTTTCTTTGGGATTAGAATGAAATCTGACCCTTTCCAGTCCTGTGGCCACTGCTGAGTTTTCCAAGTTTGCTGGCACATTGAGTGCAGCACTTTAACAGCATCGTCTTTTAGGATTTGAAATAGCTCCACTAGCTTTGTTCAGAGTAATGTTTTTGAAGGCCCTCTTGACTTCACACTCCAGAATGTCAGTGGCTCTAGGTGAGAGACCACACCATCATGATTATCTGGGTCATTAAAACCTTTTTTGTATAGTTATTCTGAGTATTCTTGCCACCTCTTCTTAAACTTTTCTGCTTCTGTTAGGTCCATGCTATTTCTGTCCTTTATTGTGCCCATCTTTGCATGAAATATTCCCTTGGTATCTCTAATTTTCTTTAAGAGATCTCTAGTCTTTCCCATTCTATTATTTTCCTCTGTGTCTTTGCACTGTCCACTTAGGAAGACTTTATCTCTCCTTGCTATTCTTTGGAACTCTGCATTCGGATGGGTATATGTTTTCTTTTCTCCTTTGAGCTTTCACTTCTCTACTTTTCTCAGCTATATATAAGGGCTTCTCAGATAACCATTTTGCCTTTTTGCATTTCTTTTTCTTGGGGATGATTTTTATCACCACCTCCTATACAATGTTACGAACCTCTGTCCTTAGTTCTTCTGACACACTCTATCAGATCTGATCCCTTGAACCTATCTGTCACATTCACTGTATAATTATAGGGAATTTGACTTAGTTCATGACTTAATTGCCTAGTGGTTTTTCCCTACTTTCTTCATTTAAGTCTGAATTTGGCAATAAGGAGTTCATGATCTGAGCTACAGTCAGCTCCTGGTTTTGTTTTTGCTGACTCTATAGAGATTCTCATCTTCAGCTGTAAAGAATATAATCAGTCAGATTTCAATATTGACCATCTGGTGATGTCCATGTGTAGAGTCTTCTCTTGTGTTATTGGAAGAGGGTGTTTGCTATGATGAGTGTTTCTCAGCAAAACTCTGTTAGCCTTTGCCCTGCTTCATTTTGTACTCCAAGGCCAAACTTGCCTGTTACTCCAGGTATCTGTTGACTTCCTGCTTTTTCATTCTAGTCCCCAGTGTTTCAAAGGACATCTTTTTTTTCCTGTTAGTTCTAAAATGTGTTGTAGGTCTTCACAGAACTGTTCAGCTTCAGCTTCATCTTCATTAGTGGTTCAGGCATAGACTTGGATTGCTGTGATGTTGAGTTTTTTTACCTTGGTATGAACTGAAATCATTCTGTCATTTTTGAGTTTGGACCCAAGTACTGCATTTAGAGTCTTTTGTTGACTGTGAGGGATACTCCATTTCTTTTAAGGGATTCTTGCCCATGGTCATAGATATAACAATCATCTGAATTAAATTCGCCCATTCTGGTTCATTTTAGTTCACTGGTTTAAAAAATGTCAGTGTTCACTGTTGCCATCTCCTGTTTGACCACTTCCAATTTACCTTGATTCATGGATCTAACATTCCAATTCCTGTGCAATATTGTTCGTAGCATCAGAGTTTACTTTCAGTACCAGACACATCCACAACTCGCCATTGTTTCTGCTTTGGCCCAGACTCTTCATTCCTTCTGGAGGTATTTCTTTGCTCTTCTCCTGTAGCATTTGTTGTTCCATCACTCAGTTGTGTCCGACTCTTTGCAGCTCCACGGACAGCAGCACGCCAGTCTTCCCTGTCCTTCACCCTCTCCCGGAGCTTGCTCAGACTCAATTCCATTGAGTCAGTGATGCCACCCAACCAACTCATCCTCTCTCATCCCCTTCTCTTCCTGCCTACAATCTTCCCCAGCATCAAGGTCTTTTCAAATGAGTCTGTTCTTTGCATCAGGTAGCCAAAGTATTGGAGCTTCAACTTCAGCATTGATCCTTCCAGTATTAAGGGTTGATTTCCTTTAGAATTCACTCGTTTGGTATCCTTGCAGTCCAAGGGGCTCTCAAGAGTCTCCTCCAACACCACAGTTCAAAAGCAACAATTCTTCTGTGCTCAGCCTCCTTTATGGTCCAACTTTCACGTCCATAATGACTACTGGAAAAATCATAGCTTCGACTATACGGACATTTGCCCTTAAAGTAATGTCTTTGCTTTTTAATACACTGTCTAGGTTTGTCATAGTTTTTCTTCCAAGGAGCAAGTATCTTTTAATTTCATGGCTGCAGTCACCAACCACAGTGATTTTGGAGCCCAAGAAAATAAAGTCTGTCACTGTTTCCATTTTTTCCCCATCTATTTGCCATGAAATGATGGGACTGGATGCCAGGATGGTAACTTGGACTCAGGTAGTGGTAGAGGTGGATAGATAAGAAGGCATTAGGAATTACTGAAGAGGGGCTGATGATAGATTAAATGTAGGAATGAGAAGGAAGTGTCAGGATAGTTCCTAGAATTCTGGCTTGTACAACTTGGTATGATTGCTTACACTGAGACATAGAGAACACCAGAAGAGGACCAAGTTTTGAAAAATATAAATCATGAGCTTAGTTTTAGACATGATATATTTAAGGTACTTTCAAATATCCAAAAAGCGATGTCAGATAGGCAACTGGATCTAGGGGTGCAGGGCTAATCATGAGGCCTGGGCTGAAAATATAAAATTGTGTTACATGTTGGTGATAGCCAAATACGTGGATCTTGATTTAGAGTTGCCCAGATCCCACCAGTGTTCCATGGATTGTGATGAGATAGAGCATACATGTGTGAAATGTTAACTTTCCTCTATCCATGGAGTAGCAGAAGCCTTTAGGACCATGGCCTCCAGCTCTGAGTATCTATATACAATGATTATCATTTTCTCTGTGTACAAAATGTTAAAAAGTTGGAAGCTTTATATGAGCCCACTTAGAGGGAAAGAACAGCATGCAATGAGAGAGCCCCGGACAAAGCTTTGGGAAACTCCCACATTCAATGGCCAATTACATTAAGATGAACCTGCAAAAAGGCTGGTAAGTTTCTTCCAGTGATGTAGGGTAAAAACCAGGAGACTGTCCTACCACAGAATCAAGGGGAAGAAAACATTTCAGGAAGGGAATGATCAAACATGTAAAAAGCTACAAGAAAGAACAAACAGATATAATCTAAAAAATGTCATTTGAATTTAGTGTCATGAAAGTTATCAGTGACCTTGTGGAGAATTGTTTAGATATGTTTATAGGCAAATCCTTTTTAAAAGAACTGAAGAACTGTTCATTTCCATCTAATGTAATATGCTCATGTACATTTGTCCTAATCGTAAAATTACCTCAAATCAACTTCAATGAAGAGGTTAATACTCCTTTATTGAGAGAACAAACTTAGATTACCTATGAAACATTTTAGAAGGCATTGACATTTCCTTTTCACCTTGTTTCACTTTAAAAAGTGCGTAAATTCACAGTTGCTTGAGGAAATGTTTTCAGTGACTAGAAAGTAAATTGACTCCTGTCTGGAGAGGTAAGTTATTTAATATGAGCCTTTGTACATCTTACTTAGAAATTGTACAATAAGCAAGGTATGTTTTCAGTGATTCTCTTATGTCCTCTCCCTAAAGAAATGTCAGTGAAAATAGTTCCTCATTTTAAAGTCTTTACAGTGGGGCAAAGTTTATCTCACTTAGAGCTACGTCCTACACTCGGCTAGAGTTTCACTAGATGCTATAGAGTGAGTGTCTTGATTCAGGCTGTTATAACAGAATACCATAGACTGGATGGCTTAAATAGCAAACATTTATTTCTCACAGTTCTAGAGTCTGGAAAGTCCAGGATGGAGGATCCAACAGATTCAGTGTCTAGTGAGAGCTCTCTTCTGGATTGCAGACCCCCGACCTCTGCTTGTATCCTCATGTGGCGGAAAGAGGGCAAGAGAGCTCTCTTGAGTTCTTTTCAGAACACCAGTCTCAGTCATGAGATCTCCACTCTCATGACCTAATTATCTCCCAAAGTCCCCACCTCCTAATACCATCATATTGAAGGGGGGTAGGATCCAACATATGAATGTTGAGGGGGTCATGACATTCAGTCCATTGCACTGAGCTGGCATTCTTTAATCTCTTGGGGCAGTCTTAAATTTTTGAACCTCCTTGCATCCTTGCAGAGTTTAAGGTTGGCTGTGGATTGGCAGGAACAGATAATGTCAACCCAGGGATCTACACTTACCACCTGCAAGATTAAATTCAATTCTCATTTTATTTGCCAAGGTTTCTGAAAACCCACCAGAAACCAGTTTTCACAGTGAGGGAAAATGGATGCAGCATATTTGAAAGCAGCTCCTGAAGCTCCCAGTAAGGGTCTGTACCTGCTGTGATACTGGGAAGGTAGGCAAGCTTGATTTTGTGCTGTGCTGAAGCTCATCCTCCATTTAAGGAGATTTTTTTTCCAAATAATTCTTTTTTTGTTTGTTTTTAACTGAAATATAGTTGATTTACAATGTTGTTTCAGGTGTATAGCCAAGTGATTCAGTTTCATATTTATATCATTTTAGGGTTCTTTTCCATTATAATTTATTAACAAGATATTGAATGTAGTTCCCTGTGCTCTACTTGTACAAAACAGTTTTTGAATCAAAATCTGCTTCACTGAGACCATATGAAGGGAAAATAGAGCCCAAACATTACTGAAGTGTATCTTCTTCCAGGTTCCCAATACTCTGGCAAGCCCATTTCCTATTACAATCCTTTTCTGTTATAATCCCATTCAGCAGGCTCCATGAATAAAGCTCCATGGTTCTATTTTATGATGCCCGCCTGCCCTCCTGGCTCTACCGAACATCTTGAAAACATTAATCAAGGAATATTTCATTCAACCATTTCAAATATTTGAGCACCTGTTACACTGATCCAGATGACAAGGAGTTTACATTTCAGTGAAAGATACCTTTGGCAAGCTTTACAATTCCAGAAACTGAAGAGAATGAAGCAGGTCACGAGGATAGTTAACTGGCCGTGTGGGGAGTATTTCAGGCAGTGTGTTCAGAAAAGATATCTCAGAGATGACAACTGCTCAGACACCTGAAAAAGAGGTTGAAATCAGTTGTTGGAAGATTAAGGGAGGAGTATGTCAGGCAGCTGGAACAACAGGCTGAAAACATGCTGTTTTAAAACAAAGAGGACAGTTGTTCAGAGTGTAGTGACTTGGGGGAAGTATGGTAGAAAGTGTTACAGGTCTAGACTAGGATAGACCAGAAGAGCTTTGTTGATGAAAAAATACACAAAGTGAAAGTTATGAGTTAAGCTTTACTTGGGGAAAAATGGGGAACATAGCTTGGGAGACAGCCCCTCAGATAGCCCTGGGAAACTGCTCCAGAGAGGTAAGGGAGCAGTCAGCATATATGTGATTTTAGTGAAAGGGGTATGCATGCAATGAAGCACTCATTTTGGCAGAATGTTGCTACTAGTCATGAGGAGCAGATGTCCCTACACTAATGAATTTAGTGTTTTTCTAGATATGAGAAGATGCAAAGGGCTTTCCCTAGTGTCTCAGTGGTAGAGGATCTGCCTTGCAATACAGGAGATGCAAGTTCAGTCCCTGGGCCGGGAAGATCCCACACGCTGGGAAGATCCCACATGTCTTGGAGCAGCTTAGCCCGTGGACAACTACTGAGCATCTGCTCTAGAGCCTGGGCCCCCAGCTGCTGAAGCCTGCGCCCCCAGAGTCCGTGTTCCACAGCCAGAGGGGCTGCCACGGCAAGAAGCCCCTGCACCGCGGCTAGAGGGCAGCGCCCATTTACTGCAACTAGAGCGACGAAGACTCAGAGCGGTCAAAATAAATAAATAAATAATAAAATTATCTGTTTAAATAAAAGAAGATGCAAGAAATTGGGCTTGTAAAATCTTCTCCTGGAAATACCTACCTCTCTAAAGGCCTGTTCTGCCAGTTTTTTCCCCTGGACAGAGAATGCCTCATCCCTGATTGCCTCCCTGAACTCCTTTCAGGGCGTGCTGAAAGTCGGCAGCTACAGGGGCTAGGACTTGTAGAGGCAGATGGCGGGTAATGGGTTTCATAGCAGCTTTGTCGGCCACCATCAGAGATGGGAGTGTGTGCTCAGGGTAACGGGAGCCATGAAAATTTTGAAGCAAAAGAGAGACATGAAATGTGAAATGCTTTACCTTTAAGTAGATCATCCTGGTTGATGTTTAGAGAATGAATCATGGGGGGTGTGTGAATGAGAAGAGGCTAATAAGACATGAAGCTAATCAGGAGGCTGTTGGAGTGGAATAGGCAAGAGGTAATGTGCTCTGAACCAAGGTAGAGGTGATGGAAGCAGTAGAATATGGTTTGATTCAAGACATATTTTAAGCAAAGAGCAGCAGGACTTGCTGAAGGATTGAATCAGTGGAAAGAAAGGAATCACAAATTTCCAAATCTGACCTAAATAGCTAGGTAAAATAAATGGGAAAACTGGAAGAGTTTGGTGTGTGGAGGGGGACCAGAATAAAGAAGGGCAGTGGAAAATATTTTGTTTCAGACAAGTTGAGTGTGAAATACCTTCAAGTCATCACTCAATTGGAAATGTCCAGTATGCAGTTGGATATGCAAGTCTGGAATCTAGGGAGAGATCAGGCCTGAGGAATACATTTCACTTAACAGTTACCTATTAGATGTATGGTAAGCCTTTGCTGTAGTGGGAGATGATACTTTCAGCTTCTCATTTATTCCCAAGGATTCTTCAGACTCTTCAGAAATGTCAGACTTTTAGGATACAGCATTCTGTTAAAATTTTGCAAGATTTGCCAGATGGATACAGATGTTAGATAGATACATACAGATGTTAGAGAGGAGACTTATAGCAGGATGTATGTTCACAACTATATTTCAGAGCAGTAAACAACTGTCTGGGAAGTGATCAGTGGAAACCCTAAGCCTTCCACTTTGGAGGAAAGCAGACAACCCTGAATACAGCTTTATGCTCAGCTGTTATGAGTTTCCTTTTTATAAGGATGAAGAGATATTGTACAACCTAAGAATGACAACTCTTTAATCAGCTTTAAAAGGGAATGCATTCTGCCTGCTACTCTGTTCTTTTGAGAGAATTTCTACTTTTTTTTTTTGAGTTTGGGTGGAGAGTACATCAGAGTTTGTGTTGCTTTGGCACTTCCCTAGATTTTTTTCCTTTCCTATTATAAAGTGATTTTCTTTTTCTCTGAAAGAATACAAATAAATATGTGAAAAAGAAATGAAAAATGTGTCTCTTCTTCCTGGTCTTCAGGTAAGTTCCTCAAGCATTGTGTAACTAAATCCCTGGATAGCCTGAGATGATGTGCCACCAGGTGTGGTTTGGCCTAAAGGGACCGTTCTGAATTCTTCTAGCCAGTTAATAGCTGTGACCTCAGAGTAGTTAATTTAGAATGCTAGGCCTCCATCTCCCACTTGAGAAAGGGTAATATAGTGGTTCCCTTTTGCTTTTATATCTCATGACATAATTGTTCTTGGTAAGGAATCTAGATATACCTAAGATAAAAATATCTTTAACTTTAAAATTTTGTCATTGTTCAGTTGCTCAGTCGTGTCCTACTCTTTGCGACCCCATGGACCGCAGCATGCCAGGCCTCCCTGTCCATCACCAACTCCCAGACCTTTCTCAGACTCACATCCATTGAGTCAGTGATGCCATCCAACCATCTCATTCTCTGTTGTCCTCTTCTCCTCCTGCCTTCAATTTTTCCCAGCATCAGGGTCTTTTCAAATGAGTCAGCTCTTCCCATCAGGTGGCTAAAGTATTGGAATTTCAGCTTCACCATCAGTCCTTCCAGTGAATATTCAGGATTGATTTCCTTTAGGATTGACTGGTGTGATCTCCTTACTGTCCAAGGGACTGGTTATTATCTTTGTTTTTACCTCATTCTTTTACTTCCAATGCCCCCTTCTAACTTAAATTACTATTTCTTCCAGTATAGTTTTGAAAATTGCAAAGACAGTATATTGAACATTAAGGAGTGTTACATAGCTCTTTTAAGCATCAGAAGCCCAACTAGAATGTGATATTTTTTCTGTGCCACATGACCAGTTAGAGTATTCGATTCAAAATATATATTTCTAAAGGTAGTGGAAAAATATCTTTTCTTCCCATGCTTTGTCAAGTTGATATATTTAAGCTTTGCACATCCATAATATGGATTTAAAACCAGTATACAGAAAGCTCCTAATAGTTCAGCATCTGAACAGGTGAAGTTTTAAAATTTCAGAGATTAAAGTGCTAAGATTCACTATCCAGAGGAAAAGCAATAGTTAGAAATGATAGTGAACAGATTTAAAATAAGAGACTTTCACAGACACCTGAGTTGTTATTAATCCTAGAGCATAAGAATTTCCCAAATAAACACTGATTTCTACTGAGCTGTGTAGGTTCTACCAGTTAATACAAAATTATTTTTAAAATTTATATTTCTATAAATATTTTCTATAAACTATTTTCCAGATTTTCAGAATTCAGGGCCCCTGTTCTGGTTCTCTATATAGATAGAATGCTTTGTGCAATGCCTTGCACAACAAAAGTAGTATTTACATTTACTGACAATCTCTAATGAGAACATAGGTGGTTATTAAATCTACCAGACATGCCTGAAAATAAGATGAGCTTCATGGAAGACCTAGTCTTCTAAGACTTAGTCTAAGAAGTCACTTCTGCCACGCTTAATTGGTCAAAACAGTTATAAGCCACCTGCATGTAAGGTGCGGAGAAGGCAATGGCACCCCACTCCAGTGCTCTTGCCTGGAAAATCCCATGGACGGAGGAGCCTGGTGGGCTGCAGTCCATGGGGTCGTGAAGAGCCGGACACAACTGAAGCAACTTAGCAGCAGCAGCAGCAGCAGCATGTAAGGTGAAGAAATGTAGACTTCAATTCTAATGGGAAGAGTGTCAAAGAATTTTGCAGCCATATTTAAAACCACCACAATAATCTGTGATATATACACAAACTGAAACACTATGCAGCTGGAAAAGAAATGAGGAAGTTCTACATACCTTTATGGAAAGATTGCCAGGATATAAAATAAAATGAAAAACGTCAGATGAAGAACGACGAAGACTTTTTTTTGTACAAAAGATGGAGAAATGAGAATATGTGCATGTGTATATTACTATTACCTCTACTAGGCTTAAAAAACACTGAAAGGACTTTAAAAAAATGATTTACATGGAAATCTTTTAAATGGGACATAATGAATTAGCACAGAAATTGGAGTAACAATTCTAAGCTACATTTTTTGCATGAATATTGATTTTTGAGTCATGAAAATATGTTCCTTATAAAAATTTAATGTATTAGAAAGCACTTTGGCCACATTATGTTATTGATTCTTGTAGATTTTATCCTTGACTGGGACCCTGAGTACTTTAACATATGCTATTTTTTAGACCCTATCCCTACATCTCTGTACAGGTCCCTGGAGCAGAACCTTGCATTTTTTTGTGTTTGATTTGGTCCATTACTCCAACTGTCAAGACTTTAATAGGAAGTATCCTGTTTTCATATGGGAAATGATGCAGACGCACATGTATCGCTAAGTGTATGTTTTTCCTAAGACCGTACTCACTGCTTCATACCACTAGCATTTATTAGCCACTACTAATCTACTCTAGACAAAGATTTACTTTTTGCTTCCTGTGGGTAGGTTAGTATGAAAGGGATTTTGGAAACTGAAACATTCAAATTCTATCCATTCATCAAAAGTCCTTTCTTTCCATTTAACCCTTTCTAATCTCTTACTGGACAACATTTATTTACAAACCAGTATCTCTCAACATTTCTACTATATATTTTAAAACTTAATTTGTGTTCATGACCTTACCAAGGAAGACAAGGAAGGAGACAGGGTTCTTGTATCTTTCCTCTCCAAGTTCTACATGGTCCTTTGCACTGGATCGTGTAATTCTAGGCATTGATCAAGTTATCAGTTGTATGAATGAATGAATGAGAAAACAAAGAAGGATGCGTGATGGTGATTTTGAAGTTACTTAGGGAGTGAAGGGTTTATAAGGAGCTGGAAGGACGTGAGAACAAGAGCTGGATGGGCGCTCCACATTGTGCTTCCAGCTGGCTACAGTGAGGAGCTCCACCCCCTGCCCCTTAATGGACTAACTTCTGGACTGTTTCTCAGTGGTTTCTCATTTTTTATATTTTAATAGAAAGGGAAAAGTGGAAGCAGTAACATTTTATTTTCTTGGGCTCCAGAATCACTTCGGACGGTGACTGCAGCCATGAAATTAAAAGTTACTTGCTCCTTGGAAGGAAATTTACAACAAACCTAGACAATATATTAGAAAGCAAAGACATCACTTTGCTGATAATGGTCTGTATAGTCAAAGCTGTGGTTTTTCCAGTAGTCATGTATGGATGTGAGAGTTGGAACACAAAGAAGGCTGAGCACCAGAGAATTTATGCTTTCAAACTGTGGTGCTGGAGAAGATTCTTGAGAGTCCCTAGGACAGCAAAGAGATCAGACCAGGTAATGCTAAAGGAAATCAGCCCTGAATATTCATTGGAAGGACTGATACTAAAGCTGAAGCTTTAATTCTTCGGCTGCCTGATGCAAAGAGCTGACACATTGGAAAAGATCTTGATTCTGGGAAAGATTGAGGGCAGAAGGATAAGAGCGTGACAGGATGAGATGGTTGGATGGCATCTTAATGGACACGGGTTTGAGCAAATTACAGGAGATAGTGAAGGACAGGGAAGCCTGGTGTGCTGCGGTCCACGGGGTCACAAAGAGTTGGACAACACTTAGTGACTAAACAACAGCAACAGCTTTTGTCTACAATCTATTAATCCTTAGGTCATTTTTTTTTTAATGAGTGAAGTATTTCAAAATAGAAAACTATTGAGTGTAACATAATCCTTCATGTATTGTATCATCTAATTTTATCAGAGCTTAACATTATGCTGTGCTGTGTCATGTATTTAAGCAAATAACACATCACAAATCCAGTTGAGCTTGTTCCCTTCCACATACACTGAGTTGATCTCCCCACATTTTCTCATCTAGAATGTTTTAAAGCAAATTTTGGGTTCAGTTATATTTAAATGTATTTTAAAGCTGTGATTCATGAATACTTGTAACCTGCAAGTGATCATTTAGCGTGTATACCTAGTTATATGCAAAGGAGTGGCTTGCTTTCTCTCAGAAAATGAGCACAATCTGTGACAGTGAAAATGAGCTGTCTAGGAAGAGTGGCAGAGTAGGAATTTGTTTTCTCATGCTGTAGGAGAAGCGTCTGAATTTCTCGGCAAGTATTTTTTTGCCTTGGAAACTATTTTTCTGTACTAAAAAAGAGTATCTCTCTATTTTTCTTGAAACACATACTTTCTTGGAAGCAATATTGTAAACAACAAGTTAAGAATGGAGCCATGCATACAAACAATATGATTTCACATATATAGGGTCAGAAAAAATTCCTTTTTTCAATAAAAATAAGCATAGTAGTTGATGAAATGAGAGAAGAATATGTAATTTATCAACTGTCAATACTGGAAGGAAGTACTAGTGCCACTGATGAAATACACTAGAATGAGGTAAAAATATTGCTTAATGAGAAATAGAAGGAGCAGAAACTTTTGTCATCCAGGAATTGGTCATTGGCAGATCATTGGGCATTTCTTGCCAGTATCTCCAGTTATATAGCAGGATACAACCCAAGTGCCTAAGAACACTCAGGGAGGGGAAAACAGCAGATCAATTGCCCATAGTGGAATTCAGTACTCATCATCACCGGCTGTATAAGAATGCCTGGTTTGTTGTTGCCATGGGGTCTATGCCGTGTGCATGTGTGTGTGTATTAAGTCACTTCAGTTGTGTCTGACTCTTTGCGACCCTATGGATTGTAGCCCACCAGGCTCCTCTGTCCATGGAATTCTCCGGACAACAACACTGGAGTAGGTTGCCATGCCCTCCTCCAGGGGATCTTCCCGACCCAGGCACTGAACCTGTGTCTTGTGCAGCTCCTGCATTGCAGGCAGATTCTTTCCCGCTGAGCTACCGGAGAAGTCCGGAGTCTACCATGGACCCACATGAACACCTACCTACAAACAGTCCTGAGGCACTAGGATGTAGATTGATGACGTTAATGCCAAGCTGATGTCACAACCAAACTTAATAAGGTATAGCTGTTTTTCCAGGGCTTTTGTTTGAAGAAGGGAGTTAACGGTTAAATACATAGAAAAGTTGCAATACTTGAATGCTAGATTGTGCTAAAGTGACTTTGTCACCACTCTTCCTTCCTCTATTCCTCACTCCTGACATACTGTTCCTTCGTTGGATTTATATGCCCTATTCTGTAGCACCCCCCCCCACATCCCCTGTGTGTGCATCCTAATTAGAGCATTTACCACACCAAAATCTACTTGCCATTTTAACTGTCTTTCTACATGTTAAGAATGTGAGCTCTTTGAGCCCTGGAGTATGTCTTCTTCTGGTGATACCCCTGAAATACATTCAGTACAGTACCAGATACAGAACAGATGCTTAAGTACTTGTGACTGAGTGCTTACTGACTCCTGGAAATCCATCATAGAGGGCCTGGCTGGCTACTGCTGCTTTTTGGCTAATTATAGCTGAAGCCCTCTTGACTTTCTCTAGCATCAGAGCTCATCGAGGGGGCTTATATCATTTCTCCTAAGTTCCAAAACTAGAATTTCCTTGCAGCAACAGTCAAACTTAGTAAATAAATGAGTTGGACGAAGATGTGACAGTTATCACCACTCCTGTATCTTTCAGAGTGGCACTCTCTCTGTAGTCCTCCTAGGAATGTGGAGTTGCTTTTGGTAGTTGCTTTTTGTGACCCTTCCTGCCTTACTCTATGGACCAGAAAGTCAATTTAGGTATTTTGATGGTTGACAGCAAGGTCTGTCCCAATAATATATTCAGGAACCAGGAAAATAACTTCAAAGTGGGTGCCCAGATCCACTTGACCAGTAGGGGTGGATCTGGGGTAAGACTACGTTTATAATAGCAGTCCTTTTCCTTTCTGGCACCGGGGACCAGTTTCCTGGAAGACAGTCTTTCCATGGACTTGGGGGGGGGGGCAGGACATTGGTTTTGGGATGTTTCAAACACATTGCATTTATTGTGTGCTTTATTTCTATTATGTGTGCAGTGTTTCTGCTTTATGATATATAATGAAATAATTATACAACTCACTGAGACGCAAGTCACTGGGAGCCCTGAGCTTGTTCTCCAGCGTCTAGATCCCTCACATGCACAGTTCACAGTAGGGTTCATGCTCCCATGAGAATCTAATGCTGCCTCTGATTTGATGGAGGTGGCAGCATTGGATTACCGCTCAGGCGGTCATGCAAGCAATGGGGAGTGACTATAACTATAGATGAAACTTCGCTTGCTTGCCCTCTGCTCACCCCCTGCTGTGTGGCCCTGTTCCTAACAGGCTATGGGCCTGTTATGATACCAGTCTGTGGCCCAGGGGACCCTTGATCTATAACCCGATGGCCATCGATAACCTGGTGGGCCATAATGGAGTTTTGAGTCTTGAGGAATCAGCACCATTTACAAGCCAATTTCTAGTAATAATGGAAATATCTGGGTATTTTCTTTTTCCCCAGTGAACAGTCACTCTAGTAAATGGTCTCAGGTCTCTTTAGGGAAGACTCGGAGACTTCTAATACATACTTTTAGTAGTGTTGCTGGCTCATTTCTCAGAAACATCAACAAACCCTCAATAAAGATTCTCTGGATCTGTGAACATGCCTTTGTTGGAAACTGGTTGCAAGACTGACTCGCCACTGTGGCTACTCAAGTCAGGTTGCTGGTTTTAAGACCTCAATTTTTCTATTTTATGTAACGAAAAAATAGCATTTGTCTAGGTTACCAGTCCATTTCATTCTTAAGCTTGTTTTAATGAGCCAAAGGCCCTTGTGGATCAAAATTTTATAATATCCACTCTTTCCCATTAGAATAAATGCACCCACCTTGTCTTTGACTCTTAGATGCTGCCCTTTGACCACTTTCACTCTGGAATTACATCATCTCAGTGGGAGTCACCCTGCACTGGAATGCGTGGCCTAGAGAATGCTGTGGTAGGAGACCCACCACAGCAGAATACTTTTGTTCTCCTAAGTAATGTATAAATCAGTACCATAGTTAAAGGTATAACTTTAACTTTGGGTTTCTCTCAAGGAATGCAGTGTGGTGTGGAGTACAGATATCCTATGATAAATTCAGTCTAACATTCCTGACTTCTTAAAACTTTTGACTGCTTTTTCTGCATCATGTTGGGGCTGTTTTGACATTTCAGCCTCATTAAATGTAAGACCAGGTCTCACCAATCAACAAGTAAACTGATAGAGCCACTTCCAGCTTAAAAATGCATTGAATCCAGATATCTGGCAGGTACTCTGTATTATTAAGTTTGGTTTGATTCAGTATTGTATTCCATCATCTTTGCTTTAACCCCTATAAGATTCACTCCCACATATATTCTCTAGCTTTCTAACAATATATATTATCAAAACATTGCAATTCTTTTGATGCACAAGTTGCTTCTTTCTGAGTCACACTTTGTACCTGTCCTCCTAAAGCTTGTTGAGATCTGATCCTAGTTTATAAGTGTTGAGGCACCAAAGTATTTAGATGGATCTCAAGGCCAGTGGTTGTCTCCTTGTAAGATAATTGCTTCAGGTGAGATTACTACAGTTTTCCTTTAAGGGAGGCTCATATTCTCAGACATAAGAAGGAATGTTGTGTTTCACTCACAGAGGAGGCTCAGAGTGACTCAGGAGTTTAACATTGTCAGGTCTGTCTGGGTATAATTAGATGGCCCCATCCCAAGTTTCTTTTTCTCTTCTTCTTCTAGGATTCCTATAATTCAAATAATGGTGCCCTTAATGTTGTTCCAGAGGTCTCTGACACTGTTCTCATTTCTTTTCATACTTTATTCTGCTCTGCCTCATTTATTTCCACCATATCTTCCAGCTCATTTATCCATTCTTTTGCCTCTGTTATTCTGCTTTTGGTTCACTCTAGTATATTTTTTATTTCAGTTATTATGTTGTTCATTGTTGATTTTCTGTTCTTCATTTCTACTAGGTCCTTGTTAAACATTTCTGTATCTTCTTGATCTGTGCCTCCATTCATCTGTGCCTCCATTTTATTTCCAATTTGGGATCCTCTTTACCATCATTACTCTTAATTCTTTTTCAGGTAGACTGCCTATTTCCTCTTCATTGTTTTGTGGATTCTTACCATGCTCCTTCATCTGCTGTTTATTTCTCTGTCTTTTCACTTTGTTTAATTTACTGTGTTTAAAGTCTCCTTTCTGCAGGCTTCAAGGCCATACTTCCTCTTGTTCGTGAGGTCCGCCCCCAGTAGGTGGGGTTGGACAAGTGCCTTGTGAAGGTTTCCTGGTGGGGAGGACGATGCCCGTGTTGTAGTGGGTGGGGCTGGATCTTGTCTCTCTGAAGGGTAGTGCCATGCCCAGTTATGTGTTTTGAGAAATCAAAGAGGAAATAAAAAATACCTAAAAACCAAGGACAATAAAACACAACAACTCAAAGCCTGTAGGATGCAGTAGAAGCAATGTTAACATGGAAGTTTATAGCAATACAAGCATTCCTCAAGAAATGAGAAATACATCAAATAAATAACCTAATCTTACCCCTAATGCAATTAGAAAAAGAAGAACAAAAAACCCCCAAAGTTTGTAGAAAGAAAGAAATCATAAAGGTGAAACAGAAATAAATGAAATGAAGGAAACCATAGCAAAAGGAAATGAAGGAAACAATAGCAAAGATCAATAAGACTGAAAACTGGAATTTTGAGAAGATAAACAAATTTGGCAAACTATTACCCACAGTCATCAAGAAAAAAAAGGGAGAAGACTCAAATCAATAAAATCAGAAATGAAAAAGGAGAAGTTACAGTAGACAATGCAGAAATACAAAGGATCATAAGAGACTACTATGAGCAACTATCTGCCACTAAATGGACTTCTTGGAATAAGCAGACAAATTTGTAGAAAATTACAACCTTGCAGGACTGAACCAGGAAGAAATAGGAAATATTAACAGACCAGTCACAAGCACTGAAACCAAAACTGTGATAAAAAAAATTTCCAACAAGCAAAAGTCCAGGGCCAGATGGCTTCACAGGTGAATTCTATCAAATGACTGGAGAAGAGCTAATACCTTTCCTGCTTAAACTCTTCCAAAAAATCACAGATGGAAGAGAACTTCAAACTCATTCTATGAGGCCACCATCACCCTGATAGCAAAACCAGATAAAGATATCACAAAAAATAAACTTATAAGCTAGTATCACTGATGAGCATAGATGTAAGAATCCTGAACAAAATTCTAGCAAACAGAACTTAACAACATATGAAAAGGATCATACAGCATGATCAAGTGGGGTTATTCCCAGGGATGCAAGGACTCTTCAATATACCCAAGTCAATCTTTGTGATACTCAATATTAACAAACTGAAAGGCAAAAACCATATGATCATCTCAATAGATGCAGAGAAACTTTCAACAAAATTCAATACTCATTTGTGATTTAAGAAAAGCCCTCTAGAAAACCACATAGAAGGAATCTACTTCAGCATAATAAAGGCCATATACCACAAACCTACTGCAAATATTATTCTCAATGGTTAAAAGCTGAAAGCATTTCCTCTAAGAGCAGGAACAAGACAAAGTTTCCCACTTTCACCACTATTATTCCACATAGTTTTGAAAGTCCTAGCCACAGCAATCAGAGAAGAAAAAGAAAGGAATCCAGATTGGAAAAGAAAAATGTAACTGTCACTGTTTGCAGATGACATGATACTATACATAGAAAACCCTAATGAGGCCACCAGAAAACTAGTAGAATGAATCAATGAATAGAGCAAAGGTTCAGGATATAAAATTAATACACAGAAATCCCTTGTAATCTTAAACAGTAACAATGAAAAATCAGAAAGGGAAATTAAGGAAATAATCCCATTCACCATTGTAACAAAAAGAATAAAATAGCTTGGAATAATTCTATATGAAGAGACAAAAAAAGAAAAAAAATCCTTCCCTGGTGGCTCAGACGGTAAAGCATCTGCCTACAATGCGGGAGACCTGGGTTCATTCCCTGGGTTGGGAAGATCTCCTGGAGAAGGAAATGGCAACCCACTCCAGTATTCTTACCTGGAGAATCCTGGAGAGGAGCCTGGTAGGCTATAGTCCATGGGGTCACAAACAGTTGGACACGACTGAGCGACTTCACTCACTCAAAAAGACAAAAGACCTGTATGCAGAAAACTATAAGACACTGATGAAAGAAATAAAAAATAAACAGATGGAGAGATATAACATGTTCTTAGGTTGGAAGAAGCAATATTGTGAAAATGACTATACTGCCCAAAGCCCTCTGCATATTCAATGCAATCCCTATCAATTTATTAATGGAGTTTTTTCATAGAACTAGAAGAAAAAAATTTACAATTTGTGTAGAATCACAAAAGACCCCGAATAGCCAAAGCAATTTTTCTGAAAGAAAAACAGATTGGAGGAATCAACCCTCCTGACTTCAGACTATACCACAAAGCTACGGTCATCAAGGCAGTATGGTACTGGCACAAGAACAAAAATATAGACAAATGGAACAATATATATAGTCTGGAGATAAATCCACACATATGTGTGTACCTTATCTTTGAAAAAGGATGCAAGAATATACAGTGGCGGAAAGACAGCCTCTTCAATAAGTGGTGCTGGGAAAACTGGAGAGCTACATATGAAACAGTGAAATTAGAACACTTCCAAACACCATGTACAAATAATAAACTCAAATTGGATTAATGACTTAAATGTAATGCCATAAAGTATAAAACCTGGGTTTAATACCTGGGTCAGAATGATCCCCTGAAGAAGGAAATGGAAACCCAGTCCAATATTCTTGCTGGGAAATCCCATGGACAGAGGAGCCTGGGAGTTGCAAGAGTTGGACGTGACTGAGCAACTAAATCACCACATGAAGCTCATAGGCAGTATACTCTTTGACATAAATCACAGCAGAATCCTATCTGAGCCACCTCCTAGAATAATGTAAATAATAACAAATATAAACAAATGAGACCTAATTATACTTAAAAGCTTTTGCACAGCAAAAGAGACTATAAATAAGGTGAAAACACAACCTTCAGATTGGGAGCAAATAATTGTAAACAAAGTCACTGACAATGGATTAATCCCCCAAATATATACAAAATACACATGCATGCAGCTCAATATAAGAAAAACAGATAATTCAATTTAAAAAATTGTCAGAAGAACTAACAGACATTTCTCCATGGAAGACATACAGAGGGCCAAAAAACATGTGAAATGATGCTCAAGATCACTCATTATCAGAGAAATGCAAGTCAAAACTAAAATGAGGTGTCACCTTACATCAATTGGAATGGCCATCATTAAAAATTCTACAAATAATAAATGCTGGAGAGGATGTGGAGAAAAGGGAATGCAGGTGGAAATACAAACTTATACAAACTCCACTCATTGTGGAGAACAGTATGGCAATTCCATAAAAAACTTAAGAATAAATCCACCATGTAGCCAAGCAATCCTACTACTGCACATATACCCTGAGAAAACCACAATTCAAAAAGACACATGTGCCCCAGTGTTCATTTCAGCACTGTTTACAAGAGCCAGGACACAGAATCAACCTAGATGTCCATCAACAGATGAATGGATGAAGAGGATTGGGATACTGCTCAGCCATAAAATGGAACAAATCTGAGTCTGTTGTAGAGAGGTGGATGAACCTAGGGTGAAATGAATAATAAAGAAAAAAACAATGTATATTAAAACATACATATGGAATCTAGAAATAGAGTATTGTTGAATTGTTGAATCTATTTCCATGCAAGAAATGGAGACACAGATGTAGAGAATGATCTTGTGGCAAGGAAAGCAGAGGATGGGGCAAACTGGGAAAATAGCATTGACATATATACAAGATCATGCGTGAAATAGATAGCTAGTGAGAAACTGCTGTATGATACAGGGAGCCCTGTCTGGAGCTGGGATGGATGGAGAGGATATATATACATATATATGTGTGTATGTATATAATTATGACTGATTTGCATTGTTGTATAGCGGAAACCAACACAATGTTGTAAAGCAATTTTCCTCCAATTAAAAAAATAAAAAAATAAAATTTAGTAATTTAGTGGAACATAATTGAAACATGACTTCCAAGAGGCACCAACCAGCTGGTGCTGATGTTTTTCTGAGCTCTGAAGAAAGATTTTATATACCTGGGGAAAATAGTGCAAGTCCCTTCTTTTTTCTTCAACCTTGCAGTTTCTGTTTTATCCCCTCCTATTAACAGAATATAACCTGCAGACAACTGGCAAAGAAAAAATGTGGTTTGCAGAGTTTTAGTTCCGGTATGACAAAGCATAGAATGTGAATTTGGAGCTGAGAGTTGGTAACCTAATAGCTAGCACATTTACCGTGCAAACTGGCTTCAGCCAGATGGATCCTTCTGAGGGTATGATGGTTCTAGAAGAACCCAGGAGCCTCCTGGAATAATCTTATTCCTTTGGTTTCAGAGAGGGTAGGAACAGAAGGTGGTCTTCTCTTTCTTTGTGTTGAGCTGGACTGGAGACATTTTATACAGGAACTACATATTCCATAGCATCTGGGTGCACCCTGCCCCTGACTATGCTGTTTACAAAGATCCTATGGAGGAGAAAAAGCCAGAGTTTTCCTTGCAGGCTGGTTCTTTATACTTTTCTTGCTCATCTTATAATCATGGTGTTATAAAATACCTCTTAGTTTAATCTGATGTCACTTTTCAATTCTGATACAGTATCTTTGTCAAGAGCCTGAACAAATGCATATGAAGAGTATATTAGTGAAATAAGTGGATTAAACTGGACAATATTGCCGTTGCAGAGATTTATAAAGGGATAACTGAGGTAATAAAGACCAGAGTTATCCAGCAAAACATTTTCAACCTTTAAAATGCTATATCTGAGTACATCTGGTAAAGAATGAAGTATGGATTATTGTACCAGAATGACTTAGCTGGAAATAGGGACTTTTTTGGCTTGAAATAGATAAATTTCAGGTCAGTGTTTATGATGGGAAAGTGTAATTTGATCACTTTGGGTTTACAGAATAATAATGGCTCTTTTTGAGTGCTTTAAGGAAGACCATTATGTGTGTCTTGTGGTCTATATTATTTTATCTTGTCTATTTTATGAGTCTGTTTTTCTATGAAATTTTTATCATGAACGAATTGTTTCTTCATATTATATTCTAATCTTCATTTTCCCTGACTATTCTTTCTTATCCCCCAGTCCCCTTTAACTAGTCCTTAAATCTTTTCCATATATTAAATCATTACTCTTTAAAAAAGGCAGCTTTCATCATGAAGAGACCCCTGGGGAAGATTCAGCTCTTGGTTTTGCTGAAGTGCTATATAAAAGTTTATCCAAAAGTTAGAATTTTAGGGCTTCAGTTTTCTCTTCCATAAAATGAATAAATTAGGCTATGTATTAGGCTAAGATTGCATAAATTTCTAACATTGTACAATTCTGGAACTTTGTGCAGAGTGGTTCAGGTTTGAAGACTACCGCTTTAATAAATATTGTTCACATGGAGGAAAAAAATTTTTCACTTAGGCAACCCACATAGAAAAAATGATTATTGTTTAAATAACAGGTAAGACTCTTCCAAAATGAAGAACTTTTGTGTCTCTTAATATCCAGCGATCCCACATTCTGAGATTGCAGTGGACTTTTTAGACACAGGGCAAACATTTAAAATAGATATAATAGTGGTGATCTGTTGGCTGTTTTAAAGTGAAAAGAAATAAAATGAACAATCTAAGTTGCTAATTACTGCAGGTTTACTGACTGTGAAACAAACTTCTAGAATTACAAGTCCTTTTCAAGAGGGATTATAGTTATAGGTGAAGGTTTCCTTGAGATAAAAGTACAAGATATATCTCTAAATCAGTTTAGGGCTGAAGTAATGGACAGAAAATGGAAACGGTAGGCCTGAAAGCACTGTTTAGTGGAGCGATTAGGCTGTAACATCTGTCATTCTATTGATCTCTTGGGTTGATTGCACTTATCTGGCGGACCAGGCCAATGTCTCCTAATCCCCGCCCTGTCAAAACACCTGTGGGTGTTTTGGAGCGGTTAGTCTACATACAGGAGAAAGCCTTTTTCACAGTCAAGCTGTGCTCCTCTGCTAGCGTCCCAGCTCCTCTCTAAGGAGAGTGGTGGTGAAATACTTCGGTGTCATTTTCCCAAGAGAAATAGACGAGTCCATTAAATTTCAGCGATTCACTTACTCACCCACCATTCATTCCGTAAATGTGTAGTGAGCATCTGCCATAGATCAGGCACTGTGACAAGCGCTGAATCTGACCTGAGCAAGTCAGACATGGCCCTGGCCTCATGGAGGCTTTAGTCTCTCCCATAAGTCCCATTAGACTTCTAATCCTCACTCATTCTTTACCCCTCTCCTTCAATTTCCCAAACCTCCAGAAGGTTTGATCATAATTTTGTCATTGAAAGCTTTTCTTTTTTTACAGGTTAAAAATTATGTAGTGCAAATCTTAGAGGAAAAGTTCACAGGATTTTGTTGGTTCTGATAGACTTCAAATGCTTCAGAGATCAACCATTGAAATCTTTACAAGATTCCATTGAGCAAAACTTTTGCCTGTTGAAATGGATGGATTTTACCATCATTATTTGTGGCTTTAATATGTGGCCTTTCCCCCTCATCCTCAAGGCAAAAGAGGAAGCTTTTATTAATAATGCTATTGCTAACTGTTATTAAAGCAATATTTATTGTTGCATACCAGGCAGTGTGTCTTGAATTTCTAGTAAGGTGTGTATTCTATTTCCCAGGACAATACTGTCTTTATTGAGTTCTGATAGAGTAATCTGCAAATTGCAAGGGGCTCAAATGTACTGCTGACACATTGATCCTTTAACTCATTTTTTCTTCTTGATTAATACATTACAGGTCACCGCATCAGCCTTAAATTCTTCCAAGGATTTAAAATTATTTTTATAATTTAGACATCTACAGCTTCTTTTTAAGTTCAGTGTTTGGCAGCATCCTGGTATAAGCCTCCCAGAGATGTGCGCATATTATCATTTCCAATGTGGCCTCTTTCAAAGACTTAACTGCTACAGAAATTTGGCTTATTATGAATATTTGAATGAATATCACTTGTTACTAATCCTTTTTAAGTCTAAATATATCTCCATGATGTACCCCAAGCCTGCCAGGTGGTAATATGTGGTATTTTTGAACATACCATAATGTGCTGTTCTCTAATTCAGTTCTATCAGCTCAAAGTATCACAGAGTTCAGAATCTAATCCATTGGATAGAAAAATCTCTATTCCAAAAATATCTCTTTTCGTGATTAGCTACTGTGATTGTATTTTGTAGTGTCACAGAAGCCTCTGAACCTATCAGTTCTCTTTAGTGGGGATTCAATCGTGTATTGAGGTGTAGACTTTTCTAGGTGGCCTGTGACAATACTTTGCCTTGAAAGGGCCTCCTGTGCCTGTAGTTAAGATAGCCACACAATGAGGTTAGGCAAGTCCCCTTTAGAAATTCCATCCTGGTATAGTATATTTAGCTTCCTTTTCTCTGATCTTTGTAACAAATAATACTTCTGGTTGAGGAACACAGTTCTGAAGTTGGGCTTCTACCCTTTACCCAATCACCCAATGAGTCATCTTAAGGACTCTCAAAAAAAATAGTGTGTCCGTGTGTGTGCATGTATGTTTGTGTGTGTGCGCTTGTGTATCTTTGTATTCTGGGAATTTTCAAACACACACAAAGTAGTAATAACAAAATATCTTTTGTGTCTTTAATATCATCATTTTGCTGCTTCTGTTTCATCTATTAACCCATTTTTTTCTTGCAGCATTTCTACTAAATCCCAGGTAACCTATTTTTACCCATAAATACTTTGAAACATTTCCTAGAATTTTAATGTTAGGTGAAAGTTTGAGACAAAAATTATTGAATTTACTTCATTCTTGTTTTTGTCTGAAACTAGCATAGTTCCATTAAATTAGAACATGTTCCTTGTTGGTAAGTTTAGTTTTCCTAAGTTCATTTTTGTCTCTTCTTGACTGCCACCAAACCTCGATTTCGTTCTTATCATATTCAGCAGTTATTACACTGGTTCTAGTATAAACAGACCTCAGCGACTATACAATTTATGCATATATATATAAGTGATTTTAAAACTCTGTCTTCATTGACTATTTCTGTTTCATAGGAGTCAGATCATTAGTGTAAGATTTTTTACCTTAGGCATAAATCATCACTTTCCTATTATAAACTCTAGGCATTTGCACATAGGAATGGAGTGGATTTTTTGAGTGTAGGCTAATAAAAGATGTGAACATAGGTAAGCATGAATTGGATTTTAGGAGTTAGGAATTATCCTACTTTGTGATAGTTCTATGTGTGTTTCTGTTCTAAAACTATATAATGTTGGCCAACTTTAAAAACATAAAGAACAGGAGATATACTTATTAATAGTTTTCTGCTTTACTTCTATTGCTCATATGCTCAAATCAGTCGTAATAACTCTGAGACTGATTCAGTGGCTACTATCTTTTTAGCGGAACTCCCGCCTCCGTATACAGCCATCGTCAGCCCAGATGCCAGCGGTATTCCAGTCATAAACTGCCGTGTGTGCCAGTCTCTCATCAATTTGGATGGCAAGCTTCACCAGCATGTGGTTAAGTGCACAGTTTGCAATGAAGCTACGGTAAGTGGATATTTTCATTAATAAAGCCCAAATTATTATTTAAAATCTTCTCCGTAAGAGAGTGTATCAATAATGTTACTTAAATTAGATGTGGGCTGGATACAGAAATGGCCTTTTTTTTTTTTAACGTTTCTTTCTTCTCTCTGTTTCTCTTTTATCATACAAGGATGCCTCCAGTGTTTAAAGCTAGCTCCATTATGAAAATTTCATGATGAATTTAAATGTAATGCCATTTGGCTCTCTATTTTCTAAAATGAGGCTGAATGTGAGCAATCATTTATAATTATCTTTAGTATTATCCACATCTCAACTGAATCTATTCTGGTTTTTACCAAAATGAAATATACTGAAGTTCCCTATGAATGTGGACTTTGTACTTCTTATGTGGAAAATTATTTAAACTTGTTTACACCTGTAGGATATAAGTATGGTTTTTCTGGGACTTTGTGACTGTGAGTTTGTTACTGACATTTGTGTTGAAGTGCTTATTAACAACTTGTATATTATTCCATTTTTATATTAATTTAGTGATTAATATCACTAAATTATTTTTTTTTAATTTTTACTGAACTTTGGGAAGAGCAGCTCAATTTTAAATAAGATTTTTAAGATTTTAAGTAATAAACTGGTTAAGTGTATACTGGTTAATTATATTTCTGCTTTCATGGTTAGGCTTTAGCTTTAAATTTTCAATCTCTCAAAATTTGAAATTAATTAATAATTTTATTTTGGGCATTTGCATTTTTTTCTCTTTAGAAAAAGTCTTTAAAAAGTCAACCAATGATTATTGTGTCTCTAAGAACCATAAAAGATGAATATGGGGGACTTTATATGTTTTGTGGAAAAGTTATAAAATAAAACCTTAAGTCATGAAGCAATGTATTTCATTTATAAAATGAAACCTTAAGTCATGAAGCAATGTATTTCATTTTCATAAGAGATATTATTTAGGGAACTTTATTGTATAAATAGATGATACCTACAAAACTAGCTATTTTGTTTTTCAGTGTTCAGCTGAATGTATGTACATGTTAAGTTGTGTCTGACTCTTTCCAGAGGAGCCTATGGACTGTTCGTTGCCCACCAGGCTCCTCTGTCCATGGGGTTCTCCAAGCAAGACTACTGGAGTGGGTTCCCATGCCCTCCACCAGGGGATCTTCCCTGCCCAGGGTTTGAACCCGCATCTCTTACCTCTCCTGGATTGGCAGGCAGGTTCTTTACCACTAGTGCTACCTGGGAAGCCTGAGAACATTCCTTAAAGTGTTCGCGTTTCTTTCCACCTTATTTTCCTCCCTTGTAATATTACTAATTCCATACAAGGCAATCTAATTGAATACTATTCATTTTCTCCAGAATATTCACAATTATTTATATTTCTTTGCTTGTTAGGGGTAGTAATCATATAAAGTGTTAGTTGCTCAGTCGTGTCCAACTCTTTGCCACCTCAAGGACTGTAGCCTGCCAGGCTCCTCTGTCCACAAAATACTCTAGGCAAGAACACTAGAGTGGGCTGCCATTCCCTTCTCCAGGGGATCTTTCCAACACAGCGATCAAACCTGGGTCTACCTGCATTGCAGGCAGATCCTTTACCGTCTTAATGGGAGAAAGCGAAGAGGAATTAAAGAACCTCTTGATGAAGGTGAAAGAGGAGAGTGAGAAAGCTGGCTTAAAATTCACCATTCAAAAAACTAAGATCATGGCATCTGGTCCCATCACTTCATGGCAAATAGATGGGGGAAAAATGGAAACAGTGACAGACTTGATTTTCTTGGGCTCCAAAATTACTGTGGATGGTGACTGCAGCCATGTAATTAAGACACTTGCTTCTTGGAAGAAAAACTATGAGAAACCTAGACAGCATATTTAAAAAAGCAGACACATCGCTTTGCCAACAAAGGTCCCTCTAGTCAAAGCTGTGGTTTTTCCAGTATTCATGTAAGGAGGTGAGAGTTGGATCATAAAGACGTCTGAGCACCAAAGAATTGGTGCGTTTGAACTGTGGTGTTGGAGAAAACTCTTGAGAGTCCCTTGGACAGCAAGGGGATCAAACCAGTCCATCCTTAAGAAAATCAGCTCTGAATTTTCATTGTAAGGACTGATGCTAAAGCCTAAACTCCAATATTTTGGCCACCTGATGCTGAGAGCTGACTCATTGGGAAAGACCCTGATGCTGGGAAAGATTGAAGGCAGGAGGAGAAGGGAATGAGATGAGGATGAGACAGAGGATGAGATGGTTGGATGGCATCATTGATTCGATGGGCTTGAGTTTGAGCAAACTCGGAGACAGTAAAAGACAGGGAAGCCTGGTGTGCTGCAGTCCAAGGGGTCACAAACAGTCAGACACGTCTGAGTTACTGAACAACAACAAATCATATAAAAATTCCAGCCCAATTTTATGTCCAGAAGTAGCTTATTATAGCCGAATTTTATTGATCCAGTATGAACTCATCACTTCAAAGAGCCAGATTTAGGCTGTTGGTTAAATCCACAGTGACACATCTATCAGAGGAATTGCTATCTCTGGCAGCTGTAGCCTTATGAAATCTATTTCTTATAAAATGAAACTTGAAAGTCGAAATTGCTTCTTGATCCATAGGCTGCAGAATGGATGTTGTGTTAGCAGGCGTGAAAAACAACTTAATTTTATTGTACATCTTTGTAAGAGCTCTTGGGTGACCAGGTACATTATCAATAGGAGGTAACATCTTGAAAGGAATTTTTTTTTCAGCATTAGGCATCAACAATGGACTTAAAATGTTCAATAAACCATACTGTAAATAGATGTGCTCTCATCCAGACTTTGTTCTAGTGGCAGTGCAGTTTTAGCATAATTCTTTAAGGGCCCTAGGATTTTCAGAACGGTAAATGAGCATTGGCTTCGTCTTAAAGTCACCAGCTGCATTAGCCCCTAACAAGAGAGTCAGCCTGTCCTTTGAAGCTTTGAATCAGGCACTGATTTCTCTTTTTTGTCTGTGAAGATCCTAGATGACATGTTTCTCCTATACAGGGAAGAAGAAAATATGTTGAAACTATGTTGTTTAGTGTAGCTGCTTTCATTAATTAGCTTAACTAGATCTTCTGAATAGCTTGCTGCAGTTTCTACATCAGAACTTGTTACTTTAGCTTGCAATTTTTTTTTTACTGAAGTATGATTTACAATGTTGTGTTAGTTTGAAAGTGAAAGTCACTCAGTTGTGTCCAACTCTTTGTGACCCTATGGACTGTAGAGTCCATGGAATTCTCCAGGCCACAATAGTGGAGTGGGTAGCCTTTCCCTTCTCCAGGGGATCTTCCTGACCCAGGAATCGAACCGGGGTCTCCGGCATTGCAGGGGGATTCTTTACCAGCTGAGCTACTTTGAAGTGTATAGCAAAGTGATTCATATATATATATATAATTTTTCATCTTCATTTACCTTATAGGTTATTATAAAATATTGAGTGTATTCCCTGTGCTATCCAGTTGGTACTCATTGCTTATCTGTTTTGTATATGGTATGTATGTGTGTTTAATCCAGAACTCCTAATTTACCCTTCATTCCTCCACCTTTTCCACTTTGATGACCATAAGTTTGCTTTCTATGTCTATGGGTCTATTTACATTTTGCATATAACTTCATTTGTATCATTTTTTTCAGATTCCATGTACAAGCAATAATATATGATATGGGTCTTTTTTTTTGCCTGACATTTCACTTAGAATGATAATGTTGTCTAGGGCCATCCATATGGCTGCATATGGCACTATTTATTCTTTTTTATGACTGGGTAATATTCCATTGTCAGTCAGTCAGTTGCTCAGTCATGTCCCACCAGGCTCCTCTGTCCATGGAATTCTCCAGGCAAGAATACTGGAGTGGATTGCCATTCCCTTCTCCAGGGAATCTTCCCAACACATGGAGAACCCCTGGTTCAATCCAGTATAGAACCCGAATTTCCTGCCTTGCAGGGAGATTGTTTACTGTCTGAGGCACCAAGGAAGCTCTGTCAACATGTTTACTTAATGGTAAATATGCATTTAGAGAAATTAACACAAATTCTGGTTCTTGATACTTTATATTGTATAGCAATATATTCTGAATATTTTAGATTGTCAGATTCTATTATAGTTTAATAAATTACAGTTGACTTATTGATAACTTATACATATTTCTACCAAGGTTATTTACTTAAAATTTTTAAATCTTAAAAAAAAATACATGTTGCAGACTTACAGAAAGCTAGAAAAATAATAGTACATAGTATGGAGCATCCCCATAGGGTAGGCTCTTTACCCACATTCTGTAAATATTGATATTTTACAAAGTAGCTTTCTCTCTCCAAATAAATAAATAATTTTTTCAGAACCTTTTAAGGTAATTGTGGACATGGTGCACTTCAACCCCTGAACATTTTAATGAGAATTTCCTTAAAAAAATAAAAAGAGCTTTCACTTATATAATTATAGTAAGTTATAAAATCAGAGATAAACATTGATATAATGCTGTTATCTAATCTTTTGACTTAATTCATGATTTTTTTAATATTTATTTTTATTTATTTATTTGGCTGTACTGGGTCTCAGTTGTAACACACAGGACCTTTAGTTGTGCATGTGGGATCTAGGTCCCTGGCCAGTTATCAAATCCCAGCTCTGTGCATTGGGGGTGCAGAGTCTTAGCCACTGGACTGCTGGGAATATCCCAGGTTAGTTCATATTTGCCCAATTGTTTCAGTGAAAAAAGAAAATCGGATCCAGAAGTCAATTAAAAATTATTTTAAAATTTTAAATGTATTTAACATATTATGTAACATCTAGATATAATAAATATAAATATATTTAATATTATTAAAATTATAAAAATATATAAAAATTATATATTGCATTTGGTTATCATGTTTCTTTAATCTTCCTTAATCAGAAATTTAGTCTTTGTCTTCTATTGCCTTGACAGTTTTGAAGAGTATAGGTAAGATATTCCGTAGAATGTTCCTTGTTTGGGTTTGTCTGATGCTCTCTCATGATTAGAAGCAGGTTATACACCTTTGGCAAGTATGCCGCAGGAGTGGTGTTCTGTTCCTCTCACTGCAGCATAGCTTATTTACTTTAACAAGCTTATATCCTAGTAATGAAAGGAGTGTTTTCTTTAGTGTTACTTAGTCTAGCTTTTAACTTCACTGTGAAGAAATACTAGCATTAAGAGCTGTAATAAGTTTCAAACTTGTTATGTGCTTCTCTTCCCCTATTATTCTTGAACTGGCTTTCCTCAGACATGTGCAGAAACCCCTGGCCAGGCAGATGGATGACCCTGTCTTGTGAACTTCAAATGGAAGACAATTCCAGGCCAATACAAACTAATTTTGAAACATGCCCTTCATAATTCAATCTCTGCAGTCCCCCAGATTTTATAGAGTGTTTCCAAATACTTGAGCTGTTTAAAATCACTTATGATTCATCACTAATTATTAGAGAAATACACATCAAAACTACAATGAGGTACCACTTCATACCAGTCAGAATGGCCATTATTAAAAAGACTACAAATAATAATTGCTGAAGAGGGTATGGAGAAAAAGGGACCCTCATGCACTGTTTGGAGAAGGCAATGGTCACCCACTCCAGTGCTCTTGCCTGGACAATCCCATGGACGGAGGAGCCTGGTGGGCTGCAGTCCATGGGGTCGCTAGGAGTCGGACACGACTGAGCGACTTCACTTTCACTTTTCCCTTTCATGCACTGGAGAAGGAAATGGCAACCCACTCTGGTGTTCTTGCCTGGAGAATCCCAGGGATGGCGGAGCCTGGTGGGCTGCCATCTATGGGGTCACACAGAGTTGGACACGACTGAAGCGACTTAGCAGCAGCAGCAGCATGCACTGTTAGTAGGAATGGAAACTGGTGCAGCCACTGTGGAAAAGAGTGTGGGAGGTTCCTCAAAAAAAAAACTAAAAGCAGAGTTGCCATATGATCGAGCAGTTCTACTCTTGGGCAAATATCTGCACACATATCTGAATTGGAAAGGTTCAACAGCAGCACTGCTCACCATAGCCAAGACACGGAAACAGCCTAAATGTCCACTGACGGATGGATGCAGAAGATGTGAGATGTACAAATATCTAGACCTAGAGATTATCACACTAAGGGAAGTAAGTCAGAAGGACAAAGACAAATACCATATGACACCATTTACATGTGGAGAGTCTAAGATATGATACAGACAAAGCTACCTACAAAGCAGAAATAGACTCACAGACATCCAGGACAGACTTGTGGTTGTCAGAGGGCAGGGGGTCGGGGAGGGACGGACTGGCAGGTTGGGACTAGCAGATGCGAACTCTTAGGTCCAGCAGGGGTCCCGAGCATCCCTAGCCCCTGGGCCATGGGCGGGGCTGGTCTGTGGCCGGTCACCGGGCCAGGCTGCAGGAGGTGAGTGGGGGCAGAGTGAGCACAGTTCCGTCGGTATTTGCAGCTGCCCCCCGTCGCTCACATCACTGCCTGAATCCCACCCCTTGTCAGATCAGCAGCAGGATAATAAATGTAATACACCTGAAACATCTGGCACTGCGCACCTCCCCCCGACCCCCACCCTGCCCGGTCTGTGGAGTAGTTGCCTTCCACAAAACGAGTCCCTGGTACCAAAAAGGATGGGGACCTCTGATATATACGATGGATACACAAGGCACTACTGTATAGCAACAAGGATTGTATTCAATAGTCTGTCAATAAACCATGATGGAATAGATATGAAACATTCCATCAACAAACCATGATGGAATAGAATATGAAAAAGAATATATATATGTATGACTGAGTCACTTTGTTGTACAGTGGAAGTTAGTGCAATGTTGCAAATCAACTATATTTCAATAAAATAAATCATTTATGATGTAATTTTCCTTAATCTGTACTTTGGTAGAACTATGTGGAGCCTTAGATTTTTAGGATTCATTTCCTTTTTATACACAAACAAGCTTTGGCAATCTGTGCTTCAGTTTATTTGCTTTGTATTTTCTTCTCTTATCTAGCCAATCAAAAATCCCCCAACAGGGAAGAAATATGTTAGATGCCCTTGTAACTGTCTCCTCATTTGTAAGGACACATCACGGCGAATAGGATGTCCAAGACCCAACTGGTAAGACATAAAGATCCATCTGTTCACTCATTTGTTCATTTGACAAGTGCTTATTAAAGATTGATTATGTGGCAGGTTTTGTTCTAAACAGAGTCTTTATCCTCAAAGTAATTATAAGACCTACAGTATTTTTTCTTTGTTAAAGGAATGATACTGCTTAGTTTGAAATTAATGGTTACAGGTATTCATAAACTCCTATTCTTGAATGAACAATGTTATATAACTAATACACTGTAATAAATCAGTGACTCATTATATTTAATTAAAAATAACCAATTAGTTTATCTTTGAATCTTTGACATATTTCATCTTAATTTGGAAGTGTTTTAGTAATCATGTGTACTTTACTGCGTGTTCATATACTAGTCTGTGCTAAGTGTGAGTGAGTGAGTAAAGTCGTGTCCAACTCTGTGCGACCCCATGGACTGTAGCCCACCAGGCTCCTCTGTCCATGGGATTTTCCAGGCATGGATACTGGAGAGGGTTGCCGTTTCCTTCTCCAGGAGATCTTCCTGACCCAGGGATTGAACCCAAATCTCCCCCACCGTAGGCAGATGCTTTACCATCTGAGCCACCAGGGAAGTCCTTGCTAAGTATAATCTACACAATAAATTCTGTAGTTATTTGCCCCTGCCAAATGCATATGGAAGTGCCCAAACAGGAGTATATCAAAACCTTAACTGTATTTTTTCCCTGTGATTTCTGTTGTCTTGAATGTTAGTTAGTTGAAACCCTATCTAACGGTAACTTGGGAAACAGAAAGGAAAGGAGCCTACCATTTTCTTTTCTGTCCAACTCTTATGAAATAGATATTAAGGAGTACCAGCCTACCCAGAAAATTTTGGTTTGACTCAGCACTTTGGTATCTTCATGGCACACATATAAATGTTAATGTAAAATATTTTAACTTCTTTAGTCTTTTATCAAACTCAAGTTGTCTTCCTAGATAGGATAAGATAAGATAAGGTAAGATGAGGAATAAGTTTGAAATTATATGGAGCAGTTAAATGGTTCCTAAGATGATTTGATTAGGTCCAGTTCCATCTTGTTTTGTTACTTTAAAAATACTGACTATTGCTATTTTCTATGATTTTGGCCCTAAAAGCTGAAACTTAATTAATTTATAAGCAAGTTTATCTTATTTTCAATGCTATATCACATGTTTGGGCCCTACATTGTAGGTTTTGCCCTCTCTCCATTTGTGGGATAATGAGGTTTTCCCTTTCTCTTTCCGCAGTAGACGCATAATTAACCTTGGCCCAGTAATGCTTATTTCTGAAGAGCAGCCCGCTCAACCTGCATTGCCCGTCCAACCAGAAGGTACAAGGGTCGTGTGTGGGCACTGTGGAAACACATTCCTGGTATGTAACAAGACATTTGTCAGAAGCATCGATCTCTTCAATGTAGGTCATGATCACACAGATTTGACCACTGCTTGAAGTCTTATAGTTTGGTCCAAGTGCGAATTGACCAAAGGATTAAAATAAAGCCTTTTTTAAAGAAAGATAGTTAATCAGAACTGCAGTTAAAAATATACTGCATTATTTGTAAATTACATATAAGGTAATTTATATGACTTAATTACATATAAGATAATTTATATTATCTGACTTATTCATTTGCAAAAAGGGCCTCTCTGGATAGGTCAATAATAAACAAGCACCTTGTCCTCTAGGCAGAGCAACTTGGGTATCTTGGCTTAGTGAACAATTGAATCTACCTCCTACCCTCACCTCCTTCAGTTCAGTTCAGTTCAGTCACTCAGTCGTGTCCAACTCTTTACAACCCCATGAATCGCAGCACACCAGGCCTCCCTGTCCATCACCAACTCCCGGAGTTTACTCAAACTCATGTCAATTGAGTCGGTGATGCCATCCAGCCATCTCATCCTCTGTCATCCCCTTCTCCTCCTGCCCCCGATTCCTCCCAGCATCAGGGTCTTTTCCAATGAGTCAACTCTTCGCATGAGGTGGCCAAAGGATTGGAGTTTCAGCCTCACCATCACTCCTTCCAGTGAACACCCAGGACTGATCTCCTCCAGGATGGACTGGTTGGATTTCCTTGCAGTCCAAGGGACTCTCAAGAGTCTTCTCCAACACCACAGTTCAAAAGCATCAATTTTTCAGTGCTAAGCTTTCTTCACAGTCCAACTCTCACATCCATACATGACCACTGGAAAAACCATAGCCTTGACTAGATGGACCTTTTTTGGCAAAGTAATGTCTCTGCTTTTTAATATACTCTCTAGGTTGATCATAACTTTCCTTCCAAGGAGTAAGCGTCTTTTAATTTCATGGCTACAATCACCATCTGCAGTGATTTGGGAGCCCCCAAAAAAGTCTGACACTGTTTCCACTGTTTCCCCATCTATTTCCCATGAAGTGATAGGACCAGATGCCATGATCTTCTTTTTTGAATGTTGAGCTTTAAGCCAGCTTTTTCACTCTCCTCTTTCACTTTCATCAAGAGGCTTTTTAGTTTGTCTTCACTTTCGGCCATAAGGGTGGGGTCATCTGCATATCTGAGGTTATTGATATTTCTCCCGGCAATCTTGATTCCAGCTTGTGCTTCATCCAGCCCAGCGTTTCTCACCTCCTTAGTAGAGCACAAAACATACAGTCTCAGGCAGTGGCCTTGCTTGATTCTAGATTCAAGAAATATTCTTATTATAATTTATCAAAATTTTTCTGATTTTTAAATATGAAACTTGAAGTTAAAGGAATAAACTCAGTTCGTTTCAGTTCAGTCTCTCAGTCCAACTCTTTGCAACCTCATGGGCTGCAGCATGCCAGGCTTCCCTGTCCATCACCAATGCCCAGAACTTGCTCAAACTCATGTCCATTGAGTCAGTGATGCCATCTAACCATCACATCCTCTGTCATCCCCTTCTCCTCCTGCCTTCAATCTTTCCCAGAATCAAGGTCTTTTCCAGTGAGTCAGTTCTTCACATTGGAGTTTCAGCTTCAGCATCAGTCCCTCCAATGAGTATTCAGTACTGATTTCCTTTAGGATTGACTGGTTTGATCTCCTTGCAGTCCAAGGGACTCTCAAGAGTCTTCTCTACCACCACAGTTCAAAAGCATCAGTTCTTTGGAACTCAGCCTTCTTTATGATCCAATTCTCACCTCTATACATGACTACTGGAAAAACCGTAACTTTGAGTATACGGACCTTTATTGGTAAAGTAATGTCTCTGCTTTTTAATATGCTATCTAGGTTTCTCATAGCTTTTCTTCCAAGGAGCAAGTATCTTTTAATTTCATGGCTGCACTTACCATCTTCAGTGATTTTGGAGTCCCCCAAAATAAAGTCTGTCCTGTTTCCATTGTTTCCAAATCTATTTGCCATGAAGTGATGGGACCGGATGCCATGATCTTCTTTTTTGAATGTTGAGTTTTTAGCTAGCTTTTTCACTCTCCTAATTCACCTTCACTGAGGCTCTTTAGTTCCTCTTCACTTTCTGCCATAAGGGTGGTGTCATCTGCATATCTGAGGTTACTGATATTTCTCCCAGCAATCTTGATTCCGGCTTGTGCTTCATCCAGCCCTGCATTTTGCATGATGTACTCTGCATATAAATTAAATAAGTAGGCTGACAATATACAGCCCTGATGTATTTCTCTCCCCATTTTAAACCAGTCCGTTGTTCCATGTCCGGTTCTAACTATTGCTTCTTGACCTGCATACAGGTTTCATAGGAGGCAGGTAAGATGCTCTGGTATTCCCATCTCTTTAATAATTTTGCACAGTTTGTTGTGATCCACACAGTTAAAGACTTTAATGTAGTCAATGAAGCAGAAGGTGATGTTTTTCTGGAATTCTCTTGCTTTTTCTATGATCCAGTGGATGTTGGAAATTTGATCTCTGGTTCCTCTGTCTTTTCTAAATCCAGGTTGAACATCTGTAAGTTCTTGGTACACATACTGTTGAAGCCTCTCAGAGAATTTTGAGCAATACTCTGCTAGCATGTGAAATGAGTGCAGTTGTGTGGTAGTTGGAGCATTCTTTGGCATTGCCTTTCTTTGGGATTGGAATGAAAACTGATCTCTTCCAGTCCTGTGGCCACTGCTGAGTTTTCCAAGTTTGCTGACATATTGAGTGCAGCACTTTCACAGTTTCATCTTTTTAGGATTTGAAATAGCTCAACTGGAATTCTATCACCTCCTCTAGCTTTGTTCATAGTGATACTTCATAAGGCCCATTTGACTTCACATTCCAGGATGTCTGGCTCTAGGTGAGTGATCACACCATCATGATTATCTGTGTCATGAAGATCTTTTTGGTACAGTTCTTCTGTGTATTCTTGCCACCTCTTCTTAATACCTTCTGCTTCTGTTAGGTCCATACCATTTCTGTCCTTTATCGAACCCATCTTTGCATGAAATGTTCCCTTGGTATCTCTAACTTTCTTGAAGAGATCTCTAGTCTTTTCCATTCTATTGTTCTCCTCTATTTCTTTGCACTAATCCCTGAGGAAGTCTTTCTTATCTCTCCTTGCTATTCTTTGGAACTCTGCGTTCAGATGGGTATATCTTTCCCTTTCTCCTTTGCCTTTTCCTTCTCTTCTTTTCTCAACTACTTATAAGGCCTCCTCAGACAGCCATTTTGCCTTTTTGCATTTCTTTTTCTTGGTGATAGTTTTGATCATCACCTCCTGTACAGTGTCCCAAACCTACATCCATAGTTCTTCCTTGGGTTATCCAAATCCTTGACATGGATAATCCTTATAAACCACACTATAAGTGAGCTGACTTCAGTTGTTCAAAAATAAATATTGAGTGTGTACCAGACACTGGGTTACATGCTTGGGAAACAGGAAAGTGCTGTCTCTGACCTCATGGGATTTTCCAATAATAGCAGGAGAAAGACAGTTAAAACAGGAATTATGTGAAATCTATTTAGGCTACGGCAGAGAAATACAGAATGTTCTCAGGGTATATACAGAAACATCTAGGCTAGATGAAGTGACATTATCCTAAGAGTAATGGAAAGCTAAAGCAGAGATTTATAATTAAGATGTATTTGTGGATGTTATTTATAAAATTGACTGCATATGGGCAAGTCTGAAGAAACATAAGATATTTAGGCTTTATTATTCAGAAAAATGATGACAGTGGTTATGAATAGCATAAAAAATTTGAGAGAGAATTTGCCAAACTGATATTATGATAGATAAGGGAATGAGAAAAAAATAAAATTAAAGGCAACTGTTACAAAGCTTTATATTTAATTTTTGGAATCATCTAGAAATGAATTCTAGAAAATGATCTAAGTTAAGAGGTTAGATAGATGTAGGTGACATGACTTTATACATTTATGCATAAAAAATTGGGGGTTTAAATATTTTCCCCTCAGAAGAAAATCACTAAATTTTCTGTAAGCCAGAAATGAACTTCTAACTTACTTAACATTCAGTGCAAGCACGTGAATCTTATTAGCATAGTAATTATGATTTTAAAATTTTATGTCTTTGGCAGGAAAGGGTGTTTTGGGTTCACACCCATGGTATTTAAAGATGATTTCAAAATTCCCAGAAAACAAAGTTTTTCGCGATTAAGAGAACACAGTACATACCTTTAGGGTGGCTATTAACCTTTGAGAGTTTCAGACTAATGAGAGATGCTGAGGGTTACAAAGAATAAACTCTCCATTCTCCCTTGAGAACTTCAGCTCGTCCTTACTATTATGCCAATCCAAGTAATCTTAGATTCTCTGTAGTAGTCTTTGTCCTTCAAACTTTTATCTAACAGGATAATTCATCTACTTATTCCATACCTTGTTTCAGCCTTGGTTTACAAGGCCCAGTACAAGTTACAAAGTCCAGTAGCTTTGAAAATAAAACATGCAAAATCAAGGAGATGAAAACTAAGGCAGAAATATGATGAAGTCATATATAAGAATATAAGTATGCATAATAGTCCTGTGCAGTTGTTAAAATTAGACTGGATTTCAGCAGTGAGCCTTATATGGTTGGAAAGACTGAGGGCAGGAGGAGAAGGGGACGACATAGGATGAGATGGTTAGATGGCATCATTGACTTGGTGGACTCCAGGAGTTGGTGATGGACAGGGAGGCCTGGCGTGCTGCAGTTCATGGGGTCACAAAGAGTCGGACACGACTGAGCGACTGAACTGAACTGAACTTGTATGGTTAATGAAAAGAGGAAAACATGATCTATTACAAGATATTTGTGATATTTTCTGAAAAGTTCCCAGCTTTTACTGGAATACTGAGACCTAACAGAAAATCATTCCCATGGATTAAAAGTATAATGGACTGTGTCCTCAATGATATTTTTCATTTATAACAAATAATGTAATACAGTATACTGTAGTATCACTGCCATAATGCTAAAATTATATTTACTAGTGAATATTCACACTATTCACAGTATTCGTTTAACAGCCTGTCTGGAACCGTGGATAGTGTTGAGAAAAGCTAAATTTGTGTTTTCCAAAGCATATTCATTAGAATGCTCATTTAATTGTAAGGAATTGCTAGGATAAAAAAATTAAGCAGAATTTTTATAGGTATATTCTTCAGCACTTTTAATATATAATGTTAAAATAATAATAATTAATGTTAAACCATTAAATAATTATTACAATTAAATTAATTAAACTTAATTTCATATAAATAATTAAATAACATTAAGATCCAAGAGGAAGTTTTATGTAGTATGTGTAAACATTTTAAGATGTCGAAACAGTTTTGAGGGGATTGTCTAACCAGACTAATGTTTTGGGGGACTTTGTTTAGAAAATAATTTTCCAGAAGAATAAAAGCATTACAGACTAGTTCTCCATGAACGTAAAGAGGTTTCTTAAAACAAACAGCAGAGAGTTTAATATTGCATCTGTGTTGGGTAGGTGTTTTCTGTTACTGATGGAAGGCAGTTCCACATGCTGGGTAGGGTTGGCATTTCCCAGTGAAATCTAATGCAACCTATCATACATGCCTGAACCATAAATGATAGTTCAAACATCAAGTGGGCCAATATAGTACCTTCAGACAGGTTCCGATTTTCTTCACTTGTTCATAGGGTCCTGTAGTTTGATTGCTTAGCAGAGAGTGACAACAGTGAACACACTTTAAAGTGATGACGTGTGTGTGCAGGCTGCGTCGCCCAGCTGGCCTGACTCTTTGTGACTCCATGGACTGCAGCCTCCCAGGCACCTCTGTCCATAGAGTTATCCAGGCCAGAATACTGGAGTGGGTTGCCTTTTCCTACTCTCGGGGATCTTTCCGACCCAGGGATCGAATGACCCCAGTCATCTGTTGTACCCATTAGAAAATAAAATCTACTTGGGTACTATCAGCTGACTAGTTTTTAGTAGTGTAACTTTCTATGTGCCTCTTAAGATCGATTTAAAAATATACCTTGGGGAAACTCAGTTTTTCTATTATGTATTATAGAATGGTTAGAAATAAGCCAAATATTGGAAGACCTCTACTAAAACAATTCGGTTTTAGAGAAGTTGCTTTTAACCTTTCTGAAAGAAAATGCTTTTCGTAATAGCCAAAATATGGCAACAATGCAAATGCCCACAATGGATGAATGGATAAAAAGGATGTGGGGCTTTCCAGGTGGTGTTAGTGGTAAAGAACCTGCCTGCCAGTGCAGGAGATGCAAGAGACGTGAGTTTGATCCCTGGGTCTGGAAGATCCCCTGGAATAGGAAATGGCAACCCTCTCCAGTACTCTTGCCTGGAAAATTCCATGGACAAAGGAGCCTGGTGGGCTACAGTCCCTGGGGCCACAAAGAGTTGGACCTGACTGGGCGACTGAACACAAGCAGAAATACACAGTGGAATATTATTCAGCCACAGGAAATGATCTGGAGAAGGGAATGGCAGCCCACTCCAGTATTCTTGCCTGGAGAATCCCATGGACAGAGGAGCCTGGTGGGCTATAGTCCATGGGGTCACAAAGAGTTGGATACTACTGAGCCACTAACACTACTCCTACAAGAAATGGGGGATATTCTGACATTTGTGACACACAGAGGACCTTGAGCACGTTTGCTAAACAAGGTAAGTCAGACAGAGAAAGAGAAGTACTGCATGATATCCCTTATATATAGAACTGAAAAAAATTAAACCTCTAAAAGCAGGAAAATGGTGGGTACCAGAAGATATCAGAATATGGGAGGTGGGGGATAAGACTCATGGTACAAACTTGTAGCAATTAGTAAATAAGTCGTGGAGATCTAAATAAAGCACAGTATAATGAATATAGTTGTTGTAGTTCAGTCGATCAGTTGTGTCTGACTCTGCGACCCCATGGAGTGCAGCACGCCAGGCTTCCCTGTCCTTCACTATTTCCTGGAATGTATAATGAATATAGACAGTAATATTGTATTATAATTATAAATGTGATAAATGTCACTACAGTGACAACTATGTTACAATATATCAATGTATGAAAGAAGTAGACAGTACACGTTACATTTATACAATGTTACCTATCAAATTTATCCAGTTAAAAACAGGAAAAATTAGACTTTTTTTTCTATTGATACTTCAAGGTTTGGCAATAAAACTTAAGAGCACAGAGGCTGCATTTTAGATAAGAGAACAGTGGTAAATCTTTTCAAAAGGACGGGTATTTTCATTCATTCAGATAGAGTATGACAAAGTTATTTCTACTAATACATGTTTTTCTAGTCTTAGTTTGCTACATTTAAAAGAATTCTTATAGATAACAACAAAACCAGATATGCTAAGTTGCCGCCTGTATAAGTTACTAATTATACAACAGAGTCTTGGTTGTTTGTCAGTTATAATCAAATTCATCATGCATAATCTGTGCTAAAATGATAGAACCTGACTAAATAATCTCCTGTAGGTTGGTCTTCTAAAAATTCTAGAATTTCTTTGCTAATGTATTAGCCTTCAAACTTGGATTTTGAGTTACTCTCTTAGTTCAGTTCAGTCGCTCAGTCATGTCTGACTCGTTGTGACCCCATGGACTGCAGCAAGCCAGGCCTCCCTGTCCATCACCAACTCCCAGAGTTTACTCAAATTCATGTCCATCAAGTCGGTGATGCCATCCAACCATCTCATCCTCTGTCATCCCCTTCTCCTCCTGCCTTCAGTCTTTCCCAGTATCAGGGTCTTTTCAAATGAGTCAGTTCTTCACATCAGGTTGCCATTAGTTCTACTTGTATCTAATTTGTTTCATTTATTTACCTTGTGCATTTTCTACATAAATAGGATAATTGTATTTTAGTATCGAGTCTAAATATTCATGTATTTTTAAAAGCTGGGCATTAATATTCAGAGAAAAAACAATTTGGAAGATACATGAAATATGTTTTTATTTTCTGGCAGTGGACTGAGACATAAACTGAATAAAATGACCCCAATTACGACATGACATTCAGTTTTCATTGTAAAGCAAACCTAGATTGCATCAGAAAATTGGGAAAACTTTGGGAACTGTTTCAGAAGGGAAGTGTAACCTTTATTTTAAGGGAGGGGGAGATGAGTTGGAGGGGGAAAGCTCATATAAACATGAAAAGATTGATGGCTTCTGTTGTGATCCCTGAGAACATTTGAACTGAAAGAAACAGCTTACTAGATTGGATAGTTTTCAGTTGTTTTTCTTTTCAACCTCTCTTATTTATTTTACAGTGGATGGAATTGAGGTTCAACACTCTGGCAAAATGCCCACACTGCAAAAAAATGTAAGTTCTGTACCACTGGAAATACTACTGGGAAATACTTGAGAACAATTTAAACAGTTCAAAATTTTCACTGACGTCAATTTCGATTTTAAAATATAGTTCAGAATGTATGCATGATTAACATGTTTATGCTTTTCAAAACTAAAAAAAAATGACATCTTTGAACTGATTAATATATTCCATTTTGCAATTAAAATGGTTGGATTTAACCTATTGTCTAAAGGTAAATCAGTTTCTAAGAAGGTGGAAATTACAAAAACTAACTGTAACCTATTAAGAATTTTCAAATGTTCTAATTAGTTATAATTTATTTTAAATAATCTAAAATTTGTATTTTTAAAGTGGGCTGTAATCTAGAAGAAAGCCAAATTTCGGGGGGTTAATAATTAGGTAGTTGGATGGCAACGTTTTTATGATTATTTATCTCTCTTAACTGTTCAGTTTCTCTGTGTTCCTAAATGGTGTACCTAGGAGAAATAACAAAAGGCAATGTAAAAATGGGAAAAAGTAGAAGATATTTTGATTAATAACATTTTACGCCATCTGTGTTGAGAGTCCCCAAGTCACCCTAAGAGTTTTTGACATTTTAGGAGAACTAGTAGGAATTAGTATACAGTTGTACTCACAGCTTTATGGTGAACGTATACAAAGCAAAATCAGCGAAAGAGAAAAGGCACATGCGGCAAAGTCTGGAGGGAACCAAGAGCAAGCTTTCAGGAGTCCTCTCCCTGTGGAGTCACATAGGACTTATTCCTCCATCAGTAAACTGTTACAAAACACGTGAAATGTTTTGGGGGGCTTCCCCTTGGCTCAGCAGTAAAGAATCTGCCTGCAATGCAGGAAACGTGCGTTGTATATCCCTGGGTCGGGAAGATCCCCTGAGAAGGAAATGGTAACCCACTCCAGTATTCTTGCCTGGAAAATTCCATAGACAGAAGAGCCTGGTGGGCTGCATACAGTCCATGAGGTCTTTTAGAGTTGGGCACGATTGAGCATACATGCATGTGAAGTGTTTTTGACCAGAGCTTATTAGAGACTCAGTGTCCAAGGTATAATTGGAGCTGGTCACATAGGCCCCTGTTGCATAGCACATACCACAATTCCATACTCCCAGAAGGAAAACAGGTATTCGACATAAGCCATAGTTTACTTTCTACAAGCAGTTTAGGCCTAGCAAACCACTCATCAGAAAGGGAATAGTTAGAACTTTTTTGAAATCTAAGTTCCCAGGAGTCAGCCAGCTTGTCTAAGGATAGCAATCTTTGGCCAGCTGTATTAACTGTTTTCTACACAACAAAATTTTATTTTGATAATAAAATTTCAATTCAAAAATTACTGTTTTCCACTTACATGTGTGGAAAGTAAGCAAAGGAAATTAAACTGGAATGTTTTGGTAATTCAATATTTAAAATGAAAAATATGAACTCATAGTTAAATTTTAGTGATCCTTTGAATGAAGTAAATACTGTATCTATTTTGAGAGTAAGGTAATTCTAAGAATGGTTTATAGGAGGAAAGAATTTTAAAATGTCTGAGAAGTAGAACATATGTAACGAGATATCTCCTTTTATTTGTGCTTGCTATGATTCCAGCTAAATATAATCCTATGAGAATAACTTCTTTACAGCATATTTCTAGCTTCAAAGGAACAGATATTTCATTTTTTATTTATTTGTGAAATTAATCATCTGAATGTGTAACTTAGCTGAATCTAGGACAAGTCTGCACATGGTGAAGCAAAGTGGATAACCCCAGATAAGTGCACAGAAAATGGATATTTCAGGGACATACCAAACACACATGTGTGTGAATACGTGTGTGAATAATCCATATTTCTGTATGTTACCTATATTTTCCCTAAAATGAAGACAATTAAATTGCATCGTCACCAGAAGGATTAAATTGGATTAAAAAAAATCTTTTAGAAGATAAAAAACGGAGACGTCTGGTGATTAGCAGATTGTGTGCTAACCATGGTGATCGTTCCTTTGTATGCACATATATTAGCTGTAATCTTTACAAGTCCTGGGTAGCAGGAATTATTATCCTCATTTTATAAATGAGGAGCTGTTAAAAAGGATGATGATTTTGCTCAAGTGATTTGTTTGGTTGGTTTATTATTTAGAACAATAGCATTTTTTGCTAATAAGAAAGAAGTATTGAACGCTTAGATACTCTACCACAAGACTGTGTTTTAGTGTAAGAAGAATTTGTATCTCTTTCTTAAGAAACAATTTGCCTAGAAATTCACTTGAAATAAATCAGCTTAAATGTCATTCTTAGAGGAATGTGTATAGAATTGGAATCACATGCTGAACACGAGAGGACTTAGGACATTCATTACTTATTTGAGGAAAGATCATGTTATCACATGAACACTCATGGGTCATGTCTAGATTTCTTTTCTCTTTGAATATTTTTCTTAACAAAATGATGAGTCATCTATTGAAGTAAGATTCTGAGATTTTTATTTTTTAAACTCAAGTAGCAAATATCCTAAAATTATTTTTTGTTATAGAAATTAATAAATCATTGCTATAGAACTAGCATTATTTTTATATCTCACAAAACAAGTAGGGGAAATACCTTCCCCCAGGGCTCCAGAGACCGTAAAACATTTTTGAATCTCATTGTTTCTTATTCATGCGATCACTGAGGCTATTACAGCTAATGGTGAGGTTTCTCTTTCGATTAGGCAACTTGTGACTAATGCTGGACAGGAGTTGTAGTCCTAGCATTCTGAAATGACAGCCTGGACCATTTTTCCATGAAAATGTTTTAATGGGTTTACAATTAGTGATATGATGACTTAATCCATGATAATTATCAATAAATATCTTTCCTTCTACATCACTGAGGTACTTTTATGGGAATCTCTTTCTGCCATTTTAAACAAGAGCAATTTAAAACTTCTTATTCTCATAAGCTGGGGCTTCCCTGGTGCCTCAGTAGTAAAGAATCTGCCTGCTAGTGCAGGAGACATGGGTTCGATCCCTGATCAGAGATACCCCCTGGAGAAGGAATGGCAACTCACTTCAGTGTTCTTGCCTGGGAAATCCCAGGGATGAAGGAGCCTGGCAGGCTACAATCTGCAGGGCTGCAAAGGACTTAAAGACCTCCTAGCAACTGAACAACAACAAATTCTCATAAATTAGCGCTTTCTTTACAATTATTCATTAATTCAACAGTCCTGTGCTGGGTACTGCTGCTGCTGCTGCTAAGTCGCTTCAGTCGTGTCCGACTCTGTGCGACCCCGTAGACGGCAGCCCACCAGGCTCCCCGTCCCTGGGATTCTCCAGGCAAGAACACTGGAGTGGGGCTGCCATTGCCTTCTCCGGTGCTGGGTACTAGCTGCTCAAAATAAAGATATCACCTTGCCTTCAAGAGTCTTTGTCTTGTGGGTGTGTGGAAGAGAACAGACAATTACAATAAAGTTGTATGATAAAGTGCTTTGGAAGGTTATACCTAGCATTTTCTGCTCTGAAGCAATCCTAATCCAGACTGGAGGGAAAGGGAATATGAAAGGAAGCTTCCAGGAAAGAGGAATATTAAAGGTGACTGGTGATGCAGTATACTTAAAGTGAAGAAAGGGAAGAATCTACAACCCAGAATACTCTACCCAGAAAGACTCTAGTTCAGATTTGACAGAGAAGACAAAAGCTTTCTAGACAAGCAAAAGTTAAGAGAATTCAGCCCTTTAAACCAGCTTTATAACAAATGCTAAAGCAACTTTTCTCAGCAGGAAACACAAGAGAAGGAAAAGACCTACAAAAAATAAAGCCAAAACAATTAAGAAAATTGCATCATATATATTGATAATTACCTTAATGTAAATGGATTAAATGCACTAACCAAGGGCTTCCGCAGTGGCTCAGTGAAAAAGAATCCACCTGCGATGCAGAAGCCGTGAGACACCGGTTCGATCCCTGGGTTGGGAAGATCCCCTGGAGGAGAGCATGAACCCACTCCAGTATTCTTGCCTGGAGACTCTCCATGGACAGAGGATCCTGGCGGGCTACAGTCCATTGGTTACAAAGAGTTGGACATAACTGAAGCAACTTAGCATGCACACACTAACCAAAAGACATAGACTGGCTGGGTAGATGAAAACATGTACATGTATGCACTTCCACTTACCACATCACTCTACTTACCCCCCCAAATTGTATTTAAATATTTAAAATTTTTATTTAATTGGAGGACAATTACTTTACCATATTGTGGTGTTTGTTGCCATACTTCATCATGAGTCAGCCACAGGTATACACGTGCCCCTCACCCTGAACCCTGCGCACAGCCCCCTCCCCACCCCATCCCTCTGGGTGGTCCCAGAGCACCGGGTTTGGGTGCCCTGCTTCATGCATCAAACTCGCACTGGCCATCTGTTTTACACATGGTAATGTACATGTTTCAGTGCTGTTGGATTAATCATGTTTCCATTACGGCTTGCAATTGTAATTATCTTTTGTTTTTTCTTTGGCTATTGATTGTGAAAATGGATGAATATCTCTTACTATAGTGATTATGTAACTATTATTCATTTTAATATGTTGAATTAAATAATAGAATTATATATCACTATATATGTATCTAATTATATATCAGAATTATATATCATAACTACCATTTTATACAAAAACCTATAATCACTCTTTAAAATCCAGATGTACATTAGAATTATTTGGAATTTTCTAAGAAATACAAATGCCCAGGTACTGTTACTTTCTCAAAAGTTCCAGATGTGATTATAATGAACAAATTAGCAGTTTATTGAGTGCAGCACTTTAACAGCATCATCTTTTAGGATTTGAAATAGCTCCACTGGTATTTCATCTCCTCCACTAGCTTTGTTCGTAGTGATGCTTCTGAAGGCCCCCTTGACTTCACACTCCAGGATGTCTGGCTTTAGCTGAGTGATCACACCATCGTGGTTATCCGGGTCATTAAGACCTTTTTTGTACAGTTTTTCCACGTATTCTTCTTAATCTCTTCTGTTTCTGTTAGGTCCATACTGTTTCTGTCTTTTATTGAGCCCTTCTTTGCATGAAATATTGCCTTGGTATCTCTAATTTTTTTGAAGAGGTCTGTGCTGCTGCTGCTAAGTCGCTCAGTCCTGTCTGATTCTGTGCGACCCCATAGATGGCAGCCCACCAGGCTCCGCCATCCCTGGGATTCTCCAGGCAAGAACACTGGAGTGGGTTGCCATTTCCTTCTCCAGTGCATGAAGGTAAAAAGTGAAAGTGAAGTCCTCAGTCGTGTCTGACTCTTAGCGACCCCATGGACTGCAGCCTACCAGGCTCCTCCGTCCATGGGATTTTCCAGGCAACAGTACTGGAGTCGGGTGCCATCGCCTTCTCCGAAGAGGTCCGTAGTCTTTCCCATTCTATTGTTTTTTGTTTCTTTGCATTGCTCACTTAAGAAGGCTTTCTTATCTCTCCTTGCTCTTCTTTGGAATTCAGCATTCAGATGGCTATATCTTTCCTTTTCTCCTTTGCGTTTCACTTCTCTTCTTTTCTCAGTTATTTGTAAGGCCTCCTCAGACAATCATTTTGCCTGTTGCATTTCTTTTTCTTGGAATGGTCTTGATCACAGCCTCCTATACCATGTCACGAACCTCCGTCCATAGTTCTTCAAGCACTCTATCAGATCTAATCCCTTGAATCTGTTTGTCACTTCCACTGTATAATCATAAGGGATTTGATTTAGGTTATACTTGAATGGCCTAGTGGTTTTCCCTGCTTTCTTCACTTTGTCTGAATTTTGCAATCAGGAGTTCATGATTTGAGCCACAGTCAGCTCCTGGACTTGCTTTTGCTGACTCTATAGAGCTCCTCCATATTTGACTGCAAAGAATATAATATAATCAATCTGATTTCAGTATTGACACACAAATGAATATAAATAAAACAGGAAATATGAATATCAGTGGATTGTATTACTGTCAAACATTGGTTATAATATTGTATAAATGTTACCATTGGGGAAACTGGGTAGAGAACAAATGAGATCTCTCTGTATTGGTTCTTATAACTGCTTTTGAGTCGACATTTGTCTAAAACAAAAAACATTAATTAAACCAAACAATAAGCAGGCAGGTTTTTAAAAACACAATGAAACTTCTAGAAATTAAGAATTACAGAAGTGAAAATACAGTAGAACAAGCTAAACAGCAGATGAGATTTATTTGACAGTTGAAGCTGTGGATTGGAAGACGGAATTAAGTAAATTACCCAGAATCCATCAGAGAGAAATATAAAAATAAAATTAAAAGGAATATATGTAAGAACATCTGATATATTTCTAATCTAGGAGGAAAAACTAGAGAATGGAATAGAGGTATTTTGAAGAGAGAATCCCTAAGGATTTTCAGAGATATGATAGATATGATCCTGTAGATTCAGAAAGCACAATGAAATCCAAGCAGAATAAACAAATGAGTTATAGGGAAATTGCAGACAACTAAGATAAATAGAAGATATTAAAAGCAGAGACAGAAAAGGCAGATTTTTTAGTATGAAAAAGATAGCAGTTCTGGCAGCAAGCCTCTCAATAGCAACAAGGGAAGCCAGAAAGTTTGAAAATACTTCAACTTTCTAAGAGAAATCAATTGTCAAACTGCTGTTGTAGACCTATCTAAACCATCACAGGCTAATGACGTTTAAAAAAAGATATTTGCAAATGCAGAACTATCTTGCCAACCCAGGGCTCAAATCCGGGTCTCCCACGTTGCAGGCGGATTCCTTACGAGCTGAGCCACCAGGGAAACCCTAGCTCACCACCAGTAAAACCCAAAAGAGAGTGGTTACCATTCTGATACCCTCACCAAAGGAACTGATGGAAGATGAACTTAGGGAAAATATCCTTGAAGAAATTTCTGCACAAGCGTAAAGAAAGTATAAACCAAGAAATGCTGAACATTTCAGAAGCACTGAGTGTAACGTAGCAGACACAGTAACAGCGGGACTTCCCGGGAGGTCCAGTGGTTAAGAACCCTACTGCCAGTGCAGGGGACACGGCTTTGACCCCTGATCTGGGAGCGAAGGTCCCACATGAGTGAGTGAGTGAAGTCGCTTTGTCGTGTCCGACTCTGCGACCCTATGGTCTGTAGCCTGCCAGGCTCCCCTGTCCATGGGATTTTCCAGGCAAGAATACTGGCGTGGGTTGCCGTTTCCTTCTCCACATGCCGGGAGGCAAACAAGCCCGAGCGCTAACGGTGCTGAGCCTGTGCTCTGGAGGCCGTGAGCCCCAGCTTCTGAGCGCCCGCAGGGCACATGCTGAAGCCCACACGCCCGAGAGACTGTCCTCCCGCGCAGGGGAAGCCCAAGCCGGCGGTGAGACGTCTGCCCCGCGCAGCCAGAGCGTGGATCCGGCTCACTGCGGCGAGAGCCCGCCTGCGCGTGGCAGCGAAGGCCTGGCGCAGCCAGAGAAAATACATTAAAAACACAATAACGGGCTTCCCTGGTGGCTCAGTGGTAGACAGTCCACCTGTCAGTTGCAGGAGACGTGGATTCGATCTCTGGTCGGGGAGAATGGAGCAAGTAAGCCCGTGCGCTGTAAGGACTGAGACCCACATGCCCTGGAGTCCTGCTCTGTAACAGGCCAGGCCCCCGCAGTGAGAAGCTGCGCCCTGCCACCGGAGAGTGGCCCCGGCTTGCCACAACTGGAGAAAAACCCCACACAGCAGCAAAGACCCAGAGCAGCCAAAGTAAATAAAAAATAAAATAAATAATAAAAAGGAAAGTTTTATTTTTAATAAATTTAATTTACTATAAATTTTAATAAATTTATTAGTTTAATAAATTTAAGAAAACAATAACAGTAATACTGTGTCAATGCTAACAAATTTAGAGAAACAAAAATAGAACTGAACTGACATATTGAAGAACAAAAACACGTAACATGGGAGTGGAGTATTTGGAGTTAAAGCTTTCTAAGATCCTTGCATTTGTTGGGAAGATAGATTTTTCAAATGATTTTAGTTTTTAAAAGGTATGCATGTTAAAATTTAAGCTCCACTGCTAATTCAATAGAAATATACATCATTAAAATTCAAAAGAGAGGTACCAAATGAAATAAGAGCATCAGAGTCAATCCAAAAGAAATCTAGAAAAGGGGATGGGAGGGCAAAGAAAACAGAGAGTAGAAAAGCCAAAATAAATAATCAATGTGTATTAGCTGTCAGAATATATATTAACTTAATAAAACTTGTGAGAGATTATCAGACTAGATTTAAGTACATCTATATGCAATTTGAAGAAGAAACACATAAAATATGAGAACATAGAGTAAAGTAAAAGGTGAAGCCGTGAACGCTAACCGAAAGGAAAGGAATACGAGGCGAACGCTCCCCGAGAGTAAAGAAGCAGTAGTGATACCAGGTGAAACAGCAGACTGCTCTTCTTTTCTTCCTTGCAGTGCAACTGTCCGTCTTAATGGCGGCTCAGCTAGAGACTGCACTTCCTAACCTCTCTTGCAGATAGCTGTGAGCATGTGTTTGTGTTGAGGACCATGGGATATGAACAAAAGTGCTGAACACATCTTCCTGGTCCTCTCTTTAAAGACAAAACCCACTTGTCCTGCCTTTTTCTCCCCTCTTCCAGCTGCCTGGAGAAGGCAACTGCGGCAGGACGTTTGTTACCACACTGAGTCAGTGGCAGTCATGGAACAGAACTGTTTACAAGCCCTTGGGTGTCCATTTACCTTTGAATTCTTATGTGCAAGAGAAACAAAGCTACTGTAGATTTCTCTGTCATAGCATTTTAGCATATACCTTAATTATCTCATTTGCTTTAGGGTATTATTATCATTATGGTCACTTCATCAGAAATATAAATTTGTGTGCAAGAAGTAATCTAACTTTGATACATGTAAAATAAAAATGAATAATTATAAGAACTATGCTCTTGACAATCAACATAAATGCTGTCAACTAGAAAGAAAGGCACAGTGTGAGTTGGGAGTTAAGTTTTATCGAGAATAGCAACTGCTCCAGAGGGGTAGGGAGGACGGTCAGTATATGTGTGATTTTGGTAAAAGGGCAGTACATGCAATCAAGGACCGATTTTTGCAGAAGGTTGCTGCTGGTCTTATGAAGTCATTAGGTGCTGCTAGTGACTCTTACTACCCCTAGTAGACGTAAGAGGAGTAGACATGAGTGCTTTTCTAGAAATGAGGAGCTGCAAGAATTGGGCCCATAAAATCTTCTCCTGAAAATATCTTATCTGAAGACCTGGTCTGCCAGATTTTCTCAGAGAACGAAGTGTCTCATTCCTGAACTCCGCCCTGAACTCCTTTCAGGGAGTGTTGCAGGTCAGTAAGATGCAGTGGCTTGTGATTTAACCCTTGTAGAGGTAGCTGGCAAGTGCCAATTTGTAGCTGGCGATGCCAAAAGCAAAATTGTAATACCTTTAGAAGAAAAGGTAGAAAAATATTTTTATGACAGAAGTAGAAAAGAATTTCCTAAAAAAGTACAAACCTTAAAGGAAAAGATTGGTATATTGGTATTTTGACTATACTGGAAGTACTTTGTATTACATTGGTATCACTAGTAAATACTCATATCAAAATGCATTATTAAAGATGAATTTGTAAAAACAGACCATAAGAAGATATGTATAGGGACTTTTCTGGCTGTCCAGTGGCTAAGACTTCGCCTTCCAGTGCAGGGGCTGTGGGTTCAATCACAGGTCAGGGAGCTAAGACCTCACGTGCCTCGTGGCCAAGAAACCAAAACGCAAAACAGAAGCACTATTGTAACAGATTCAATAAAAACTTTTAATTTAAAAATAGTCCATATAAAAAGATGCTTTAAAAAAAGAGATATGTGTGTTATATATAGCTGCATGGAATAGTATGCAGACTATATAAGTATCATCTATGAATTATCTAAATACAGCCCAAGACAAAGAGGCGACAGGTATGAACAAGCAATTAATAGAAAAAATCAGTAGTCAACTTGCATATGAGAAGATGTCCAACCTCACTACAAATTAGTTATATATTAATACATAATAAATCCACAATGAAATACCTTTCACACTCATGAAATTCTCAAACCTGAGAACATTACCAAGTGTTGAAGTGTTAATGAAGATACAGGTAGAACAATAGAAGTTCTCATATAGTGTTGGTGGAGATATAAATTTGGCATTTGTTAAAACTAAAGATATGTCTACAGTACAACCCAGCAATTCTCTTCCTAGGTGTATGTTTGACAAATTCCTGCATATTTACATAAGGAAACATTTAGAGTGTATTTGAAACAGTCTTGTTATAATAGCAAAAAAATTTTTTTCAAAAGTCCCTGACTGTCCATCAACAAGAAGAATGAGCAAGTTGTGCGTGTGTGTGTGCGTGTGCGTGTGTGTGTGTGTGTGTGTAATGGAAGATAGTTGTGAAAATGAATGAAGTAAATTTCTGCATGTGAATACAGAAAAGTCATGTAGAGTATCAAGGGGAGAAAAACAAGTCGCAGAAGCATACAGTTTAACACGCTTGTGTAAAAAATTTTAACACTTGCAAAACAATATTATGTGTTACATACAAATACCACATTTGTATTAAATGTATAAGAGATTTTATTATCCATGCAATAGCTGTTTTTGGTCATTGCCTTTCCTTGTGATAAGATGGCACTTGGGTTGTAAAGTAGCGGTAAATTCTTTCTTTCCTGTGGAGATTTTCCAGAGGTAGAGACTTTACGTTGAGTGATGAAAAATGAGCACGGGTTTTCTAAGTATTAGAAAACTAACGTGTGTTTTTAAACACACTTTAAACACAAAAGTGTGTTCCTTTGGCTCGTAGAAAAGCTGCTACAGTATTCACTTAGAAACTTTTGACTTAATT